>NC_056738.1:102172647-102415147 GCF_019279795.1 Protopterus annectens | reverse complement strand
GAGGAGTGTAAAATTTGCTTTAGAGAAGTTTTTCACTGTGGTTTTCTGGGCAGGGGGTGGGGTCGGGATGTGAATATCCAGTGAGATTAGTTTATGGTCTGATCTTACCAGTGAGGGATACACTTCTGGTCTGGAGCATAGAGTCCCCATGTTGGTGATGATCAGGTCCAGTATGTTTTCCCCTCTTGTGGGAGTGGTAACAAGTTGTTCCATAGCATTTGAGTTTATAAATTCTAGGAACCTTTGGGCTAGGGTGTTGGAGCTAGAGTAATGCTCCCAGTCTATGTTTGGGTAGTTGAAGTCCCAATATAATGGTGTTTGGAGAGACCTTCATATTTTCCAGTGTTCTCAGGAAGGCCGAGTGGGGTTCCTGGGTTTGGGAGGGTGGTCTGTAGCAGGCTATAAACTGGAAGGCAGTTTTACCCACTGTTAGTTGCACATGGATAGTCTCTGATGCTTCGTGCTTTGCCACCAACCTGGAGGTGTGGGTATCTTTGATGAATATCGATACTCCCCTCCTTTTGTGGTTCGTCCAAGTTTTGGGGCCGAAAAGCATGGTATGAGGTATAACCTTGTAGTGCTGGGGTGCTCTCAGGAGCCCTGAACCAGGTTTCTGTTACTGCACAGATATCGATGTTCTCCATGCTAAGGAGAGTTTCGAAAGTGCATCTTGAGGTTTAGACTTCTGGCGTTGGAGTAGCATTACTCTTAGTTTCTTATCCCTTGTGATCCTATTAATTCTAAGATATTGTCCCTTTATTATATTCGAAAAAACAAACTTAGGATGCATGCTACTAAAGTGCAATAATGCGTTTTTCCAGCAAGGTTTTCTATATAAAGTAGTAGAGATGTTGCCTTGATCATCTTTCATTATACTTATATCTAAAAAATTTACTTTGTTACAAGAAAATTCAAGAGAAAATCTTAGAAAATCAGTAGTAGATTCTAAGTAATTAATAAAGGCTTGTAATTAATAGCACATCATCAACAAAACTTATGTACAACAAAACATTCTTAAAAAATGTACTATCAAACATAAATCTCCTTTCCCATTGATGTACCATAAGATTTGCATATGAATTTGCACATGGGGTCCCCATAGCGACCCACCATTTTTGAGCATACAACATGTCTCTATATAGGAAGACATTGTTGGACAAAACTAATTCCAAGAGCGCACATATCAAAATGACATGTTCATTATTGAAATTTTCCAGTGTACATAAATATTCCCTTATGGCTTCTATGCCAAAATCATTAGGAATAGATGTAAACAGATTTTTTACATCAAGGGTCACCAGTATGTAAGACGATAAACATTCTATATCATTAGGCAGATTATTTAAATCATTAATAAGCTGATAGCTATCTTTAAGAATCACAGGTATATTCCTGACCACTGGTCCCAATAAACTTTCCAAATAATTGGAAATTCTCTCAGTAACCCAGCCATCCTCTACCACTATGGGTCTCATTTGGGGGGGGTAAAACACCTTTATGCATCTTCGGCAGACCTTTTATGTAAAGTGTCAGTGGAAATTCAACCAAGAAATATTCATATAATTCTTGTGTAACTTGTCTGCACATTAACAAATCATAGAGATTATCATATACTCTCATAACCAATTTAGTCAGATATTTTGAATCAACTTTCAGATATGTATTTGTATCTTGTAATATATCCATCATGGATATATGATAGTCATCTGTATTAAGTAATACCAAAACTCCCCCCTTGTCGGCTGGTTTGATGGTTAATTCAGCATTATGAGAGAGATTATACAAAGAAGCTTGTTGTTCCTTGTTCAGATTAAGGTAACTACATTTGCGTTCATGTTTCTTAAAATAACTATACAGATCATTCTCACATAATTGTATAAAACACTCAACGTTAGCTGGAAATGGAGGCATAAAGGAACGTTTACATTTAAATCTGTTCATACTTTGTGTGGACCTAATATTGTCATTATTAAACAACAATTTGAGTGCAATTGTGCATCCAAATAGATGCAAATCTGTCAACAGTTCACTTAAATCACTACCTTGTGATGGTATGAAAGATAGACCTTTGTTCAACAGCGAGTAGTCTGTTTCAGTAAGTTCGAACCTGGATAAGTTAAAAACCAGTTGATTCAATTCCTGATTCACCGTTCTTTGTTCTGGAATCCACCTGAAAACTTCCGCTTTCTCCGTCCCCGACTGTGTGACCTGTCTCTGAGGGGTTCGCGTAGTTTCACTGAATATGGTAAAAAACTTCCTGAGCCTTTGCCCAACGCTTTCGGTCTAGCTCCCAAGCCGCTGACTTCCTGTTGTTCAATTAGTGCCTGCTGATTAGGCGGTGGGGTAGTTGCTGAAGAAATGATGTCTGATGGTAAAATACCACTTAAAGGCACAGTAGACATGCCAGAATCAGTTACATTGTTACTGTCAGCAGCTTCATTGATGTTTGGTGTAACATTATTTGTAACTCTAATATGGTTATCAGAGTAGGAGCTGCCCTTTTCAGCATGTCTATTATCAGAAGTTGCCTGGCTGGTCATTTGATTATTTTTCGACCAGACAAAAACTTGTAAGTCTCTATAGTCCCCTTGCAACTTCTGATATTTTATTTGTTGTAGTCTATCACTATAGGCAGCTACTTGAGCATATAAATTCTCCAGTTTTCTCTCAAATATTACATTCTTGAAGCGAGTTCGTATATCCTTATTTAAGGCCTCTACCTTCCGCATGAGCTCAGCTTCAATGGGTAAAAAATAATCGATCAACAATTTCATATAGTTATTGCTTAGTTCTAAATTCAATTTTTGCCATCTACTAAGCAACTCTGAATGACTATCGCCATATGTAGGCATGCACAAAACTCTCATGCCCTGAGGTACAATTTGAAAATGTAGGTTAGCCTCCATATGTCGCCTCTGCAAAATGAGTCTTTGTAATTTATATAAGTTGTTTTCTAATTCTCTGCTTAAATCATTGAACTCATTGAGGTTATTCAGAGTACCTGTTGTAGGTGGCAACGAAAACGGATGTAGCTCCAAAGTAAGTAAGGGATTGCTGCCCGGTTCGAGGATGTCATTCCATTTCTGATTTAAATTCGTAGGTTCAGGATTATAATCCAGTTCAACATTAGAGATGTTAGAAGGCTCCATAGTGTGATTGCTGCTGACACCAAACAGTAAGAACAATAAAATAAAATAAGGTTCAGCTGCTATCCAAAGGTTCCGATTCCAGAAGAGAAACCAAACAGTAGTGAAAATACAGGACAGAACCACCACTACGATGCACATAAAATACCAGGATTTTTATTACAGACAAAAAATAAGCACTTTCACGTGCCGAACACTGCACGCTTCATCAGATTTCATTTTACTAATCAATAAAACGGTCTTTAAATATACGGACCAATTACACTTAATTAAAATCAATCAAGTAATGCATCAAGCAGGTAGTCATGGTAACTCCTTCAATGCTATGAATTCAAGTCATTCATAGTAACCACTATACCAAAAATCCTAAAATCATATAAAGCAAGAAATTTTCTCTATATAATATAATGTGTATAACAAAATATATATGATTCTAAGTATCGACAGCTTATTTACCTGAACTGAAAAAATTTGAAAAAAATGAGCAATATTGACAACACAGACTGCCAAAGTACATTAAATCTCAAAAGGAAATTGTTTGGTCTTATCAAACCAAATCAATCACACACACACACTACCACCACACATACAACATTCACCTTGTCATTGCAAATATAAATATATATATTCTTTTGCAAGTACGTATATCAACAAAACCAAGACTAGCCAACTTAGTCTCAAATATTTCATGGTGCAGGAGGCTTCACCTCCCACACCACCCAACATAAGGGCTTCACCCCTAAACTCCCTAACTTAAATATATTAACTCACTGTTTGCTTAACTAAAGGAAAGCATACCGTCATATGCTATACTCAACGCATCATTCACTTAATAGTGTCACTATGGCTGCATTCGACAAAAGCGGTTCTCAGTCAATTAAACTGCAACCATATACATACATATGTACACATAGATATATATGCAGAGCTGCATACACTTAAACGGAGTGAGAGAGAGAGAGCTAAACCAAATGACTGCATAACCATATGCATCCAAAATGCAATACTGCTATAAAAAGCTGAAAAGAAGAAGAAAAGAACAGATTCATACTACGGTTAGTAAAAATAAAAATCTTGATAAGACAACCATAATAATCAGAAAAATATGTCTTTGTTACTTTTTTCAAAGTATATAGTTGAACTGATGCAAGACGCCAAAAGATTTTTGAAAAATAAATACAAGTTAATCTTTCAAGTTACTTGAAAGTATTGAGTTACCATCTCAATAACCAAGCATTCTTGAAAAATGTAAGTGTGAACATGCATAAAAGTTGTGTAAGTCCAGTTGAGCCCATAAGGTCTACACCTAACAAATTTGAAAATATTTTAAGTAATACAGTCCATAAAGTAGTAATTCGATGACAACCATATACAGATGTTCTTTGCTTGAACAACCCAGCAGAACATTTCCAGAGAAATAACTATCAAGTTATGTAAAGTGGAAAAAAATAGTACAGTATAAAATAAGATGGTTCAAAATCTGAATACATTATTATTCTGAGAGTTCAGTAAAAACAGCTAGAGTATGAAGAGCCTATTAGACTGAGAATTTGGTAAATATTACATCCTCACCAAGCCATGAGAACTAAATATCACATAAAACTTCTTTGCCAATAACATCTGAAGAAAGAAGATGATTACTTCATAAAAATTGGGAAATAAAGGGTGGATATCTTTATTTTTACAAAAGATAATACTTGAAGATCCACTGTTATGGTAAAATACACTATCTTTTGCCAATAATCACAACAATAAATAATCACAACATATGGGCAGAATCCTAAGCAGTAATTCTATTTCTTATAGCGGTGGAACACCAAACAAGTATTAAAAAAAATCAAATATTCATATAGTACATTGTAAAGTGAGTCAGATTAAAACCATACTGGGACATATAAACAAATGAAATAATTAAGGTCGCATAAAGGAATGTCATAAACAAGACGACCTTAAACTAAGGATTTAGCTTAATGAATACCGTCTAAAGGCTTGAAACTGTATATATAAATGGCAATCTAACTAATAAGCATTCCAATGTACTGATTAAGGACTATCTAGGTAAGTGAACTCTGGAAATAACTAAATGTTATTCAAAGGAAAGTGTACTTAATTTGCATCTTCCTCTTTAACATGTTATAAGCATACTTTCATTGATCCATTCACTTTTCAATTACCTGCTAGTCCAATTTATGGCTGAGGGGAGCCAGACCGTGTCCTGGAAATAAATGGGTTTAAGGCAGAGTAACTAATCAAGGATAGACAACAGCCTAGCACAAAAAGCAGACACACATACTCACAGACAGACACACAAACACTCTCTCATTGTGCAAGTCACACAAGAGTACAGCCACTTAGGAGTTTAGAATATAGCTATTTTACAACGTGGCACATATTTGGGATTTAGGAAGAAATTGGAGTACTCAACAAGAGATATGTGAACACAAAGAGGGCATGCAGACTCTGTGCAGAAGGCACCCCAACCAAAAATTAAACTGAAGACACAAGTCATCTGTATCAATATCTCTAACCTCTATGCCAGTGAGGAGCAACTTATCTGTAGGAACAGTGAGCTATCTATGTATTATTTCTTAAATAAGGATTATCCACATTTGTTTAATTTTATAAATCTAAAAATGAATCTAGTCACTGGATTGGCATCTGAAATAACAGAATAAATAATGACAAAACATGACTGAATGCATTACCCTGAAATCAAAAACAGCTGTAGTCTTGCCACAAAAATACCACTACTAAGTAAAAACAGTACAATTGTTTTACACTAAATTTGGTTTAATTCAGTAAAATCAAAATGTAAGATTAAATCAAGTAACACAGATGGGGTTGCAAATCTAGTTTATCATAAAGTCAAAACAGAAAAATTCAAAGATATTACCTTGATGAAATAATACATAAGTTGAAGAGCAAAAGTTTAAACAAAAACAGAACATCGAGAAAAATAATAAGGAATACCATTAATTATGTTTTGAATGAGACATCTCTGTACATTAATTTTATGAAGTCTAGATGAAAGAGGCTATTGGACATTGTACTTTGAAGATACTTTATTTCTTGAAAGGACAATTCTATTAAATGAAGGAACAGCTTGATCATTAAGTCTGTCCTCCTCTTCCAAGCTTTTCACAGCTCACATCCATGACCGTGATGTTCAGAATCTACAATTCAACAATTTCAGGCAGATTTTCAAGAGCTACCCAAACATAGCTATTTGTGATTATGCCAGTTATGACTGCTCTAATAATTGCATCTTCTCCATCACAGACACACACAAATGTCCGAGGACCCAAAGACCCAGCAGTTTTCACATTGAGAAGTAACTCCTCTTTTATTTTAGCATCTATCACATTGTTAATGCTTTCTGAAATTTATTTAAAAATAGTATTTGAATAAGCTAAAATTATAGCAATACTGTTAGTGTTGATGTTCAGAAATCAGCCTTCTCTAGTAAAGGGTAAAAACCTTTGAATGACAGAAGGAGTACCAGGTCTCTCTGAAGGGAAGGATACAGATCACACTGGCAGATCTTATTTCAAATTGTGGTAGAGAAAGGGTTTTTCCTGTCAAATGCATACAATAAAGCAGATGACTTTTGAGTTGATGGTTGAGCGTCAGAATGCCTACAAGTTCTAATCCACAAATACTGGAAAGTTTAGAATAGAGAGGATACTTTCCCCATGGATTCCGGGACCTTATAAATTCGTGTTAACTTCATTTTAGGGGAGGAAACCTTAAATGTGGACCATCCATATTTTCACCAATAATATTAACTGAGTTACTAAATTTAACATTCTGTAGAAGAAAGCCTAAAGATTGTGAGGATATATCTTTCTTGATCAAAAAGTCAATAAGGCCTAAGATTGTGAGGATGTGCCCTTGCAATCTAAAAGTACACATTCAGGCGAGATTGTTGAAAAGTAAATATGCTGTCTTCCTCCTCACATGAAAAAGGAGACAGACTAATAGTTTTTTTTTTATTTCTAAGCGACTTTCACAGGTAGAAGTATAAGTGATGGCTGATCAAGGCTTACCTTGAACATTGGCCATTGGCCATAAGATACTATGTAGATAATGAGGACCTATTGGCTGATGAATGGAGGATCTCAACAGCCAGGCTTCTAGAGCTGATGACAGTAAGACAGCACTCCACCTGAGCTGAAAGATGGTGGCACTGGATGATAGTAATATTGCAGGCTCTTCTGCCTTTGAAATCTGTAGCTCAGGCTTTTAGAGTTCTTCTCTATAAACCCGTAGCTCAGGCTACAGAACTTTTAAAATGATCTTGCAGATGACTAAACTCTGTACTTTGGTTGTTATTGATCTAAGTACTTAATGCAGCTCAGCTTTTGGTACAGATGTCAGTTAAAGCTCTTCCAGAACTAAAGACTATTTGTTCCTTGCCAGTGGAATTTGATACATGGACGTGACAGTGTTTGATGATGAAACAACAGTAAACGAAGTCCCAGAATCCATGGGAAATGACTACGTATTTTATGTAGTTTGCCTGCCTCTGTAGAAACTTCTTAATTTTATTACATTTTCGGGTTGAACTTGATATTTATTTATTTTGAATTTGTTAACCGGGGTAGATCACTAATCCTATTGGACCTCTTTTAGTCTCAGCCAGGGTTTTTTTCTTTGTGAACTTTTTTCTCCAAAGGCCTAAGGCATTTTTTTTGAAAGATATGAAATCAGTACAATTTATTTATGGACTTTCATGGCTTGCTTGAGCTGTCTGTGGCATTCAAAGTCTTGAATATTGTAAACAAGTCTCAAAAACTGCATGCACTTCAAATGGAAATCTTGGGGGTTTGGGAGTCTCCTGCCATCAGATGTGTAAACTAGCTATGGCACATTGCATCCTACTAAATAAAATTATAAAGATAGATTAAATAAAGAAAAAATATAGGAAATCATCATTGTAACTTGCTGCACAGTCAAAATTTACTCACATAAATTGGGCACATACTACCCTTGAAATATAAAGAAGAACTGAAGAGAATGCACACCAACATGGGATATAAAAGGAAACTAGTGCATGCTTGTGTCAGTGTACATGTGTGCAAACCTGCAATAGCCTGTAACTCTAAGACAGCTTGCTTCCATGACTGGACATTAACAGCTTAATTAAACAGGAGGATACTTTATCTTTGTATATCCCCAAATTTATATCAATAAACTACTGCTACCTGGGGTTTATCTTGTGTCTGTCCTTCATAACTTCATAAACGTCCTTCACAATGATGGCAGCCATCAGTTCTTTTGTCTTACCCTTTGTTAATTTTCTCACACTATCATCCTTCAAATATTCCTGAAATGTCTACTGTATCTTTCATTTAGTCTCTGCAGTGTATAAAGCCACACAGCAGTCTCTAAGTACCTCTGTATTTATTGCCAGACCTCTATTTGAAAAGCCCTCCAAAAGGGGTTGTAACCAAGTGATAATTTATTTTGACGTTTGCTGCCACAAATGCACCAAAAAAGCTGTCTGTTATTTTAAGGTGTTACAGAAGAAAGCATCTTTAAGAAATGCTTTTAGGAAGTCATATTTCTTATCTAAAATATTGTCTATATAGACTGTCTAATATAAAATAATATGCTGCATTCATGTATCTTAAACTGCTTTCACATGTGTTTATATATGTACTTGTTCATTTGCTGTTTCTAGAACATTTTCACTAAATGCATTGATTATTTTTAATTGTATGCAGATCTTCCATGTTACCTTAAATCGTTTGGGTGTACAATTATGCAGATGACTGTAAAATAGGATTTACACTACAAAAATCTTCTGATGTAGATGAGTTATAACAATATTTGCACTCAATGAGTTGCTGGGGTGAAAGAATCACGTTTGTTGTTTAGTATCAAAAAGTGTAAAATTGTGTACTTTTTAAATAAAACTATTAGATTACCCATATATTTAATGTCTTCTCAGCTATGTGAAGTAAAGGAGTAAAAAGATTTCGGGATTTTAATTTCATCAGGTTTTTCCTTTAATGTTCATACTGAGTTAATAACATCAAGAACTATTACATACATGGGCTATTTGCTGTATAACTTGTCAAAAAGGGATGAAAACACATTAACATTAGTGTATAAGACCTATATTAGGCCTCTAACAGAGTATAATAATTAATTCTGTGTATATACCATAGGACAATTGAAAAGACTAGAGGGTGCTCACAGAAAATTTACTAAAAAAATTATGAACTTAAGAACTACTGAGTATGGATCCAGATCTAAGATGTTAAAGCTATTTAGCTTTTATTACAAGGTATATTCGTGTGAAAAATTGATCTTGGTGTATACGATTTTTCATGACTCCGTTTTGCAGGTTATGTACAATATAGATATTAACAGATGTACTAAACTCATAGACATAATAACACGGAGTTTGTAATTAAATCAGGTAAAACCACAGTAAGAACTCAATATATAACTTTTAAAGTTACTAAATTATGAAATAATATTCCTATTAATGATAGCCAGTCTAAGACTCTTAATGTTTTTAAGAGAAATTTGGATATCTAGGCTGGTGGTAAGGTATATAAGCCATATTTGGAGGAGTTAGTTCATAGGTTCATACAGTGTATATAAAAAGTTTACACACCCCTGTTAAAATGCTAGATTTTTGTGATATAAAAAAATGAGACCATAATAAATAATTTCAAAACTTTTCCCACCTTTAATGTGACCTATAACCTGTACAATTCAATTGAAAAGCAAACAAATCTGTTAAGGGAAAAAATATAAAAAATAAAAAACATGCAATACGTGGGTTGCATAAGTGTGCACACCCTTAAACTAATACTTTGTTGAAGCACCTTTTGATTTAATTACAGCATTCAGTCTTCTTGGGTAGGAGTCTATCAGCATGGCACATCTTGACTTGGCAATATTTGCCCAGTCTTCCTTGCAAAAGCGCTCCAAATCTGTCAGATTACGAGGGCATCTCTTGTGCATAGCCCTCTTCAGGTCACCACACAGATTTAGGTCTGGGCTTTGGTTGGGCCATTTCAAAACTTTAATTTTCTTCTGGTGAAGCCATTCTTTTGTTGATTTGGATGTATGCCTGTGGTCACTGTTGTGATGAAAGGCGAAATTCCTCTTCATCTTCAGCTTTCTAGCAGATGCCTGAAGGTTTTGGGCCAAAAGTGACTGGTATTCGGACCTGTTCATAAGTCACTTTACCTTGACTAAAGCCCCAGTTCCAGCTGAAGAAAAGCAACCCCAAAGCATGATACTGCCACCACCATGCTTCACAGTGGGGATGGTGTTCTTTTGGTGATGCAAAGTGTTGTTTTTGCGTCAAACATACCTTCTGGAGCTGTGGCCAAAAAGTTCAACCTTGGTCTCATCAGACCATAACACATTTTCCCACATGCTTTTGGGAGACTTAATGTATTGTTTTGCAAATTTTAGATGGGCCTGGATGTTTTTCTGTGTAAGAAAAGGCTTCCATCTTGCAACCCTACCCCATAGTCCAGACATATGGAAAATACGGGCGATTTTTGTCACATGTAGTCCACAACCAGTACTTGTCAGAAATTCATGCAGCTCCTTCAGTGTTGGTGTAGGTCTCTTGGCAGCCTCCCTGACCAGTTTTCGTTTTGTCTTTTCATCAATTTTGGAGGGACATCCAGTTCTTTGGAATGTCACTGTTGTCCCATATTTTCTCCACATTTTGATGACTGTCTTCACTGTGTTCCATGCTATATCCAATGCTGTGGAAATTGTTTTGTACCCTTCTCCTGACTGATACCTTTCAACAATGAGATCCCTTTGATTCTTTGTAAGCTCTCTGTGAAACATGGCTTTTTCTGTAGCAGGCAGATGAGTAAATGTCAGGAAAATCCTACTAGGGCAGCTGAACTTTATTTGGGGTTAATCAGAGTCTCTTTAATTGCTGGCAGGTGTGTACCCAAAAAGACTGAATGCTGTAATTAAATCAACAGGTGCTTCAACAAAGTATTAGTTTAAGGGTGGGCACACACAACAAAGTATTAGTTTAATTTACTGTACATTTTTTATTTTTTATATTTTTCCCCTAACAGATTTGTTTGTTTTTTCAATTGAATTGTACAGGTTATAGGTCACAGTAAAGGTGGGAAAAGTTGTGAAATTATTTATTGCAGTCTCATGTTTTTGTATATCACAAAAACCTGGCATTTTAACAAGGGTGTGTAAACCTTTTATATCCACTGCAGGTGGTTACTAGGCTAGCAGCTCCTCAGCCTTTACAAGCCTAGCCATGTTAATCCCAAGTCTTCTAATTTGTTCTTTTTGGGTAGTTCGCAAAACAAATTTATGAACAGAGCAGTTCTGTGATCAACACCAGCTATCTATGTCCATGAGGGACACTGGTGCCACCCCAGGGGCGAATTTGCAGATTCCCATCCAATTATCTAGGTTGCATTTAAATAGGGACAGTGAGCTCTGTTTTACATGAACAGGAAGTCTGTTCCAGAGAGGTGGCAGTCTCAACCATTAATAGAGTATAATGCATCCTTTTGTATGTACTTCACCAGACACCTGCAGCAGCTGGACAGACCTTTCTCACTAAGAAAATACATTCTTATGACCTAAGTGAACAGACTGAAAGCTGTGTTACTTTACTCTGTATCTTACAGGCTGCTGAAAAGTGACTTGTGCCTGGCCTATACAGCAATCTCTGACCTGCCCTAATGGAAATGCTGCACTTCCGCAAGTCAAATGATGTAAGAGTCACTCGCTCTAGTGATCTCAACCTAGCCTGTGACATTAACAGAACATGTTGGAGGGACAGATATGTTGATGAGGCTCGAGTACAGTGGAGTTATAACATCCCATGACCTGGATGCTATGCCCTTGCTTATGAGGTGCGCTACATAGAAGGCTTTCCTTACCCTTGTGGAAACTTGGTGGTCAAAGTTCAGATTGCTATCAAGGTGTGTTCCCAAGTCTTGCACCACTGAGTTGGAACTCAGGGGGTTCTCTCCATATTGTAGTTTGTAAGGAGTTCTATTTTGCCAAAGGGAATAATAATGCATTTTTTTTTGCATTTAGTTTTAGACTATGGCTTTGGCACCAATTATTTGTTTGTGTTGTGTCTGTGTTAGTGTTCTTTGATGGCCATCTAGCCTAAACACTGCTTGTGAACTTATGAACTTATTGTACTGTCCTCTTTGTTCTCATTGTTATTATTTGTAGTCTATGTTGTATGTACTGTTTATACCACATTTACACATATTAACAATGTTTTTGGTCACATACACTTCTAACTGGCAAAAGTCACCATGCTATGCTATGCTATGCTATGCTAATATTCTCTGTTTTTTCCTGGCTGGGATGATCAGCCCTTAACGTTCCTTGTGAACAGTCTTATAAAATGCATACAGCTCTTTTCTTAGCCTTCATGTTGGATGTACCATGACTTTACCATAATGGAGGACCTTCAAAATACTGTTGCTTTGCCAGGAATGTTCTCTCTCTGCATTTAACACTACATTTTAACCAACTGTGAGAAGAGACTACAAAGTTTTTTATTCATAAATGACTTACAACCCAAGTAGACACAAATCAGCTCCATCTTAAGTATAACATTATGTTACTTTTCTTCTGCCTTTTGAAACTCATGACTAGTGCCTCATGCCATGCCTAGTTCCCTTTGAAGTATATAGACAGCTCTGTGTCTGTACTGTCATAACAAACTTGTATGAATCCTCATCTTATTACTGCCCAGTCACAGCTTTCCTTTAATCGTAAATACATATATATATATATATATATATATATATATATATATATATATATATATATGTGTGTGTGTGTGTGTGTGTGTGTGTGTGTGTGTGTGTATATATAGTTATCAACCAGCCAGGAAGTAATCATAATTACTCTGGAAATACTATATATGTACTTTACATCTTGCATACAATCACTGAGGAACACTGGTTGTCTAAACAGCAATATTTTACCATCCCAGATATTTAATAATACAAAAAACTTGAACTGTAACATTCAGATCATTCATAACAATTTCAAGAACCAGTTGTACATTCATATCTTGCATGTACTGTGAATTGAATGACAGGTATTCAATGATGCCTGTATGAACTTTATTATTAAAGTTATTAGTACGTTCTAAAGTATCAGCTGCAGTTAAGGGCAGACAGAGATACAAGAGGTAGAACAATTCAACTAAATTAATCACTAACTTTAGTTTTATTCAAATTAATTCTTTGGTAGCCAGGCATACATCTAATGAATAGGTATATAACACCGTCCATCCACAACTCCTTTTTCCCTATTTATGCACATGAGGTCAGGGTGTCCCTTCAACAGTGACAATCATCTAGAGCCAATATTAACACTTCTGGCTGGCTAACACAGTCAGCAGTCAGTATTCATTCAATCTTTATATCACAGAGCAACAAGGTTGACCCCTATGTACTTCAAATGTGAATATTCGTATACTGTAAGCCATCACTGCAAATAGACATAAAGCATTCTTACTTAGAGCTTAACCTCAGTCATGAGACTGCAACCAATGTCTGACTCTTGTATGCCCATTTATTATATACTTAAAATGTACCAACATGCAATGTTCCCATTCATTCCAGAATATTCCTTAAACTCTAAACCAACAATACCAAAAATAGTTAACTTCAAGCTACAGGAGGTACTCCCATGTGTTTTCCTGCCAGCCGCAGCCAGAGACCCCTTACATCCTATAACAACTTCATTAATTTGATTTCTAGTTGGCCATTTGCCACTGCCAACAACAACAGAGCAAACTCTTAATTTGTTGGCTACCACGTCCAATGGCTCAGAGGCTGTGACCTGGATTCTTGCAGAAGAAACGTGTTAATATGCCCTTCAGCTGTTCCTTCAGTCTAGATCCCCATTCCAATCAGGTTCACATACTGACAGCATGTTTAATAATAGTATTCCACACCTATCAGTGTTAAGGCTAATCCATCACATTTAACTTGCACTGTCTCTCTACACATTCCCCACATCATACTGCACCTGCTTCTACTACCTTTATATTCCCGCAATCATAAAGTAAATAAATAATGAGCATCACTAATGCTCTTATGCATTACCTGCTCATCACGTATGTAATCTTGTTGTACCCTGATAAGTGATAACTAGAGTTTTTATATGATTTTATGACCCATAAGGTATAAAGAACAGATCGGTTATCCGCAATAGCTCAGTTCCTCTGATTTTGCTATCCTGCTGCAAAAGACACATTTTTGTCTTTGTTGCATCGTATATTTAAAAGTTGAGAAACTGTTCTTGCACAGATAATTGCCAACCAGCTGCCTCTGAGGTTTTGCTCTCTGTGACTCATGTTCAAAAGGAACTCATATTCCACTTAACTTTGTCACCATTCACTTACTCTGAGCCATTTGTGGGGTCATCATTTACTTCCTTGAGCCCATATTACCACACAGAGTTCAAAGGTCTTGTCAGTCTGTAAAAGTTGTGGTCTTGTCTGGGAGGAAACTCTTGAAAAAAAAATAAGCTGGGTATAACATCCTTAAATTTAACATCCTTAGCTCAGAGTCAAACATAACAGCCAAAAATTGAACTCACTTCCTGCATGACAGGAAAGAAAGGATTTTTGAGGAAAAAAAAAAACACTTTTTTCTTCTTATTTTGCATATTTTAGCAGGCTTTCAGAATAAACAAAGGATTTGGTCCTTTAGCACTAATGTCTTGAATCTCTCCAAACTATGAGGTTGCCAGGCTGGAATCTTTGATCCAGGCCAACATATTCTATATTTTTTCTTTATTTTAATATGATTCGTCTGTAAGCCAGTTTGTAATGCTAGTGTTTCTTTCAAAAAGTTCAGCTTTCTGAAATTCCAATCACTCCAAAGTTTGCCTAAAGGCCCTGCCTTCTTGATCAGTTTGTATACCCTCATGTATTAACAGCGTTGCTTCCATGTTAATATGCAGCTTCTTTGGTCTTTTGTCTTATTATCCTGCCATAAGGCCAAGACAACATCTAAATGATCATTCTGTATCTCATCGAATTCAATGTCTCTTTTCAATACTTCATTTCTAAAAATCATCCAACATTTTACTGATCTTATGATTCTCGGACAGGATTTTCTCTAATGATGTATTTGTAGTATCACTAGATTCGATTATGCCCCAAGGGTGCAGTTTCCTTCTTCCCATTTGTCACGTGCTTGAATAACACTAGTAGTATTTGGCCACTTTTATGCTCATTATTTGTCTTTTCCAGTCTCTTGCCTACTTTCATCGTGAATGTCAAACAAGTTGCAACTATGATACCTACCACTGACTTCCTAAAGGATAAATACTGATTTTTAGAAAAAATTATGCAGCTTATTTCTCATAGCATCACTGCAAAATCTTCCAATGTGTGTGAACAAACTTCTGAAAATATATGCCATAAAAATGTGCCTTGGATCTGCCAAAGAGACTGGCTTTAAAATCCTGAGATGAAGCTGAATGGGAAATTCTTATGACACAGACTGAAGTTGTATTCATTTTTTTTTTTTTTTGCTGAGCACTTCTATATAAAATACAGAGATGTTTATAATTTGTTTACAATGAATATATCATTCTATGTCCCATTCACTTCTAACTTCTGGAATCCTGAACAGCCACCCAAGTTCTTAAATGGATTTTAACCTAGACAGAAGCACTCTCTTTGGATCTGCCTGGAAGACTGGGTTAAATATAGTTGCTTGTTGACCACAGCTTGCTGTAATGACCTTGAAATAACAGATATGTAAGTGCTCACAATATCAGCTAATCTTCGACATGGCCATCTGCAGTGGGTAACAGATGGAATATTCTTCCAGCCTTCTCTCAAAATAATTCATCAAGACCTCCAATTACTGCTGCTTGGATGCATATTCCCCTGCCAGCAGATACTGTGGCATCATATTAGATTAAGGGGCATAGCCAGCCCCATACTCCTCAGTTCTGCCCCCTGAAATTCTGTCACCCCGGAACTTAGGCAAGTGACAAGTGAAAGGCAAAACACACTAATGCAAGTGGCAACTGAAAGTCACAAAATAATAATATGGAAGTTTTACAGTTATGGAAGTTTGTTAAACTGGTTATATATTCAGTGTAAGCCCATGCTGTTCAGTGCATCTGGTTCTCAGGTTGTGTAGATCAGCACAGCTAAGAGAATGCATGTGCAGCTTAACATGAACAGTTTAGACAAAGTGGAAATGGATAAGTAACTCACTGATGTTATAAGAAGATACCCTTTCTGTAGCACAACTGAGACAATTATGTAGAGAGAATTCCATTTGCTTGTACTATCCTCTATTGGAAATACTACTACCACACTGCTGCACTCAGCACTACACTGCACAGTAAATCCAACAGAAAAAAACAAAAGAACCAATGACAACTAGGTGTAATCTGAAAAGCAAGTGCTGTAGGCTACCCAGAACCTGTATCATTCAGTTTACCTCTCACTTAGATGACTTACAACTGATACAAAGATGGTTGCACCCATGGGCAAGCAGATTCACTCAAAACAGTGACTTAAATGGAGCAAAACAGTATTAAGCAAAACAGAAAAGCTCAGAATGGCTAAATTGTAATCAGCAATATCAGGCAAGGCAGTGCAATCTGAAAATTACTAAGAAGATATAACAATAGCACAGGCAATGCAGAAAACAGTTCCAAGCACCTAAACTGTATGCAAAAACAGCTAGAATAGCTAGGTAATGTATGTGTAAACAATGAAAAAATAAATTTCCTGCTTTTTTTCTCTTTTGCAGATGCAGCACTAGTTGAGTCACATGGCTGAGCTCTCAAGAGTCTTGTTAGGAAGACAAAGGCTGAACTTGACCCTACACAGTACATTTAAGGCAATAAAATAGCAGATGTCTACTCAAAGCTTAAGTGACTTGCTGTGTACTCACATGATATGTATAGGACTATGTCAGGACACGTGATATGCATAGGACTATGTCTGGAAGATGTGAAGTGGTTGTCCACAACAGGAAAGAATTAAGGAGGGAAAGGGGGCAGCAGATTGCAAGAGCTATTTATTTAATGGATGTATGAAACTACTTCTTCACACACAGGGTTGCAAATGCATGGAATGGATGATACAGAGGAAATCCAAAAAGGCATTCGAGAAGACAAGGCAGAGAGAAAGGATGAGGGGAAGACAGGGATAGTAGAGAGATTAGACAGACTTACTGTCTCCTGTCATCAGCCACATGTAATGTAATGCAATCTTTATATTTTTCTTTGTTGCACTCTCTGCAGAGTGCAGCAGGCAGCACCTGGGAATAATGTCAAACAGTAAAAAAAAAAAAATTCCCAAATAGAGAATTTAAAGAAAAAAAGGTGAAATCCTGCAGCACTGAAATGTTAGAGGAAACAACAAAGAGGCTGCAACACAGATAAAAACAATGGACACATTCTTACAACAGGCACAAAATGCAGTCTGTAAGAATGACTATTGCATACATTGTTTCAGGTAGAATCTAAATAGAAAGTGCACATCCAAGGTATGTGAGAGACATTCCCCCATAGATTTCTTCCATAGAAGCAAAAAGAGAGATGATGGAAAAATTAAAGAATGGCCAACAAATTAAGGAAACAAAGGTTTGTCCTAAGAAGAATCGTTTTGGGGGTGACCAAATAAGATTCTCTGAAAAAGCCTGTAACTCCAAGATTCATGTAGGACAACTAGACACATTCTTTTGAGAACTGAATTTTATGTGCAGTGTATAATCCAGTTCTAAAGGCAGATGGGCAAGCCTTTCAGTAAAAGCAATATCTTTCAGATTTTCCCAGTTTGGGTTCACCACACTGGATCACTGGTCCACAGATCGATTGGCAGTGGTGTTTTTATGGTGTCGAGTTGCCATCCTGACACCTAACCTTCACAGAAGGTACACACATACACCTACCTGCATGTCTTTACACTCACTCTACCACAAGGAGGACATGCAGACTCTGCACAGAAGGCGCTCCAGCAAAGAATCGAACTGGAGAACCTCTTGCTGTGAGGTGACACTGCAGCACTTGGACAAGCCTCTCAGTAATGAACTTAATATCATAAGGAGAAATTGGAGTTATTCAAAGCAAGCTGTAGATCAAACACCTCCTTCAGAAATTTCTTGAAATTCTGTGTGAACCAGAGTTCCATTGTTTTTTTTTTTGTTTGTTTGTTTTTGTAAGATCATTAAAGGCAGAAACATGATTCCCAACTGTAGAATAATTGAAGTCCTAGTTGAAGAGTTACCTAAGGTACGCCAAGCAGATTTGCAAGTACACTGATAGTCATAGAAGAGGGTAGTCTATGCCCAAACAGTAAATTGTTTCCAGTTGGCAGGATAACTCTGCCCAGTCGAAGGTTTGTCATCCACATCAAGAACTTCAGCGACTATAGCAGGAAAATTTGGTGGAACTAATGGGTATATTGGAGCTACCAGGTCATGAAATATAGTAGGTTGTTCCTCAACTGAAAGGAATATTCAACACCTGCAATGGGAAAGTTTATTCAACAAAAACAAACTGCAGCATCACAAAAAAAGAACACACTTTTTTCAGCCACCAGTGGTCTTGGTATGTATTCTCCATACTTGGCATAAAGGCACAAAATAGAGGGCAACTACCATAAGGCATAAATGAACCTTCCCCTACACATTAGGAAGAATGCATCCATCACCTATTCCCCACTGTCCTGCTGAACAAAGCAGAATATATAGTGGAATATATTCTGCCATGAGGCAACCAGATCAGTTTCTGAGATGGCCAACATTTGGAAAGACTTGTTGAATGCAAATGTTCTTAATTCTTCGTTCTAACAAAATGAACAAAAGCATGACTCAGTTAGTTTATCACTACATTCTCTTTCCTAGGAATATGAATCTAAACCAGAAATATATCATTATTGATTGCTCAATGTCAGATCTGCATCATCTCCTGGTACAGGAGGACTCAAGTATTCTTCCCTGGCATATTTGCACGTTGTACTACAGCTTTGTTGTCAAACCTTACCAGAAAGGGCTCTGGTCTCAAATCTACTTAAAAAGCTTGGAGATCAGAAAGGGCAGCCATATGCTCAAAACAGATTTACATGAATGCCTTACTTGAAGACCCCCTCATCTTCTCCACACCAATAAGGACCATTCATGGACTCCCCAGTATGCTAGTGACTATCTTTCGGCCTCTGATTGGTTATGAAGTGGAAAGAGATCTCCCCATCCAAACTGACAGAAGCAATTCTCCAACAAATAGCATGGGAAACTGGATGATGAATGTGACATGCTAACCAGCAACATCTAAGTTCAGATATGCTCTGAAAATATCAAATAACAACTACAGCCCTGGGTGAATTAGGGGCAAACTTAATATATCCTACTCTTAGATGGATAGATTATGTAATTCTGATGAAATGGGACCTCACTGAAGAGCTTCTTGATGATACAAACAGTTATTGTAGCAAAATGACATGTGCCTGATGCAAAGAAAAGTGAGGGAATGGTGGCTATGAAATAAAATATGTATACAGGAAGGAGAGACTGTGCTTGCTGACTAACGTGGTGTTTAAATAGTTACCATTTTGTTGAAATGGTAATATCTTATTATCAAAGTGTCTTAGCTTGTTAAATATTTGACAAAGTGCATCTGGTTCCAGTTGTAGCTATACATTTCAAATGAGATCAAAAAGAAAAGTCTGAAAGTAGGTACCTAAGAAGGAAGTGCAATGCATACCACTAAAAATGTATTTATGATATAGTCATATGACATGCAGCATACATCATGGTGCTTCAGCAAATGCATCTAATTAACATTCATGAGCTGAGTCCAACTGCCAAGTGTTCTCTTTCAACCATAACAGAGGACACTAGGCAATGGTTTTACCAGAGAGTATTAACCACACAAGGCAGACAATTAAAACAATCCTAGTTAACCCAGTGTGAATGATAAGACAATATCATAGCATGAATATACATGATACAGATATTGAAACAGTACTGAATAACTAAGTTACAGAGCCACCAGCTCCCATCATATGATGGGGTTCATTGTAGAGCGAGCCACAGAGAAAGAGTTCTCCATAGCCTTAGCATGTCAATGTTTTGTCTAAAAGAAAAATGATATGGTTATGGCACAGTCAAGCAATACTAGTACTAGAAACTTACAAATAAAGCTTATTTTATGCAAGCAGAACATTAGCACATTAAACAAACACAAGATGTGTCTATCAGAATACAAAACAAACCAGTGTTCTTACCGTGGTGCCAGACTTCAGGATGTCCATGAAAATAGGATCCAATCCCATGGCCCACAAAATCAGGACAGACTTGAAATCCATTGGAGTGTGCTATATGGCTTTAGAAAGTGGGTAAAACAGGAAATTAAGTACAATACAAAACAAAAGGAAACACTCAAAGAAAATAATCTAATCCATATAAATACTAGGCAGCTGTATATCTATTCTCTATCTGTGTCCATTTTACTAGTTACCATAACAGATCTCTGTAATGATGTACACAAATTTTTCAAATTTTCAATATATTCATAAGAGAATTTTACATAACTCTGTTAGCATACATCCTCTTCATTTCTGCAAGCCTAAAAGCCTTGCAGAGAAAGTTTGCTTTTGGTAATAATTAGGATTAAAACTCATATTATGTGGGTACAAGTTCTGAAATGCAGGTTTCCTTAAAAAATGAAGATTGAAATTTATGTTCATCAGCCTTAAATATAATCAAATTTAAAATATTAATCATACCTGCAAAAATGTTAAGAACAATTTTTTAAAAAAATCAGGTACATGCATTCATTAAAGAATTCTGCAAACTGAAATTCGCCACTGAGCACAGCAACAAATATCTATCAAATGTGCATACAATAAAACATGCTGAAACCACACAAAGAAACTTGCAAAAATTGCTATGAAACACTAAGCATGAAATAACAATGTAAACATTTACACATGGGGAAGAAGGAGTGGAAAAGCTTTACTGATGTTATGGCCTCTCATTGAACATATACTGCTATTGGAAGCATCTTAATTCATTCCTTCAGTCCAGCTCTTTTGAGTGTGTACCTTTAACTGCCAGTGGGTGTAGTGTCAGTCTTTAAAAAATGAAGTTATCACCTTACAGTTCTAACAAATACTTATTGACAGAGGTCAAATATCAGTACAAATGTGTTTGCCATCATGTATGCTTCAATGTAAAATATTCTGATACCTTGTATGTAGCATGGTTTTGGAATTATTAATTCAAATATGAACAAGCAATAATTGACACATAGAAGCGTAAGCAGGAGGTAACTGCAGAAACGCCTGGAGGTGTACTTGGCTGTAATGAGTTAAAACAGCTTATACTATCTTCTTAGTGAGGATAATTGTAACAGCAAATCATCACATGTAGGTAGAATCCCAAACACTACTCAGTTACTGCTAGAAGCAGAATAGTTGCAGGAATCAGTGTAGCACAGATGTGCCAAAATATGTCCTGTCTCTAGAATGAACATCTGCTTTTGAAGTGTTTGGTGAAGGCACAAACAGCAGTCCATGTGACAGCTATTATAACATCTTGTGCTGAATCATATCTAAAATAATGTTTTGAAGTTCTTACTGCTTTAGTGGAATATGACCTAATCCTGCCTCACAGGAGAGGTTTATCATACTTATCATAGTAAAAGGAGCAATCAGGCCAGCCACTTTGGAAAAGTTTGCTTGGTTCAGGCAAGCCCTCTCTCACTTTATTGAAGGAAACAAAAGGTTGATCTGATTTTCTGAAGGAACATACTACTCTTGTGCATCTCTGAACAGCCTGTGTATGTGGAAGATGTCCTTAATTTCTGACAGTTTCAACATAAGTCTAGAAGCTGATATGGCTTGTTGAGACAAATTTCACCAACAGTCTTAAAGTTGAATGAAGACAATTCTTCACTGACACCTTTTTGTGGCTTGCAAATGATGGCATGTAACTCCAAAACCCTTCTTCTTGAGGTTACTGCAACTAAAAATGCATTTTCTAGGAAAGGTACCTGTCCATGTAATCAGTTGATTTAAATGGAGATAGAGTTAATTTCTTCAATGTGAAGTTCAAATTCCTGTGAAAAGAGATACATCTCTTTGTTAATTTTTCTACCATTAAGTTCAAACCCTCTGGTGTTCTTAAAATCCTTCTGAAAGACCTTGAATAGATTTGCTGTTGGAAAAGATAGGAAACAAGCAGAAATTATAGACAATTAGTTTCACAGACAATTATGGTAGGCTGACTCAAAGAAATGGCTGAAGTTATCCCCAAATCCTTGGAAATAAATATGTCATTGGGTCTAGATTCTTTCAGGAGATCCAAGAAAAGAATCCTTTTCATTTCTGTAATAACTCGTCATTGCAGCACACCTCTTTTCCTCTTTTACTATGTTTAAACTTGACTGGAAAGGCGCTCACTTTGAGGAAATAACTTTTTTTCCAAAATGCAAGATTAAATGTATAGACAGAAGTGGTGTATATTGTCTTGCTGGTGATTCAATAAGGACTTAAGCAAAGGCAGAGACCATTACCTGAATTATGCTGGCTCTTTTAAGTTTAACATTGAGAAGTTATTTCTGAATTTCAGGGAATGAAGTAAAAGCATACAGTAAAGTTTGAGCCCACAAGAATTAGGTGTCCATCATCAACACAGTTCCATGAGGCAGGAGGAAACAAAAGGTATGAAGCTGATTGTTTAGATATTTGACAAACAAATTTGCCTTGGTCATATCTCTTATATTCACTAAGTACATTTAATTCACTTTTATATCTTTGTACAACCTTACACAAAAATATTTTCAAGATCCTCACGGGTAAGTGTGAAGTGTTTATTTAAACTTTCTGATTTCTTCTGCTTTATGAGTGAGACACAATATGATGACAGTGGAAGGTATCTCCAGGCATCCCCTGCCCAACCTCTTGAGCCATGAGCAGTGAACATCCTGAACTATATCAGGAAGTTAGCACGATCCAGTGTGTTCTAAAGAATCACAACTGCTCAGAAAGACTTGCCTTTTTTATACCTCTGATATATTTTGCTATAGGTTCCTCACTACTGTTCATTAGTGAGAAGCATTTTCAGCCAGAACCTTGAAGAATTCAGTGCTGTGTAAATTCTGTTATTTGTAAGTGATATTTACACATAGTACATCAATCTCTTACTTTAACTTCTCAACACTCTAGGCTTATATCTTCCCAAACAGTTAATTCAAATCCAGAAAAACACACCATCAGCCTTTCCTTGTTAGTGTACCCTCTCTTTTCCTGTCACACGAGTCTCTTTTCTTGTTCATGCACAGGGAATACACCAATGTAGAAAAGTTTCTGGGTTTATATTTATGAAACAGCATTATCAATTGTTTCAAAATATCATAACCTGTAAGTACATCATACACTTTGCTAGATTTCTTCAAATCAACACTTTTTAAGTTTAAAAGCATACTGTGCAGTCAACATTTTCCACAGCAGAAAACTCAGAATAATCTGATTTATTTTCTTAGAAGCACAGATCATAAACTTTTTGTTGCAACAGAATTTCTCAGACTGTTCCTTTCACCAGTGTACATAAACATACACTTGTTGCTATAACAAATTTTCCCAACAAATTTGTTTTACCAATTCAGCACCTCATTATGTATGTACAGCATTAAGTAATTTTTCAGCGATTTTTTTAGTATATAATTTTGCTAGAAACTCAGTAGTGTTTGTCATAGTACTACTCTTTCTCTGTAGCTCATTCAACCTTGTTCAATACATATTTTATTTGCTTTACTCTTTACGTTTAAGAGTCTGTCTTTTTTTTACTGACTAAATCTCTGATTTTGGTGTAGTGGGAAAATGCTTTAGAACTTTTTTAGAACAGCATAACTGCTTGACACACCTAGGAAAGCTGAATTACTCTGAAGAGTTTAACTTTTTTCTGAACAGTTTAGCAGCTTGATGTAAACTGGAAAGCTGTATTCCTTTCTAGGTTAAGGTATAGAGTTCATGTAAAGCACAATTTACAGGTTGTGGCATCACAACATTTGAAAAACAGAAAGTGTTTTTAGATTAAGAAATTACATTCTCTCATAGTGCTGTGCATTCCTTTTCTCAAGGCATGGAAACTACTTAGACAAATTTTCTTTACAAGTACCTTAGAAAAGACGTGTTTCACAGTTTATAACAGAATGCATTTCTGCCCCATGCCCCCACCATGTAGCATTTTATCAGGAAGATTAACAACAGCACACACTTCTGCAGCCAGGTTTTTAATGAAATTAAATAACAGCGTTTCACTTTAATCTACACAATATGGTCTTTATAAACCATATAAGGCAGTAAGACAAAATCATTTTTTCTTTGGCAGAATAAAAAGAGCAAAAATAAATAAATAAGCTACCTACAGTCTAGTATAAGCACAGTTCTCTTGATTAGTATATGTTTCTCATGCCTGACTAAAACATACACAGCACTTTTTTCCCCAAAGCTCTGCACTTCTCCAGTATTATCCTTTGGAGTCTTGCTTCAAGCTCCACATTTCTCTGATAATGTTCTTTGGTGTTTTCCCCATGCTCCACATTTCTGTGGTAATGTTCCTTGGCATCTTTCTTCCTGTTCACACTTCTCTGGTAATATCCTTTGGAGACTTTCTCCAGCCTCCACAGTTCTCCGATACTGTTCCTTGGAGTCTTTCCCCAAGTTCAATACTTCTCTTGCACTGTAGACCAATTGTTACACAGGCTGGTAATACTTGCTCCCTAAACTTGTTCCCTGACAAGATGAATTTTCCAAATTCTCCTCTTTTGTGTACAACAGCTTCTAGGAGGTATTTCTCCAAACATCCATGAGACTTTTTAAGTAGGAATTTGTCTTACTAATTCCAAGTGACCATCTTAAATTCTGAGAACAGCTGCTCTATATTGGTTATTGTATTTTTCCTCCTTGTCTGCCTCAGAAACAATATATATTTTTCATCAAATTAACATCCTCTTGGTTAAACCACATCATCTCATGTATAAGCAGTAGAATACATCCCATGATTAATGGTCACACGATCACAATGTACAAGTTATGCTCAAGATGAGCTATGTCTGGCTACAAAACATTTGTCCAAAATATATATTTGGTATGTTGCATTCGCATCAGAAGTAACACTTACATATATTTTTCACCAGTGAGTCATTTTGGGACTGCAAACTCTACATGACCAAAAACTCCAGTGTTGAGGAGGACAATCTGATGACATTAAATTCAGTATTAAGCTGCAATTACATCCTGATGGGTAGAGAAGCAGTCCTAGGCATATTTTCTAATCCGTGCATTGCATAGCTGATGGTTAAGGAATATTGTCCAAACAAACTTACTGGAATATTTCAAATAGCATCAGAGATGTGATCCTATACTATAAGCACCTCAAGTTGTCCAGATAGCCATCTGTGAGGTCTAATTTTTACCATTCCTTTAAATATTACACACATTCACATTGCTTCATGCTAAAAATCTCAGTACACATCTGATCCTGAATCATTTCATTGATGCATTCTTGTGAAAGCACAGCCAAAAATAATGCTCTTTTTTCCAGAATGTTAAAACAGAATACACACACCTTACTTACAGCATACACATATTTGAGATTCTATTTATTGCTTTCCATAATAGTTATTAGGTCATGCACAGTACAATACAAAGCTGTACACTCAGGCACCTCACCCTAATAATTTCATAAGAATGTCTTGAAATAACAGAGATATAATTGCCATGTTAAAAGCAAGATTCAATTCAAACCAAAATGAGTTTTCAAAATTGACAAACTGCAACAATTGCTGCATAAACAGTCAAAAGCAAAATTGTAGCATTCAGTTCTCCTTACATTAACCAATATAAAAGGTACACTGTGAAACAAAATTACATAAAAACATATTTTACATTACAGCTCAAAATGAAGTTGATCTTTTGCCTTTGCAACAAGGTGAACATTCTGATAGGGAATAAAATTACTGAACATTTCATAAGAAATTTTATTTAACATTTATTTAACATTTGTTTACTGGGTTAGTCCAACTGGACAGCTGGTGTCCGTTTTCAGTGGAGAAAATGCCAAACTATTGTGGATACAAAGGTATTAATCTAAAGGGTTCAAAAATAGTCAAAAACAGTCAATAGACTTGGAATAATTATGTGGAAATCTGCAGTAAATGAGTTAAACAGGGGCAATGGATCATATGTGCAGCATCCTGGATAATACAGATAACATTTCGCCCAGTTATTCCATGGGGCCCTCCACTTCTACTTTCTAGAATGAAGCTGTTGAAGTTGTCCATTTCACAGTAGAAAATGAGTTTCTGCACACAAGCAGAAAGTCTAAGGGCTGATGGTTCAGAACTGAATTTGCAAGCAAATGTGAATCTTAATAAATGCATGTTTTTTGGTTTATGGGAGGAGCCAGTACTAATCAAAAAGGCAGGGGAATCTATTTTCATTCACAAAACATGGACAGCATTCTGTATGACTGCCTTAGTAGCTTCAAACCTCAGAAAAATCATTTCAGTGATTCTGAACAGGGGAATGACCTTATTAATCTTTCGTACCATGCATTAAATGCCACACAGAAGCTTTGCAGTAAGGATTAAAATTTGTTTCTATATTTAGCTCATGGTGGTATGATTTTTAAATAGATTCATTCACTGGCTGCCAGGCTTAACTGTGAGTCATTTGTGACTAACATTCTAATCTAAGATAATTAAGGTGTGATTTCTTTGTGTTTTATTTAAAGAATGAAACTTCAAGTTTCTAAGAGATTTCACTTTTCACCAAGTATAGTTGATCTTGGAGTTAGTATATTTAAGAATAGGGGAGGAGGAGGAGGAGGCACAAATTTAATGCTTTAACACTGAAACATTATTTTGATAATCACTTCTGAATGTTGATTGCTAACTTTTAAAGCTTTACTGAGGAAGCCTTGTTCAAGTTTATTCATGCATACATAAAAGAAGTTTTTATAGATTCATAGTTAAGTACTAGGCTAGTTGCCCTTATGGGACATTTTAGGCATAGCCAATTTCCCTTAACCTTTCCCATTTGGTTAATGTAAAGGTCAATACTTATATTATACCCCTAGTGAAACTAATTGGAATCTTAGCATAAATAATTTGATAAAGAATTTAGGAGCTGCCTCTGTCCATTAGTAGCACAAAAGGCAGTCCTGGGGTAAGTTTTCTGTTTCCCATCCATAGATCCAAGTTTCGCTTGAATATGGACAGAACTGAACTTTGTTTCAGATGGATGGAGAGTCTGTTCCAGAGCAGTGGTATCCTTTGTGAGATAAATCTGTCCCTCCATCCCTTTCTGTTTAATGTTGCAAAAGAGGTTTAGATTCCTAGACTGAGTATTTCTGATGCCATCTAACTTGCTGGTGTGCAGTAAATCCATCAGTATTGAGTCAGATGATGTCCTGTATGCCAGACACAGGCAATTTCTTAGCAGTCTGTAGGATACTGAATATAGTTACAGGGCTTTGAGTCGGTCCATGCAGGACATATCGCTTAAACCTTGTATCCTTTTAGTAAGGTATCTCTGTGGGTGTTCCAGTTGTTGTATGTCTCTAGACAGATGCATGTCAAAGGTGGCATTATACTCAATGACTGGTGCAATGAAAGCTGAGTAAAGAGGAATAACATTCTTTTTAATTATATTAATGGATACAGTAGTACAAAATATTGAAGATGATTTCTTAAATCTATCTATCTGCATTTCAACACATAATTCTAACTCAAATTACACTATGCATGCTGGTTATATTAAAGTAGGTGACTCTAACCCTACGTACAGTATGCATACTGGTACATTCATTTAGGTTTTTGCATTCTGTACAAAAAAGTCAACTTGCTCCATTTGTACACCCTGCTCTTTCAAGTTGTCCCAGAAGTTATGGGCAGAGAGTTTGACCAATGGATTCAGTGGCACAAGAAATACAATTTAACTGAAGAACAACCTTTAGCTTTGAAATGGTTAAAACATATTGCAGAAATTTTCTTTAAGCAGGTAGAAAAGTGCAGAATATTGTTTTAATAAATGCAAAACAACATATTGCAATGTGTAATGACATTTTATTAAATATTGAGGAGCACAGTTGAATGTATCATGCGGTACCATAATAATTTATGAAATTACTTAAAATCTCTTGAAAGGAATATAAAACAAATTATTTTTGTTATTGAAAGAATAATACAATAAAGATGTTGGCACTCCCTATTATTTTATTCCCTCTACAAAATATATTAGTACCTCCCAAGCTAGAATGGATTTCACAAGTCAAAAGACTTACTGTAAACTTTTTGTGGCGAGTGAGTTCACCTAGGACACCATAGCAAGAAATTACAAGTGGTATTATTTACTCCAGATATTTTTACCTATGTGGTAGCATTTACTTTTGTGAATTTAATGAATTTACAGTATGCTGGGAAAAAGCTTATGATGCAATAAGGAGCAAATTCTTGAAATTAAGGTGCCTGATTCCAATGTTGTTATATTTAAAATCGTACACTTTGGATTGTTAGACTACTAAGGTATATGTTGTTGTGTCTTTTGGCTTTTCCCGGTTAGGGGTCGCCACAGCGGAACTCCGATCCGCTTATGATTGGCAGTTGATTTTTACGTGCTGAGTTGCCGGCCCTAACTCACAACCTTCAACGAAGGTATGCCCATTCACGCATGCCTCCACAGAAGACGCTCTAGCTGAGAATCGAATGGGACAACGTCTTGCTGTGAGGAGACAACGCTACTGCAGCACCACCACCAACTATTAAGGTATATACTGATCTGAAATATTGGTCCTTTTGCATATAGTCTGTGTCCCTTGGGAATGCCATCAGACTTCAGTATATTTTCCTGTGACACAATGTATAATACTAGCACCCCATTATTACACTTGGACAGTGTACACTACAAATTGCAAAAGAGAGTATTTCATCTGCTGGTCTCTAGATTGTATAAACAAATGTTAGACTTGTATGGGGGAATTTTGAAGGCTTTCAGAAAACCAGGGTTTATGCAAGTAAAGAATAGATTACACTAATGTACAAGCTACAGTGAGAAAAAAAGCCCTAATGGAAAATATTCAGTGAAAATTAAATGGGAATCTGCATTGTCTAAAATCTTTAGCGAAAAAAAGTGATTAAAAACTATAAGTGAAATTTTTAAAAATCACAGGTTAGTCACAAATAACGCGATCCAGGTTACAATTTTACTCCTTATTGATTGGATTTGATACACATACGTGAAAATGCTGCATTTTGGAATTTTTTAAATCAACCAGAACATTTATATCATTGTTGTTGTCATGTGAATACATAGAGCAGTACTGGGTTAGAATTCATGAGCTATTACAAAGACTAACAGCAACTGAAATTACACTTTCTCCAGAATGTTTACTGTTGGACAAGTTAGCAGTATTTCCAGAAAACCTTACTCTTAAAATTATAAGTGCAACATAGTAAGAATGATTAAAAACAGTAGAATCGTAGTCTGTTAGTTGCAAGGCAGTCAGATGGTGTAAAGGTTCCGAGATCTTCATGGAAGCAATTAAAATATTAAAAACTTGGGAAGTATTGAATACATTGGAGCAGACAAACATTGACCAACCTCTGATTCCTTGACAAGTTCCTACTGTGAAGAAGAAACAGAACCTTTTTGTTGCCTATCAGCAAAGGATAAGGGTCCACAAATGATTTCAGCTGTACCTAATTTCTCTGCCATTGGTCATGCCCTGCTGGATATCTAAGACCTACAGACATCACCCACCATACCTACTTATCCTACATCCCTCCTGGGAAACTGATACAATTTCCCCCTGTGTTGAACTCCAAGATAACTAAAGAAAGTATGTCATATGAGGTTCTACCTCCCTCTACATGCTTATGATATTGTTAACTAACTTACTAGCGCTCTAGTGTAAACCCGCCAGTATAACAAGCAGCCATACTCCCTCTGCTCTGCCTTCTTTTACTCTGAACCCCCCCTTACCCGCGTTTTCCTAGCCTTTTATTAGCTATATTTCCTTTACGCCTTCCTTTCTGAATTTCTAATCTCCAGCCTTTTGCTGTCTCCTCTCTGTGCAATTTCTGGTTTTGACCACTAGATGGCAGACCTTACCTGCCTCTGATGCCTTTTGTTATTTTCTACCTACAGAATTAAAACCCTAGTTTTTCACTCTCCTCCTCCTCTTTTCTCATATCTCAGTCCGTATTTATACTAAAGCCTCTTAAGTCTTCTTTTCAAACACCTTCCTCTACCTTCCCTGCTTACTTTCCCGTAACTTTACTGATTGTTTCTTGCACCATCCTGCTGGGTTTGTCCTTTGGGTCTGCCCCGCTCCGTTCACCCTACAGGCTCACTCCGCTCCCCTACCCTACCCCCAATTCCACCTGCCCCCAGTATGCTTACCTTTATTCTAACCCTGTATCTCTCCCCCTTCACCATAGACAATCCTATTTTCTACCCCTCCCAACATTCATCAATTAATTAATCCCTCCCCATCTCTATCCCCTTGCTGCCTATACTCTCAGCCTTACTCCTCCCCTTCCCACTAAACACTCCCCTATTACTCCAGCTTCCTGCTCCAAATTTAATTTACTCTTATTAAAAATGACCCCCTACTTCCTCAAACTTCACTTATCTCCTCTGTAAGCATTCTCCTCCTAATAACTGTTTTCAATGCAACCTCCTATTCCTCTTACAAACTACCCCCTCCTTTTCTCCCTCTACCTCCTGCATTATCCCTCTTTCCCACCCCATCACTTCCCACTTTCACAACATATCCCCCTCTCTTCTTCAACCTAACCCTCTACACTGTTTTAAACTAAAACATCTAACCACTTCATTAAAGCCTCCTACTAACAAAATAAAATTGTCTGTCTCACCAAACAAAACATGCAAACCAAAAGTCCTGCTCCATTCAGCCACTAATTGGCTTGCTCTAGCAGGAGACATTCACCACAACCCTGGACCCAAGACTAACAACAATCTCACTCCCCCTAACTCTTCAAACAGTACCAACAACAAATACCTCAAGCTCATTACCATTAATGCCCAGAGTGTAAAAAACAAACTAGCACTTTTCCATGCTTGGCTAAATCATATTCTACCAGATATAGTAGCAGTCTCAGAGACATGGCTAAAACCTCACATTACTGACTCTCAGTTTTTACCCCCTGGCTTTCAAGCACTCAGATGTGACCGCCAAAACAAAAAAGGAGGAGGAGTAGCCTTAATCTATAACAGCCTACTGAACCTCTGTCCTTACCAGAACCCCATTCCTCATTTCAACAATGCTGAACTAGTCATAGGAATTCTCAAAATGAATAATTATAAAAGTATTTGTATGATGGCCATCTACATCCCCCCTGGAGATAATACCACCACTCTAGAAAACATTCTCTCATGGGCCTCAACTAACATAAAACTTGAGACATATATTTTAGGTGATGTGAATATTGACTGGAATAGAATCAATAACAATAATCCCACCCTTTCTATCAATCTATTTAATTTCACCCAACTAACAAACAGCATTACCAGCCCCAACAGAAATAACCCCCCAGGGTCCACTCTGGACTGGATATTAGTCTCCCACCCTAATACGATCATTCACTCTGGTATACTACCTGACACAATGAGTGACCATCTCCCAGCCTTCAGTCACCAAGCTACTCACTACTCCCCACACCAACACCAATACACTCATACTCTTAACCTTACAAACTTTAACCCTACTATATTCTCCAAAACCCTTAAACTAATAAATTGGGGCAACCTAAAAACTCTTACACTAGATAAGGCCGTAGACTTCTTCAATACTACCTTCCTAAGCATCCTAAACTCCCAAGCCCCATCTAGAACAAAACAAATAAAACCCAACTCCGCTCCCTGGCTAACAAAGGGCACCAAAACACTTATGCTACAAAGAGACAAGACCTGAAAACTTTACAACAAAAATAAACACCCTGCTACCCACTTTAAATATAATCAACTCCGCAATCTAACCAAAAAGTATGTCACAAATTATAAAAAAATCGTACTACACTAAACTACAAGCTAACCACTCCAAGAATCCTAAACAATTCTGGAACTCCATCAACTCTCTTTTGCACCCTGGTACAAAATCCAATCCCTGTCCTGACAAAAATAAAACTGACACAGAAATTGCCACCCTTTTTAACTCCTTCTTTACCAGCACCATAGCTGAACTTACTAAGACCTTCCCCAACCACATCCCCTTTCCCCCTTCCCATCCCACTGCCCCTTCCTCTCCACAACCCTCCACTCCTAATCCTCCCCCCATTTTTCATCTAAAACCCATTCCAACCTCCTACATTAAAAATCTTCTTACTAAACTTAAGCCAAGCTCCAATGCCCCTGACCATATTCCCTCACTCTTTCTCAAACTCGCCGCAGATGGCATCATCACCCCCATCAGCATTCTCATCAACATATCTATCCAGGAATCTTATGTCCCCATATTATGGTGTGCTGCCTTTATCTTGCCTCTCCACAAAGGAGGCAAAAACAATAGCATCTCTAACTTTCGACCAACAGCAATTCTTTCCATAATTTCAAAATCCTAGAAAAATGCATCCACCTGCAACTCATGCCCTACCTCATCAACAATCAACTCCTCACCCCTAAACAACATGATGTCCGTCCTGGCCATAGTACAGTAACTGCTCTCCTCTCTTTTTTAGATATAGCCAATCATGCCCGTGACTCTGGAGAAATTGTCTCCACTGTCCTTCTCGATCTATCCAAGGCATTCGACATTGTCTCCCATACCCATCTTCTGAATCACCTTTCTAACCTCAATCTCTCCCAAAAATCCCTTACATGGTTCAATAGTTACCTCTCTTGACAGATCCCAGGCTGTGAAATGGCAAACTGGTACCTCAACCTTCCTACCAACCCCAACCGGGGTTCACCAGGGGTCTATACTCGGACCAATGCTCTTCAATATATTCATCAATGGTTTCCACACTGCTATTCCAAACACTCAAATAGTGCAATACGCAGACAACAAATCTTTAGTCTGCTCTGCTCTTAGCTTTCCCAAGCTCCAGGCAAAAACCCAATAGGCCTTTACAACTACAGAGAACTGGATGCGTCAAAACCATCTCTCACTTAATGCCAATAAATCCAAAATCCTTCTTTTCTCCCCCTCTAAAACCTTCCCTCTCAACAAACAATCCTTCAATAACATCAGCCATACTAACTCCACTATTGAAGTTGTTCCTTTTGTTAAACTTCTTGGGGTTACCATTGATGAAAACCTGAAATTCTATATACATGTCCAACTAAATATTAAAAAACCCCACCAGAAACTTGGTATGCTATACAGAAACTCTCACTTTCTCTCTCCATCTACAAGGCAAACTCTCACCACTACCTACTTACTACCGTCACTACTGTACGGTGATCCACTACTAACCAACCTCTCTTCCACCATCTCTGCAAAACTAGAAATCTGTTGCAGCAAAATCTCTAAATTCGCTACTAAATCTAACTACTCCTCCCACCATTGTACCTCTCTCCAAATGCTAAACCGGCTAGAGCTTCCTAACCACCTTGACTACCTCCAACTCATTACAGCCCAAAAATTAATCTTTAAACCCACTGCTTGCCCTGCTCTAACAAATATCCTACCATTTTACACACCTCCCAGACCCCTAAGATCTGCTCATCAAAATCTACTTACTGTATACAAAACAAAACATCCGGCTGGCCAGTTTCTCCTAACCTTTTCCTTAGCCAAAAAATGGAACTCACTTCCATCCTCACTACGAATTTCTAAAAACTTTGAACACTTCAAATCCCAGCTCCATTCCTACCTCTCCCATAAATGGAAATGTAACTGCACTCTACCTACCTAATCCTGCCACAGTCTCTTATACATGTACTTGTACATATTCCCCTACACCTTGCTGTTTTTCCTCTACAGCTGCCTCTCACTGAATCTAACGTAATATAACATTAAAGCCTTGAATGTATATAATGTAAATACTGTATATAGCTTCCTATCTCTACTCTCTCTCCCTATCTGGGAATATATCTCTTTTCTACCTACATATAAGGTTGATACTAAGAGGTGATGCTAACCAACTAATATAATCATCTCTACCATGTGTATACTCCACTTTTGCTACTAAATAATTGCCTCTCTCTCCACTGTACATCTCCCTTTCTCTGCCTACACTAGAATATATTTCTAGTAAATTACTGCCTCCTTCTCTCCTGCTCAGCTGCCTCTCTCTTCTTTCACCACAATCTTGAATGTATACATAGTACACTTTATACTCTCCACCTTTATTTCCCACATATTTTACAAACACTACTTACTACTATCTTTCAAATATTCAGTCTTTGCAACTACTAACATAAGAGTTTCAATTTGATACTAACATAAGAGTTACAATTTGATAGTATTTGGCATTTTGTTCATACTATTTCTGCTGCCTCAATTCAACTATATGCTGTGCAAATGGCTCTCTAATCAACTATGTATGTATGTCATGAACAGTGTTTTTTTTTTCTTTTTTGCATTTCTAATTTGCTACATCTCATTATATAATTCTGCATTTGTTTTTATATAATTATATGTTTGGTTTACCTGTATGTAATGTGGAGCTTTTCTCCCCGGGCCTCCACTAAAAACAGGCTCCTTGAGCCCAGTGGACCTCCCCGATCATCAAACTGGAAATAAATAAATAAATAAATAAATAAATAAATAAATAAATTAGAATCTTGGAAAGTGTCACCCATGCCAGATGTCTCAGTTGCTAGACGGTTGGGTCTTTTTATTGAATATTTGCATTGTTATTGGGAAGGCAGCTGAGAAAACAAATATTTATGTGTTTATAAAGGAAAATGGAAAACAGCCACGTATGTGTTTTACTTCATTTTTTCTCCTTTCTTTCCTTTTTCTAGAATTGTATTTTTAAACTGTTTTGTATATATATTTTTTATTTTTAAACATCTTTATTGAATTATCACTTGTGACATAGGCACATTTACATTTATATAAAAGTACTCAAGCTGTATTAACAAGTTAAAATTAACAAACATGATGCTTCACATATATCGCTATTTATTATATAACCTAAGAAACATTACATAAATTATTCAATTCCTGACCTTTTTTAAACAAGAAACATCTTTATTAAACTATCACTTATAACATAAACAATCATACATTTATATAAATGAAAACAAACCACACCAACACAATCCTAGTTGCAAGCATTTTACATCACAAAAATACTGAAATATTCCCATACCTCTCAACTGTACAGATTTTTGCAGACTGTCCAGATTTTTGCTTCATATTTTTGGCCTGTTCCTCATAAAATTAGTGGTTTTCTGGCAAAACACTGGGATGATCTGAGGATTTAAGTCACTAAATAATGACATACATTAGAGTTTCAGACTTCAAATCCTTCTGAAAAATATATGTTAAAACAAACCCTGTTACTCTAGCAACTTTCTAAGTTTATAATAGCAGTATTTAAAATGTGTCCCTATTTTTGGGCCTTTGCCCCCCCCCCCCATTTTGTTGGGCTTTGTCCAGATTTCTTGCACCAACAGGTTGAGAGGTATGCATACTCCCAGTTGCAAATATTATACATCACTTATAATCTACCCAATTGTTTTCAGTTAAACTGAAGTCCTGCCTTCTTTTAGCATTATTTTTTATAAAATTATTGTGGAGTGTTCTGGGAATGAATACAACATGAAATAATAAAATGACTATAAAAGTTTTGGGAATGAATAAAAAAAGGGAATAATGAAACAACTTTATAAACCTCTTAGATTATACTTCTTAATGCAAATGCAAGAACAAGGCCTGGTTGATAAATATATGATAATACATTTATGGTATTCCAAAGGTACATACAATTCTTATTCCTCCTCTGGAATATTCAGTAGTATCAGACCTGTAAGGATTCATGCATATTTTGGTACAAAGGTAAAACATACTATTCCTTATGTTTCAAAACTGCCCTCTTATAAGAGATAGCTGTAACTTACTATTTAACATTAAGTTACATTTCTTGGATTAATGCCTGTTTTGGGATAACATGATGTAAAAAATCTATGTGGTCATATGCAGTATACCCTTTGGTTGGGAATAGTAAACAAAACAAATCTTGCCACTAGATATACAGCATAAACCACACTAATAACAAAAAATAAACACAGTAAAGTAAAAGGTGCTGCAACCAAAAGCAAATTGAAAAGTACTTTATTCAACAGTTTCATCCCAAACAAGAGGAGGACTCCATCCTTATGAAATGACAAAATGGAGGCCAACTTAAATACAAGACCAGTCTTATTCATGTCGTGGCGTGGGGAGGGGGGCATGAATTCCAGGTAACCAGAAGGATTCCACTACAGGTACTGTTCAACTTCTTAATAAAATTGACTTTATATTTTTTATTATACACTAGTTTTGATGACAGACCTATACCATAAGTTGTCTGAGGGAGTTTACATTTATACCCTCTACTCAAATGAATGTGATTAAAGCTTTTTACACAAAGGCTAAATTTGGCTTTATTACTTAAGAGAAAAAGGTTTTCTCCCAGTTATATCAAAAAAGTGTTTTCAACCCACATTGCATCCCATTTTTGTCATGGTTTGAATGTACATGTTGCAATGCCCGTGCACTGACCCAGGAATCAAGGAGCCTCAATCCACTAACACCAGTGAGGGGCGTCCATATAGGAAAAGTAACACACAGTAAAGTACAATTTCTCTTAAGAGCTCACAGAGATCACAGTCAGTCTGGGGCTGTTTTCTCCCTTTCTCTCCAGGTCCCGAATAAGACTCCCCACTGGCACAGCTATAGGGTCCAGATCTCAGCCTAGTGGGCAAGCTAAAACCTCCAGCACCCTCTCTGTCCTGCCCAAGTAGCTGACACACAGACACTTTGAGATAAGAGTTTATACAACCACACAGACACTCCTGGGGAAGGCTGGCACAGGTTCTGCAGCTGTGCTCCTTTTCTGCCCAATCTAAAAGGTAGTACTAGCTGCCACTACCAACTAATATCAGCTACTCAAAGGCCCTTCTGAAAGAGTGTCCTATTATTACTGTGCAATATTATTATCCAAATGGTAAGTGTGACTGAACAGTCAAAGCTTATTAGAGTGACTTAGTACATTATCACTATATACATGCAATGTATTCTAGAGCTTAAATTATATCTACACAAAACAGCCACAGTTGAAAGGTTTAAAAATATTTAATAATAAATAATAAAAACATAAGACAATACTTCTTACTACACAGTGCTCGTCAAGAGTTCAGAGATCACAGAGAAATACTTAAAATAATACCGTAGAAAAGTTCTGACATCATAGAAAAATACTTAGTCTAATCCTCCTAATTCCTAGCTATTTCTAAGAGAAAACACAGTTCTAAAATAAACTTACATAAAGAAACAGGCAGTACTGGTGATGCTGGATGTTCTCAAGACAAAATGCTCAGAGCTCTCTGATTCTCTCTCTTTAAATTGATAACACAGAGCTGCTTCACATGACATAATTCTTCACACTTCTCTGGTGTTCACATGCTAACAGAAACTACATTTACATTCTTTACATCTGGTCAGAAGCCAGAGCAATAAAGAACATTTATATATGCAAATTCTAGCCATTAACTCTGTTCTTAAAACAATAGGCAGGATGCCTCCCTCTAGACATATCGGCTCTGAATTTTGATATCAAAGACAGTCATAAAATGCTTCTGCACTGTTATTACATTTTTACAGTTCAATATTCCAATGAGGTCTTTTCACATTTAAGAGAACAAGTTTGTGGCTTACATTCTTCTTTTGGCTTTTCCCAGTTAGGGGTCGCCACAGTGGATCATCTGTCTGCTCATGATTGGCAGTGGAGTTTTACAGTGTCGAGTTGCCAGCCCGGTGCCCAACCTTCCACAGAAGGCACACACATGCACACACTCACACCTAGGGCCAATTTAGAGTGTCCAATCCACCTACTGCATGTCTTTGGGATGTGGGAGGAAACCGGAGCACCCGGAGGAAACCCACGCGACTACAGGGAGGACATACAGACTCCGCACAGAAGGCACCCCAGCCGAGAATTGAACCAGAGAACCTCTTGCTGTGAGGCGGCAACGCTAACCACTGTACCACAGTGGCTGCCCCTAAGTCTGTGGCTTACATTAATATTTATAAATTACAAAATTATCTACAAAATTCTATCTGGTTAGGCTGGCAGCCTTCACCTATCTTCACACATGTGAACAGGACATTAGGAAGCTTGATGGCAATAATTCTAAAAGAGTTTTAAATTTAACCACTGAGGAATGAAAGTTATTACATTATGTTAGTACCAACAAGTCCATCAGGCTGATGAAACCTGATAAGGGTGGGGGAGTTGTGGTTATGGACTTCATGCACTAAACTGCAAAAATTATATCGCTTTTGGGGGACAATAACACCTACAAAATTGTTTTAAAAATAAAATTCATGTAGCTTATAAAAAATATATTTATGGCTAGACGATTTGTTATTTCAACATAATATAACCCTAGCTTAATTGTCTGAAGGTTGAATATCCAACAGTCCTTTAGCAACGCATTTTATTTCCTATCATGGGGGTGATGGTAGCTGTATAAAGGGTACTGTTTTAGACAAAATTAATGTTCATAATACTCAGGATTTAAAAAGTAGACTGCTGTATAAGTAAACTGTGTTTATTCTGAAATATGGTACACTGACACCTGCTGGATTAAATGTGAAATGCAATTGGAAAATGTTATAACAGTATTATTAGTTGAATGTATTGATTGGATAATGTTTTAATTGCTTAATTGTTTGAGTCATTATGCTTTTATTGATGTTGGTATTTAAGACAGAAGTTTGATATGTGCATTCAAACTCTTGAAAGGCCATTGACCAAAGTGTTAGAGAGCATTTTATTTGTGTTTTAATAATATTTGATGGATTTTTGGCCTTCGTATTGGTGAACATATATTTGTGTTTAGTTGTATTATATATGCTTACCCAATCATACCCGTCAAGCTTGGAATTCCAAAAGTGCACAAATATGAGAACATTCCCCACTATATCCCATTGTTGCAGCTGGTGTGGTGAAACTTTATTGGTTAACATTGATATCAAGGATTTATTTTCAGTGATACCCCAAGATAGTGGTTTGTTTTGGTTTACTGAACTCTACTGGAAGTCAAACAACTTTATGCAGGTGATATTTCTTTGGTTATTCAGCCCATGGAGTTTGTGCTTTTCAATAAGTTTGTATTCTTTGAGAGTGAGTTTTTTTTCACCAAACCAGTGGTGTGGCAATGGGGGCTCTGTAGTCTCAATATATGTCAACCTGGTTATAAGTACTTGGGAAAAAGGTTTTGTGTTTAACTCACCCTATGCACAAAACTACCCACTGTATCTTAGATTTCTGAAATACATATCTGTCCTTTGGGATGGTGGTGAACCACTGTTACAATAGCTTTTGACTTATTTAAATACTATAACTAATTTCCTTTGCTCACTGTTATTCTTCTGACAGCATGAGTCTTTTAAATGTTTACATCACCAAGAATGTGAGTGGTGAAAAATTCTTATCTAATATTTACAGGAAATCCACCTTCTCTAATGCCTATTTGCATTATAATCGCTGTTATCCAAGTAAAAAGAAACACAGTCGAGTTAAAGGGCAGTTTCTCATCTGTCCAGAATGGTGTCTGGGAATGATGCATGTATAAATGAGTTAGACAAGTTGCATTACATGTTCAGAGTCAGGTGATACCCAAAGGAGCTCCTTGAGTCTGCAAGGCAGGAAATTATTCAGGGCAGAAAAACAAAATTTCAACCTGTACCGTGGGACAACTGTGTCATGCCTAACAATTCAAACAAAGATGGAATGAAATCTGACAAAGCCATGGTGCCGCTGACAACACAGATATAAGGTCAATAAAGGATATTGTTAGAGGATGTCCAAGATGGCTCCCCTCTGATCAACAACTTAATTTCAGCTCTTCTAGTGTGAAAACTGAAGCTGAGAAAAAGGAGCTACTGAATCTGTCTTTTGGGGTAAATTCTGTCACTGGCTAATAAGTACAGTGCCCAGATACCAGCAAAGAAAAAAATTGGAGAACCTGAAAGAAAATCAACTAAAAAGATGAAAAGAAAACACTGTCTGGGAAGAATCAATAGTAGCAGTTCATGCTTCAGCTTTGGTACAAAAGAATAGCTTCTAGTAATTTAGAGGAATAAAATAAATCAAATGTACCCAGAGGTAGTTAAAATAAATGAAATACTGATGAAATATACCAACTCAAATAGCAAAAGGTTGGAAAAAAATTTAAGAAGCTTCAACTAGTTATTCAGATGAACTGATAAATCTACAAAAATCATAGGGTGAAATGAAGAAAATGCTGACTGAGTATGAAACTTGAGCTATTTCAAAAATGGTAGTCAGAAGACAGAGAGCACAGAGAAAACCTGAGATTTTCTGCTGTACCACAGCAACTGGAATGAACAGACTGCATTAATTTTATGAAAGTACACATAAGCAACTGAACTTGTATTCTACAGAAGGACTTGTTAATTGAAAGGGGACTGCATTAATTTTAAGTACAAATAAGCAACTGGATTGGTATTCCACAAAAGGATGTGTTAATTGTAAGGGCACATCATATGTATTTTCCAAATGTAACCAAGATCTCTATCAGTAAAGATGCAATCATTCCAGAAAAGTGTTGAGCCTGACAAAACTGTGGCAGAAGGGAAACAAAATATTAAAAACTGGAGACAGCAGAGTGCTTGTGGAAAATGATTAACAAGTACATACCAGGCAGAAGAGAAGCAAATTTATCGGAGCAATCAGGGAATGCCAAGAGGCAAGTGTGAGATTCAAGCTGCTTTAGCCAGATGTCTTCAGAATATTTTTTTCCTGGAGGATCAAAGATATTTTTAGATGCAGAACAGGCTAAGGAAGAAATAAAAATGTCTATCCAACAAAAAGTGAGCCAGCAAACAGAGGGAGACTCTAGTTCTCATTCTTCTGGCAATAAAGCTCATACAAAGACTTTGCCAGGGAATCATGTTCCAATGTTCCAAAGAAACAATGTTTGAGAAACAGAAAAAAAATCACAGGAGTTGACTAGGTGAATCAGTAGTACCTTGAACTTGAACCAGAGTGTCATATTGGGAGATGGAGATGAACTGGAAGATCACCAGCAACACTGAAATTACTGAATAAATAGGAGGCTATAAAGCATCCATCACATTTGTGGCTGAGAATGACTGGACTTTGTTAAACGTGGGTGGACTGTAAAGCATAAACCCCACTTCATGTCATTGATGTTTAGAAAGACACTAAAAGGGAAAAAAGTAACTGTAAGTACAATTTTTGTTCTTATTAGTATTTGCATAAAAATGTCATGGTATAAAGTGCATGTTATACATAGTAAAGCAGGTCTGTGTAGTGTGTAGTCAGGGGTATTTCAAATTAGGGGAACCTTTTCAGTGACTGTTGTATGTGCTAAAAGATATTAAAGTAGACAAGTATTTTTAGTTGTAAGAAATATAGGCTCTACAACATAACAAGAGTAGAAAGGTTTTACAAAAGTTAAGTTTACTGTGAATATACTGTGATCCTGTATTGGGGGTTGGGTATAAAAGTGCACTGATTATATTACATGTAGAATTAAGATATTTTCTCTTATTTTATAAGGGTGAACATCTAGATTAATTCTCTTGGCTTAAGCTATAAACAATTTTTTCTGTAAGTAACTAGGCCTGAAAAATATAAGACAACATGATGAAAGCCATGAAAATGCTAAGTTTCCAACATCTGCAAATGTATTAGCTTGCTTTTCTTGTTAGCAAATGTTCAGTGAGAGTCAGGATATCTGCAGCTGAAGGAATTTGTAAACTCTGTTCTGAGTGAAATTGACAAAGATTCATTGCTGTCTACTTTTTCATGGAGACAAGCTGCCTACAGGTGCAAACAATTAATTTTGAGAGTTCTGAATATTTTTTGCTGACAGAAATGTAGAGTTTAAAAGTACAATGGCAAGCAATTCAGTCAAAAATAAAGTCTAAAATTAAGGGAAGTGAATAAGAGATAGTAGCTTTAATACTTTAATACATTTAATAGGGCAGTATACAATTTAGTTTTGTTTAAAGATGGCCAGTGCACTTTTTCTGAGGGCTAAACATTAAAGTTAATGTTTTCTGAAATCATACAAGCTATTTTTCACATCTTCAAGGGGGCTAGAGATAACAAAAGAAGAGACAGCAATCAGTGTAAGTAGGAACATAGGCTGCAACATGAGCTTTAACATGGGTAATCTTAATTTTAGATTAGGTAATGCCTGTGAGGACAGCTGTCGATCTGGGGCAATTGTTCCTATCTTGAGGGTTAAAATTCATTTTTTGAAGACGTACATAGTTTTGTGTGTTTGTTATAAGTTAATGGTGATGGGGGTGTTATGAAAATGTATTTAGTTTTTTTTTGAGGGTTGTCATTAAAATAAAAAAGCCTTGAAGATAGTGATATAGGTTCAAATGGAAATGAGAAGAAACAACTGTATAAAAGGTCAGCCTGTCAAGCATTAGTGTCTGCAAGTAACACAAAAGTTGGAAATACACATTAAAAAAATTGTCATGTATAATAGATGGGAACAATAGCTTTTTATCATAATGCTTACTCTAGCCATATGAGCATGTGAATTTGAAAAAGAAAGGGTTTCAGTACTGATATCTAGCAGAATATCAGGGACAAAGGAAAAGGGGAGTAATTGCACAAATTGTTACAGGAGCTCCTAAAGTGATAGAAGAGGGGGGAAAGACAATATTTAATATTATTATGTTAGTATAGCCCCAGTATTAAAATTAAAATCCTGGGAGAGGTAATTTCACTACCTATTAAATGAATCCAGTTGTTCACTTTATATATATATATATATATATATATATATATATATATATATATATATATAGGTTCATACGTTCATAGGTTGGTAGTAGGCTATCGGCCCTAGGGCCTATGCTAGCCTAGCCATAACAATTCCCTGGATATTTCTTCCCACAATATTTAATCTCCAGGCCCCTGTCTAGCAGGGCGACTGACATGATCCCCGGGGTGAATTTCCTATCTCCCATCCAATCATCAAGGTTCCTTTTGAAGAGGGCCAAAGAGGCGCTCTGCTTGATATGTATGGGCAGTCTATTCCAGAGTATGGGGAGTCTCTGAGTCAGGAACCTATCCCTCCAGCATGTTTTGTTCATTGTGATGACAAGGTTTAGATCCCTGGAGCGTGTGGCTCTGAGGGATTGGGATTTCTTTAAGTGGAGCATGTCCAACAGCTCAGGGTCTGACATGGCCTTGTATGTTAAGCAGAGATCGCCTCTGAGTAGACGATATGCCACAGAGTATAGCTGGAGTTTTTTTAGACGGTCAGTATATGGCATCTGCTTTAGGCCTGTGATTCTTTTAGTGAGGTATTTCTGTGGCCTTTCAAGCTGTTGCAGATGTCTTGTGAGGTACATACCAAACGGGGCATTATACTCTATAATGGGTCTAATGAGGGATGAGTACAGTGGGACAATGACCTCCTTTTTTCTGGATGAAAAGCCCTTAGTGATGAGGTGTGCCACATAGAAGGATTTCTTGACTGTTGTGGCATTGTGATTATCGAAAGTGAGAACACTGTCCACCTGTGTCCCTAAGTCTCTCATCACACTTTCAATGTTTAGTGTCCTGCCACCTATGCGGTAATTCATGGGTACATGTTTTTTTCCAAAGGGGATAACTATACATTTCTTGGCATTAAGCTTGAGCCCATGGCTCTGGCACCAGGCATCTGTTTCTGTAAGGCCCTTTTGTAGAATATCCACATCATTTGGTGATTCAATAATGGCTCCCAGTTTGCAGTCATCTGCAAACTTTGTTAGCCAGAGTACCTTAGTGTTGGCCTGTACTTCAGAGAAGTAGATACCAAACAAGAGTGGTCCCAGGACTGAACTGTACTCCGCTTGTCACTTGTCTGGAGTTGGATTTGGAGTCGGCTACTTTTACTGTCTGGGTTCTGTCAGTAAGCCAGTTAGCAACCCATCGAGTGACGTAGGGATTTATGCCCAGCTTAGTAAGTTTATCTATGATTCCAGAGTGGGGGATGGTGTCAAAGGCCTTGGCGAGGTCCAGATAGGCTGTATGGACTGCCTTACCCTCATCCACAGCTCTGGAGACTGATTCGAAGAAGTCAATCAGATTCAGGAGACAAGATCGGCTCTTCACAAACCCAAACTGGGTGAGGTCTAGTGTTTGAAGGTTGCCAATGTCTTTGTTTATAAGTTCCATGATAATGCGTTCCATGCCCTTGCAAATCAGGCTTGTCAGACTGATGGGACGGTAGTTCCCAGGATCCAAGGTGGATCCTCCCTTGTGGAGCGGGATAACTGTAGCTGTGCGCCACTCAGTGGGCACGAAGCCTGAGGTGAGGCTATGATTAAACATGACACTTAGGTGAGGTGCCAGTTCATTTTGTAGTTCATGTAATACACAGCCTGGGATGTCATCTGGTCCCATGGATGCTGTATTCTTAGCTTGGGAGAGTGCAGTTTCTACCTGTGTGGCCGTGATTATCAGAATTTGGCAATCTTTTGGTATTGAGATGGGCCCTTTAGGGGGTGAGAGTGGGGTGAAGTTGGCACTAAATTGATCTGCCAGGATATTGGCAATATCCTTGGGATCAGTATATTTAATGCCATTCTGTTGTAACTCAGAGCAGATATGAGCATTGCCATTTAGATTTTTGACATAACTATAGAATGCCTTGTGGTTGTCTTTGGAATCTTTGGCAATTTTATTTTCGTAACTAGCTTTTGAGGATTTTATGAGGGATCTCAGCTTCTTACTGAGGCTGGTGAGGGGTTTTTTTGCATCCTGGGATTTTCCTATTTTTTGCAACAGTTTCTTCCTTCTGTTGTATAGTTTGTTTATAGCAGGGGACCACCAGATTGGCTTCCCTTTTTTTGGAGAAGAGCATCTTGGTTCTATTTGGGATGGCATGATTCATGCATGAGTGGATGTGCTCGTACAGTGCCTTAGTGTAGGATTCTGCAGTCGAACTTCCAGATCCCGTCTGCATGGGTGTTGTGAAGTTTGTCACTTCTGACTTCAGTAGCTTGAAGTTGGCTTTGGAGAAGTTTTTTAAGGAGGTTTCCTTACTGGGGGGTGGGGGTGGGATGTGGATGTCAAGGGTGATTTGCTTATGGTCAGACCTGACCAATGAGGGGGTGACACTGGTGTGGAGCATCTATCTCCCATGTTGGTAATGACCAGGTCTAGGATATTGGAGCCCCTGGTGGGACAATGGATTAGTTGATCCAGGGCATTGGAATTTATGAATTCCAAGAACATGTGTATCGTATTTTATAATACTGTCATTATCAATTTCTTGCTTTTGTTTTATAAGTGGAGTTTGAATGAACAAGCTTAGTATCACTTTAAAGAATGAATGAGGGAATGTCACATGATCAAGTAAGTATATTTAAATGAATGAGAATCTGTAACAGAACATATCTGATGAAGTGTTAAAGTTTTTAAGATGAAAGCGCTAATATATTCTGTGGATTAAACACTTTTATACACGGAGTGGTGTACAGACTGACTTTTTCCATTACTTTGTGCTTTTTGGAGTTCTTATTTCTCTAACACTTATTTACATTACAGTCGCTGCCATCCAGTGATGCATGTGATGTCACTAGCTCTGTCCATTTAAAGCATACCAAGCATCCTCCCTGACATGCAGAGAAATATGTAACGCTGCAGGCTGCTCCACTTCACTTCCCCTACCAAACACAACAGTGTTGCAGTCCCAGAAATGGGGGATAATATGGAACACACTTAGGGATAAATGGTGCAGCCATCCAGCTGATGATCAGCTGGGGGCACACAAATGGGGGAACAAATATTTATTAGGGACAGAAAATACAAATTAGCAAGGTTAAATTTATTTAGAAAATATAGTAATATATGTGGGATATCTTTTGATATGAAGTATAAATAATGACAGTTTCTGCAAAAATTGGTACTCTCAGAAATTACAAAAAGCGGTGTAGTTGAAGATTAAATAAAAAAAGGATTCCAAATATAAGATAAATAACCATGGATAACACTATTTAGTATTAACTTTGATGGTAATGGGTTTAAAAAGATTGATATTAATCTACAAAAGTATGAAGAGCTCTTATACAGAGTGTTGATTCTGTTGATACAGATACCTGAAAAGATACATTTTCCATTTCTTTGAAAAGAAAATTGTGGGTGACTGTATGAAATACTCTGGATGTATATATAGAAAAGGAAAAAAAAATAGAATACTGCACTGCTGATAAGCCACAGTTAATGATTCCTAAGTAATGGTATCACCTTGGATTTGTCTACCCAGGTAAAGTCTGACTGAAAGAGTGAAAACATTTCTGGAATGACTGCATTTAATATTATGTAGGACAGAAGCAATAATTGTAATATCTAAATTATTAAGGTGACAGGCATGCAAATTTTGGAGTATGAAAGAACAATGTTATGCTTTGGAAGGGGGAAAATGATACATCAATTCAAAGAATGATCTGAAAATGCACATTGTAAACACAATGGTAATACAGTAACTTCATTTTGGAACTGTTAACAGCAAAAGACTTACAGGAGAATCCAGAGAAAAATCAGGATCTGCAGGTTTGTTTAATTTAAGATGTGGCTGTCATGCATGACTTCTTTCAATGTAATAGGTTGATTCACTTTATGGGAAGGAAATAATCAATGAAAATTTATCAAATTATGACATTTCTGTGTAACTATTAACTTACTCTTAACCAGACAAGAACACATATCAGAAAAATATCAGAAAATATTTATACCAAATTGGAAGTGTTAATAGATAGTTTACTATGATGATGTTTAAACACAAAATCTTGAAAATCAAAATCCTGAGGGGATAATATTGTAAGACAGTAATGCTGAAGACCACAATATCAAACTCTCAGACTTGTGCCCCTGAAAGATCCAGGCTAGCACTCAATCCTGAGTCTACAATCTTAAGGAAATTTGATAACCAAGTTTTTTATTGTTGTCTTCTGCATTACGGTTGCACAATATTATGGTCTCAGAATTTTGATTTTCAAGATTTTATGATTTCGCATTGGCGTGCTAAGCCTTAACAGTAAACCATGTTTGTCAAATATGGTGTACAAGATTCTTTGGGGTGGCAGTTTTTAATAATCCTGGCTGGCCAAAAGGGATTAAAGAGATTGAACTCATTCTGCATATTAAGTAGGTAGTTATCAAGGAGATTTAAACAGTTTTGCAAAGTAGAAATTTGCTCCTATTAGAAGAAAAACTTTGAATATTTAATGTTTTCTAAATCATGAATTCAAATATGTAATTCAGATTTAGCATTCATTTCATTTTTTTAAATATAAAATCCATTTGCTAATCAAAAATATTCTCAGTAGTGCTTTAGATGAGGTTAATTTAATGTCTGGTTTAAAATCTACATGATAAATGATAATGTCTAAAATTTCAAAGCCTTCTAATAAGGAAGGCTTTAATCTCCAACTATGATAATAAGGATTTTTTAATTAAAATCTGAAGTATAAATGTAGTGGCATGTCGTCTGAAAAATGCTTTAGCAGAAATTAAGCCCTGTGTATAATGAATCCAAGATTCGGAAACTGGAAAAAAATAATTCTGGACCATGAATTATGTACAGAGGAATAAATGCTATTCACATTTTGGGGGGGGGGGGTAAACATACCTTAAAAGATCAATTAGGTCATATATTTTCATTAAGTTGAAGACTGATTCATACTTTGAACAGGCAGATCTTTTAGGGATAACTATCCATGAAAGAATTAACAACTACTTTCCATTTACCTGCAATAATGACATAACATACATTTAATTGCAGATAAGTTGAATTAATATAATCAAGAATTCCCTTGTTTCTTATAAGTTGAATATATATTTAAAAGTAATACTAGCTATCTTAGTGTGGAGACTTTAGTGCTAAGATAACAATATCTTGCCCTGGATCTGAATTAGTGCTATCAACTATATACAGAAAAGATCTCTTCACTATAACGCTATATCAGCATGAGATCAAGAGTCATCAGCGAAATGTTTATAATTAATTTTCTTTGGAAATCAAGCCACTTGTCATTTCCTGGATATGGGAAGGATTTTTATAAAATAAATAGAAGAATGAGTTTCTCTGTCTGGGATTCCGAATCTCTCTCACATTCTTAAATGATAAAAGCATAATGGAAGGTGTTTTATATTTACTGAGTATGTTGTACACCCCACCCCCCCAAGGGCCACGGTGGTGCAGCGGTTAGCATTGTTGCCTCACAGCAAGAGGCTCTCCCATTCGATTCTTGGCTGGACAGCCTTCTGTGTGGAGTCTGCATGTCCTTCCCGTGGTCGAGTGACATAAAGACATGCAGGTAGGTGCGTGTGTGAATGGGTGTGCCTTCTTTGAAGGTTGGGCGTTGGGCTGGCAACTCCTCGGCACCGTAAAAATCCACTGCCAATCATTGGCAGACCGGAGTTCTGCTGGGGAGACCCCTAACCGGGAAAAGCCAAAAGACTTTAGTTGTACAACCCCAAGAGACACATAAAAGATTAGCTCCGGGTATGGCACTCCAGAAGTCATTTAAAAAAATAAATAAATGTAGTAAAATTTTGACTCCTCTTTGTAAACAAGTGCTGAGAATGACAATAAAAAATGTAACCACTGATAAAGAACAATGGTTCCCTTGCAGTCCCCTGTGCTTGAACGAATCACACTGTGGCTCAGGAAAAAATCTCCAATAGCTAACCCAAACAAGCTGTATTATAAAAGCTGTACAATAACTATCAATTTGGGAAGATAAATAAATAAATAAACCATAAACCTAAACAAACTCTGCTAAAACTCATACTCTCTCTCCTGAAACTGTGAAGCTTGGGATTTTCTGGTTCCCCTTTGAATAAGCTGAATAAGTTTACAATACCTACTTGAAATGGTTTCCTAAAATAAGTAAAGTTTATATAGAACAAAGAGAATAAAACAACTGAAGCATTTTAATGCATACTACAATTACACAATGTTAATAACTGTGAAATAAATATAAACGCATAGCAACTATGCTTTGTGTCATAATGTATGCAGCTGTGAGTTTATCCAAATGTCTTCCAACACTAGTAATGTCTTACATTAAAAATAATGGAGACAGCTTTGATTCAAATGACACTGACAAATAAGCATGTATAAAGATAGTACTAATAAGAAATTCACTAGAGTACTACATTTATAAGTCAGGTCCATTACAATAGTTTTAAAAAAGGCTTTACAAAGCAAAATTTAAAAGTACAGATAAACATTCAAATTAAAAATATTGCACAAACAGAAATAAGAAGTGGCAATAATTAAAAATATTAATGAAGTTAAAATATGACTTAAGACGTTTCATACACATAATCGAACACTCAAAATCACGAAAGTAAAAATAGTGATATACAATAACTGAAACTCAAAATATCTATAAAAAAAAACAAAAAAAAGAAACACAAACACACACACACACACACACACACACACACACACACACACACACACACACACACACACATATACACACAAAAAAAATGTTTTCGTGGACACCCCAAATTGAGGGGCTGCACTCCCGTACCAACTGTTACTTATATATACTAATTCAGAGAATGCAGTAATTCACAATCCCTGCTGTAGCCAGATCTCACCAAAGTAATTGCAACACACTGAGATCATCTGACTATTTGATCATTTAGGTCAGGATAAAAAACATTTGATACTCTAAATGTTCAGCTAACTGAAGTTTTTCTGAATGCTGTATTGGGATAAAGCTCTAACCACTGTCAAGGCAACACAAGCTTGATAAGAGGTCTGGATGCTTGACAGTGCTGGTAGGGGAGGATAGGCATGCCTAACTGGGGGGGGGGGGGGGTGATGGGCAGCCACATCAGGGACTGGAATGCAAATACGTAGTCTGAGGGCAGGTGTTAGACTCACTAAGCCACAGATGGGTGGTAGTTTTCATAATGAATGTGCAAGGTCGAGCACCAATGTTGGGAAGACACTGTGAGCCTTCTTGGTGATGTGGATCACTTGTCCTCCTGTCTACTAAGTGGTGTTAGGCCTTTCCAATGTTGTCATTGTCAGGGTGCTGGCAATAGCACAAATGACCCTCATAGCTGTGAGAACTACGACCTCACCTCCCTGCACAGCTTAGGAATGAATAGGCCCTGTCTGACTGGGGAAAGGTCTGACAGCTACCAGGCATGGGGGCAAATATCACCTAGAAAAAAATAGAACTAAAATTATGAAAGCATAAAGAAGCTGTTAAAAATAAACACCTTGTAACTATCTAATGCAGACTACCTAAAACTACTGCACAATAACGGAAATATAAACTAGAACCTAAGTAGAGCACGTCAGGCCACCAAAGGCAGTTTCGATAAATGTGAACTAAAAAGAAGTTACGTTCTTACCATAACGTTCCATGTCTGTTGTCCATCTCGTCCTTTATTCTACTTGTGGGTCTTGGCCAATATTCCAGCTCGAGGTCTTCAGCCAAGCTCATGAGCTTAGATCTTTACCCATACTGCATTCCCTTGATTACCACAGACCTTGTTTGCCCTCCACAGTACATAGGAAGGTTTTAGATAATACAATTATGATTTATGCAGCAATATATATATATATATATATATATATATATATATATATATATATATATATATACACATATATATTCTTACACACACACACACACACACACACACACACACACACACACACACACACACACACACACACACACACACACACACACATATATATATTCATGCTGCTATGAAATCAGAAATAGTGTGGAAAGGAAAATTCCCCTGAGGCTATACAGCCATGCTGTAATCCTATGTTGTTACGAAGTCTACCAGGAGTTTAGGTAGGGGTCGGGTGGGGGGGATGTGTGAATAAAGGACGAGATGGACAACAAACATGGAACGTTATGGTAAGAACATAACTTTTTTATGTGATGTTGTCAATTTCGCCTTTATTCTCACTTGTGGGACCGCGTCCCAAGCAACTGAACTCTTGGGTAGCTGAAGGGAAAATATTCCTCAGAACCATAGAACCAAAAGAGGTTCTACTCCTGGAGGCCAAATCCACTTTGTAATGAATAATAAAAGTATGAGGACTTGCCCAAGTAGCTGCTGCATAGAAATTATCCAGTAGTAGTCTAGCCTGGAAAGCTGCAGATGTGGCCAGAGATCTAGTAGAATGAGCCTTAACACCATATGGGAGGGTTTTATTTTCAGAATTGTAGATACAGGATATACATGATGAAAGCCATCTTGATAATGTAACTTTGGAAACTGGATAACCTTTCTTTGTATCTGAGTATGAGACAAAAAGTTGGTCTGATTTTCTGAATTCCAAGGTTCTGTGCAAATAAAAACATAATTGTCTGTGAATGTCTAAAAGGTGGAGAGAATACGCTCCTTTATGTTGTAAGTTGGGAAAGAAAACTGTAAGGTTTAAAGATTGATTAAGAGTTTTCTCTGTCACGGCTTTGGGAAGAAAGGATGGATTGGTGTGCAATGACACCCTGTCTTTGTGAAAGATTAGATGGTTGTGGATAAAGCTTGCAACTCAGATACCCTTCTAGCAGAGGTAATTGCCCCCAAGAATGGAGTTTTCCATGAGAGATTCTTCATATCACAAGTGGCTGAAGGCTCAAAGGGAGAAAATGTAATATTGGATAAAATTAAATTTAGATACCAAGGTGGTATTGGATGTTTAAAGGGAGGTTTTAGCATAAGAATGCCCTTCAAAAGGCTTTGCAAAGTCTATGTGACATAACAGGATGGTCATTGTCTCCTATATGAAAATTAGAGATCGCAGCTAGCTGAACATTCACTGCCGCTGCTGCTGCTCCATCATTGAAGATCTCTGAGAGAAACTGGAGGACAAAAAGAACTGGTGCTGTAAAGGGATCTGTCTTTCTACAGTTTGCCCATATAACAAACGTTTTCCATTTGCTTTTATAAAGTTTTCGAATAGATGGTTTATGAGATGATAAAATAATATGCTTGACTGGGGAGGAAAGGGATGGAAACCTGGCAATTAGGGGAAATAAATATTAGTCAAATAACTAGTATAGACATAAAACAGCTTTTAAAATCTAACTATACTAGCTGTCAATTTTAGGTTGACTAGAATGGGATGAATCATCCCTGATGGATGTGTAAGAAGGTCTGGAACTGGCTCCAGAATCCAGGATTTGCCCCAGAGATGAGGCTGAAGAAAGGGAAACCATACTTGATGAGGCCAGTAGGGGGCAATTAGGATGATGGTTATCTCCAACCAACTTGCTTTCTGTAGGAGCTTTGGAATTAGAAAAATCAGGGGAAAGGCATAAAAAAAATCCCAGGAGCCAATTGTGAACAAGTGCATCCATTGGTGATGCCTCCACTGGGGGGATCAGGGCGAAGTAGATGCTGCACTTGGCATTGCTGGGCAATGCAAAAAGGCTGCAGCAAGGCTGGCCCCATTTGCAGAATATAATTTCCACAACTTTCTGGTTGAGGGACCACTCATGCGGCCACAGAATGGCCTTGCTCAGTTTGCCTGCAATGACATTGGATTTCTCTGGGATGTGCATTGCTGTCAGAAAGTACCAGACCCTGAGAACGTCTCGACAAAGTGGGTATGACCTGGTCCTCCCTTGCTTGTTGATATGCCAGACTACTGACATGTTGTCGGTTTAGATCACAACTGTTCCTATGGGAAGAGAGTCCTGGAATGCCTGCAGTGCTAGAAGTACCAGTCTAATCTCTAGGACATTTATATGCTAGTGAGCCTCACAATCTTGCCAAATGCCTTGGACTGTCTTCCCCGGAAAATGCCCCCTCCACCTTATCTGGGAAGCATCCGTGGTCACTGTGACAAGAGGTTGTGGAGAAATGAAAGAACGGCCTTGAAGAACTAATTGTGAGTGGATCCACTATTAAAGATCTTTCCTGCAGGCCATTGTTATTACAATCCTGTGATCCATTGGGAGTTCCAAGATTGACCACAAGGCAAATAACCTCCACTGGAGTACCTTAATGTAGAGGCGAGCTAGAGGAACAAGTATGATGGATGCAGCCATTTTCCCTAGGACCTGGAGAATGAATTTTGCAGTGACTTTGGACTTCCTCCTGAAAATCCTGATGAGACAACAAAGGTCATGTATTCTGTCTTGTGAGAGACTTACTGAGTTGTAGTATTTATCTCTGCTCCAATTAATCATAATGTCTGGGATGGTTCTACTGTGGATTTGTCATAATTTACAGTAATTCCCAGAGAGGAGCATAGTTGAAGGACATAATCCCTTGATTGGAGTAACTGATGCCTGGTCCGGGGGGTTATGAGCCAGTCATCCAGGTATGGAAACACATGGATTCCCTTGCCACTACTACTGCCACACATTTGGTGAACACTCTGGGGGCTGTAGTGAGACCAAATGACAGAGCTCGAGACTGGAAGTGACTAGCCGGAAGTGCAAGAACCTTCTGGACTGCCTGTAGATTTGAATATGGTAGTACGTGTCCTGAAGGTGTATAGAGCATATCCAATTGTCTTTTTCCAAAAAATGGAAGTATCGACTGCAGTGTCACCATTCAGAACTTTATCTTTTTTACTGACTTGTTCAGATTGCTGTGATCCAAAATGGGCTTCAAGTCCCCTGTTCTCTTTGGAACTAAAAAGAATTTTGAGTAGATTCTGGATCCTTTCTGGTCTGCGGGGACTTGCTGGATGACTCTTTTCTTAGCAACTTTTGAATTTCTATAGTTGCTTGTTCCTTTTGACTGGTGGAACGTCTGGAACCACTTTGTTTCTGGGAACAGGAAGGGAGAATGGAATTATGTATCACCTGGATATTATGTCCTGCACCCATCTGTCGTTTGTTATTTTCAGCCAGGTTTCTTGGTGCAGGGACAACCGACCCCCCCTGTCTGCCTCCAGAGGCGAGCAATCTGGCACTCCTTCATGAGCGCTGAAAAGGCCTTTTCAAAGAAAGTTTTTTCCGGAGCCTTGGTTGTGTAGACCCCCTCCGTCCCCCTGCCATGAGGGTGGCGTCTCCCGTTATTGTCCTTACCTCTGCCCCTGGGGGAACTTTCACCCTGTGTGTCTTGAAAAGACCTCTGAGATTTTCTGAGCCATATCTTTCCACTACATTTTTGACCCTTGGGAAAGGGTCTGGAAGGAGTGGAAAAACATACTCCAGTGGCAGACAAGGTCTTCCCATCTTGTTCACACCTGGTGAGCATTTCCTTCACTTTTGGTCCAAAAAGGGATGAGCCGTAAAAAGGGGTATTAATGAAGGAAGACTTGAAGGGCTCTGCGAAATTGCAAAGACGCATCCAGGCGTGCCTCCTAAGAGAGATACTGGAGCCTGCTGCCCTACTCATTCTATCTGCTGCATATGAAATTAGTCTAGTGGACGAGTTAACAACTGAATTCAAGGTAGCAAGCTGAGCATTGACTTTCTCTGCCACTGCATCAGCTACAGCTCCTTGGAGGGAGTCTGATAATTCTTTAATCAGGTCCTTCTGCAGTCTGGTGAAGTGAGTGAGGTAATTCAGGGACCGTAAGGCAAAGGTCGCTGAAGTGAAGATGCACTTCTCATATCTATCCATAGTCCTAGAGTCTTTATTAGGAGGACGGATAGAGGTACTCATCTCAGAGAGTTCTTTTCTAGTGGCTGCCACCATGACCATGGCATCGACTCTTACACCTTTTGTAAGAAAAGCTTTGTCTTTGGGGGCAGTGATGTATTTAGTTGGCCTTCTAGGAGTAGAGTCTATAGTATCTGGGGTTTCCCAAGCCTTTCGTGAGATTGATTCAATAAGCTCATCGAAAGGTGGAGTAACCCAAGAAGTTGATGGGCGAGATGCAAAGGCCTTCAGGAAGACTGACTACTCAGCCGAAGGGGAGGAGGACTGCCAATCACCTCTCTGTTTTAAAAATTCTTGGATGTCTCCAAAAGAGACATCTTCAGGAGATGATCATGGGGACCCTTCTGCCTCATCGAGGTCGATGTCTGATGTGATAGATTCTTCAGGGAGTCCAGATGCTTCCTCTTACATGTTCTCTTCTGAGGGACCTCTTCAGTGGAGTACTCTGGAGAGGTTTCGGAAGAGGCGGCAATACCCTGAGGCCGAGTGTCTCTGTGGACTTGAAGAGAGGGCCCATGAGAAGAGAAAGACACCTCACCTGAAAAGGGAGGAAGAACTGAAAAGGATTGTGTCCCAAACTCTGAAGCAGTCAAAGCTCTCCTCATTACTTTGAAGGCAGACCCTCCCCATTCCAAAGCAGTCCCTGGATCTGACGCAAGTTTTTGGAAATGAAGGACCCTCCAGAGCAGAAGAGAACAGCTCCGAAGCAGAGGTGGGAGCTGAGCTCACCCACACAGAGGCCCCCAGAGACATAGTCAGATCCGAAAAGATCCGGGAAGTCTCTGCCAACCCAACAGGGGAGTGTCAGCTCCTAGACGTCTCCTGTTCCGAAGGCATGGAGGCGCTCATGGCCGATGTCGGAACCGGGGAAGTTATTGGTCCTGGAGCCGTCACCGACACAACCTGAATATCAGGATCTTCCCGCTCCAAAGCAGGAGGATGATTTGGAGGAGGAACTACAGAAGAAGAGGGGGTACAGAAAATAGGGTAGGTGATCTTGAAGTAGCCAGAACTGGGGAAGGAAGCCTGGAAGGGATCTTCTCAATGGAAAGAGATCGGCTCCCTTGTCTATGAACTGAAGAAATAGATGGTGCTGAAGGAGTCTCCCGCTCTGAAGAAGTGCTGGAGCCAGGAGTAAGTGACTGCTCTGATAGAGTCTTAAGATCCATCAATTTCAGACCCTTCTGCTTCTGCTCTGATGAGGATCTTGGCTCCAATAAAGGTCTTTTTGCTGGTTTGTCTGAAGTATTGATGGATATAGCCTCAAAGAAAGGTGCTTTTTAAAGACCTTTTAAAATCAGTTTATTCTTGCGCTCCATTAAAGCCCACTAATTAAAGTTGTGGCAAATGGAACATGACTCTTGCAGATGAACAGCCCCCAAACAATACAGACACAAGATGTGTGAATTGCTAAGGGGTATCTTCTTACTGCACTTTTCACATTTCTTAAAGCCAAACGGCTTGCTTTCCTGTTTTTGGGACATAATAAAGGGAGAGTAAATATAGAAGAACTACACTCACTCCAAGGAAAAAATTAAGTCCTCTAACTTAAATGGACTTAAGTCGCAATTACACAGAAGAGACAAAGGTAAGAGAAAAACAGTCTATTTTGTGTTTTACGAAATTTTTGGGAAATATCAGAGCAAGGAATTAATGGAGAGGAAAGGAACGTCCTCTAACTTAAACAGACGAGTAAAAGGGGAAGTGGTTAAAGACGTTAAGTGAAAGCAAAAAGTGAACTAGGAATTAAGCTAAAGAATTAAGTTAAGGAATCTTAAATATACAGTATGCTGAAATATAAATGAAAAAAGTTGTACTTAGCCCAGAGCTATAACTGATAAAACCTCTTCGCTGTGTAGCAAACGAGATCTAGGGTAATCAGGGGAATGCATTATGGGTAAAGATCCAAGCCCACAAGCTTGGCTGAAGACCTCAAGCTGGAATATTGGCCGAGACAGATCTGACATATCAGATCTGACCCGCAAGTGAGAATAAAGGCGAGATTGACAACATCACATCTGAAGTATGGTCACAAACAGTACCTTTGTCAACAGTGGAGTTTGTCTCTTTCACCACTGTTGTGTGACTATGGGTGTGGTATATATAAGTTCAGAAGGGTATGGGGACAGCAGTAGGGCTTGTTCTCCTGCAGGTTTTATGTTTAGCAAAACTACCTTTGGTGAGTTGACATGAATCCCAGTTTAAGCGTGTGACCAAATCATTAATTTACACTAAAAGTTGAAGAACTATAAACAAATTAACACTAATAATAACTGCAAGAAAAATTTTAATTAAGCATAATGCAATTGAAACACAGCAAAAGGGTAAGTCTTTAAATGAACAGTGTTAATATGGAAAAACACTTCTGAATACAGGAATGAAACTAACCTATACATTTAGTTTGACAGAAACATTGCTAACAATATGATGCTACATTCAGAACTGAAAGCAGCAATAACAACAAATTATTTCAGTAGTTAATAGTCAATTTGGGAACAAAGAATTTGCTCTTTCTGTGCTCTGCTAGACTACCCAGGTGGTAATTTCCAAGGATGGACAATAATTACCTGCTTCTCGCTTCTTAATCAAAATAAAAATGAAGCTAACACTTGTTAAAACAAACTGGACATTAATCTCTGAAATACCAAAAGTTACATAAAAAAGAAGCAAACTCTCTGCTGTTATATTTAAAGTTTGCTCATTTAAGCAGATCACAGCCCATAAATATTAGTCAAAGAACTAGTATAGACATAAAACATCTTTTAAAATCTAACTATACTAACATTTATAAAAGCAAACACAGATCACTATTCTGAAAACCTATCTAGGTCTTGGTAGACAAATACTATAAAGAGATGGCAAAATGGATTGGGTACATCAGGCAGTTGGAATCGAACTGACTCTGCAAACACTGTAACTCAGTATCATTCTTCAGATTTAGCGGATCCTATATGCTGATAATTTTCAATTTCTGTCCCAAAGATAAACCAGTACCATAGGATAACTACAGAGAAATAAAATGTGCAGTAATGGCTCAATTATTATTTGACAATTTGTGCCACCTAAGATTAGCCAGTCAAAATAAACTCAAACTCGTCAATCATCCCAAGACAGAAAAGGAATGTAACGCAAACCTGCATTAACACGAGTATGTTTGGCTTTCTGAAGATACTGACACATGAAGTTAAACAATATGCTTAAGTTAATCAAATACCACAAAAAATAATATCAAATGTAAGTAATGAACAACGGGCTGGATTCAGAAAAGTTACCATAAGGTGTATAGTTGGTGTACACCTCATGGTAACCATTTTTTGATTCAGAAACAGCCCTACCATGGTGGGCTGTCTCTACAGCTGACTGCAAATGCTAATGAGGGATTCCAGGGAGTGGCCTATGTTAATTAGCCATGTGCTTTCCCCCAACAATTGCCTGCAATAAGGCATTTATGCAGCTGAGCAGTTCAGAGAATGTTTACATGTGTAAATGGTGTAAGTGTGTGTGTGTGTGTGTGTGTATGTATAAGAGGCAAGAGTAGGAATGGTCTGTAAAATCAGGGACAGTTGAGAGGGATGACGAGTGGATCTGTGTGGGCAAAGAGTTTGGGACAAAGCTGGGATGAACAGTGGATGACAGCAGGGAGAATAAGTATTATTTGGTCTCAGGTAAAAAAATTAATAAAGCAACAGTTCTAGTATCAAGATGCACTTTACAAAGAGTAAGAAGAATGAATCTCTTAATGTCTGGTATCAGTGACTGAATGTAATCCATGATGTACAAGGAACAGGGAATAAAATGCATACATCAGGGACATTCTGTCAACAGTACCTCTCAAATCCTTCATGCAAGAAATCTGGACAAAAACAAAAATAATGGGAGGGACAAAGGCCCAAAATCAGGGACACATTTTAAATATTGTTTCTATAAACGTAGGAAGCTGACAGAGTACTATGTTTTGCATTAGCATGCTTTTGTAAGAAGAAAAGAAGTTGTAGGACATTACAGAGACCTGCAGAGGTCAATGCCTGCTTCCTTTTCTTTGTAGTTACTCGAGGTTGACTCCCTTTTTTAAGAGTCACTTCGGTTTCTGAGGCTCACTACAATTTTCACAGTAAGAGGATGTGACCAGTGTCTTGACTCCCAATACTTTTGACTTTTAGCCATCTGTTTTACACTGAACCAGGATTATGAAAAGAACCATAATGCAGGTCGTTGTACCAGTCACTCTCCATAGCCACCATTATCTTAGCAGTGTCGATTCTTTCACTTCTCCTGTCTCTTTAATTGAAGCAGCTGGGATGGCTCTTCATGTGTCTGTCCCAGGCAAAAGGTGAGCTGTTAAACTCAGATCCCATCTAACTGAGGTGGCAGTAGCTTAGAAAAATGTAAAAGATCCCATGGTACTTATTGAAAACGGTAGAGGTACCTTGACTTGTTTTATAAGCAGAAAAAAAAAATCATATGAATAAGATGAACAATTTGAGGAACAAAAAACACAAGGAAAATAACAGAAAATCTGAATATTAACCAAATCCACTGAAGAGAAGTCTGCTGTAATTAACATTTTCATTCTCCCTCTACACTTTACTCCACAGTCAGATGCTCAGTTTCATAAGAATGTTTTATCCGTCTCCCTGCTTATTCCATAACATGAAAACATTGGTCCTTCCAGTTATAGGTTCATAGGTTCATAGGTTCATAGGTTCATACTAGGCTATCTGCCCGAGGGCATTTACCCCTTTAGTATGGGGAACTATACCCATTATTTTGCTGTGCCTCTGTTGAGCAGTGACACTGAGGTAATCCCTGGGGTATATCTGCAATCTCCCATCCATTGGTCAAGATTTCTCTTGAAGAAGGCCAGCGTGCTCTGCCTCACATATATTTTATTCCACAGCATAGGGAGTCTTTGGGTGATGAATCTATGGATCTAGATTTTTGAGGTGAAGCATATTCATCAAATCTGGGTTTGACATGGCCTTGTATGTTAGGCAAAGGTCACCTCTGAGCTGAATAGAGCTGGAGTTCTTTCAGTCGGGCAGCATAGGACAGATGTTTGAGACCCTTTATCCTTTTGGTGAGGAACTTTTGTGGCCTCTCCAGCTGCTGCAAGTGTCGGGTCAGATACATTCCGGATTGTACTCAATCATTGGTCTGATGAGTGATGAGTATAGGGAGACTATGACCTCCCTTGATCTAGATGAGAATCCCTTCATGATAAGGTGGGCAATGTAGAAGGTCTTCCTAACTACTTTAGCTACATGGGTGTCGAATGACAGACTACTATCAACCTGGGTCCCCAGGTCCCTGATAACTTCTTCTATGCTCAGTGGATTGCCACCTATTTGGTAGCTAGGGTAACCTTGTTTTTTGACTATGCATTTTTGGCATTTAACTTTAGGCCATGGCTCTGGCACCAGTTATCCGTTTCTGTGAGACCCTTCTGAAGGATATCTGTGTCAGATGTGTTTTCTACTATGGCCCAGTTTGCAGTCATCTGCAAACTTTGTCAGCCATAACCCTCCTGTGTTTGCTTGTACTAAAAGTAGATGCCAAACAAGAGTGGGCCCAGGACTGAGCCCTGTGGTACACCACTTGTGACAGGCTTTGAGTCTGACATGGCGCCAGCAACTCTGACCCTGTGGGTTCTGTCACTCAGCCAGTTTGCAACCCATCTTGTGATGTACGGGTTAACATTTAAGCTGATGAGTTTTTCAATGATACCCGAGTGGGGTATTGTATCGAAGGCCTTCGCCAGATCGAGGTAGGCTGTATGGACTGCCTTTCCCTCATCAATGGCTTTGGTGACTGTTTAAAAGTCAACCAAGTTTAGAAGGCATGATCTGCCTTTGACAAAGCCAAACTGGGATGGATCCAAAGTCTGCAAATTCCCTATGTCTTTATTTATGAGGTCTATTATGATCCTCTCCATGGCTTTGCAGATAAGGCTTGTCAAGCTAATGGGCGGTAATTTTTGTGAAGTGGGACCACAGTTGCAGTCAGAGGTAAGACTATGATTAAACAGCTGTCCTAGCTGTGGGTTTAATTCCTCGTTGAGTTCGTGGAGCACACAGCCGGGACACCATCAGGTCCCATGGATGCTGTGTTTTTGCTTTGGAGAGAGCAGTTCTCACTTGAGATGTTTGGGGGCTGCAATCTGGTATAGATATCTCTCCTTTTGGGGAGGGGAGAAGTTTGCACTGAACCTGTCAGCCAGTATGTTGGCAATGTCTGTAGGATCAGTAATCTTCACATCATTTTGAACTAGTTCTGAGCATATCTGGGAGGTTCCTCCCAGGTTTCTAACATAGCTAAAGAAGGCCTTATGATTGTCTTTTGAGTCTTTAGCTATTTTTCTCTCAAAATTTGCTTTGGATGATTTTATGAGAGCTCTTAGTTTTTACTTATAGTGATCAAGGGTGTCTTACCTTTTAAGGATTTTGCTCTATCTTGTAGTAGCTTCCTCCTTTTGTTGTAGAGTTTGTTTATGGCTGGGGTCCACCAGACTGGACGCTTGCCTTTGGTACAAAGAGTCTTTGTTTTGCTTGGGATTGCCTTATCCATGCAGTCCTGCAGGTGCTGGTAGAAGGCATTTGTAAGTGATTCAGCTGCTTGAGTACTGTTTTCCATGGCTCGGGGGCCTTAAAGGAGACCACACTAGTCTTTAGAAGTGTGAAGTGATGTTCTTTACTGTGGTCTTTTTTATTTCAGGTGGGGGTGGGATGAGGACCTCCATCGAGATTAGTTTGTGATCTGATCTCACCAGTGAGGGGTATACTTCCGGTGTTGAACATTGTGCTCCCATGTTCGTGATGATGAGATCAAGTATGTTTTCTCCTCTTGTGGGGATGGTGACTAGTTGTTCCATGGCATTTGAGTTTATGAATTCCAGGAACTTTTGGGCTAGGGTGCCACAGATAACTACATACAATTATCCAAACGCCATCAATCTGTGCTCATGTTAGAGTATCATAATGACCATATAAAATGATCAATCAAGAAACATCAATAGATGATAAAAGTGCCTAAGTTTGTTTAACTGCAGCCCAAAATCCTATAATTCTCCTACAAAAAATTAAAACATGACACATTGTGTCAGGAAACCTTCAACCAATCACAGAGGACAAATGTTTCTATGCACATGTGTGTTTCACAGAGTCCTTGCCAGGATGTTCTCCCAAAAGAGAAATGACAAAGGAAACCTACCCACTCCAACATTCCCCTAAAATGCCTTTATTCAGCTTCTAAACTATAAATGACTGATGGTGACAGAGACCCATGGGTGAATGAGAGAAAAATGGCTGCATGGTGGATTCATACCACTCCTGTCTTGAGCATCCACTCTTTGATCTTATAATGATAAAGTCAAATCAAAAGAATATTTTTTAGTTTTCCTGTAGAAATCCCTTGTCATAAAGTGCAGAAGATGATGTACAGAAGACATCCCAGTAAGAAATCATGACTGGATAAGACAACAGTTAGCATATAAAGAGAGATAGGAACCCCATAAAATATAAAAACTAAAGTCAGGGTATCATCCTCTAAAGAGAGGGGTGGGTCAATTGCTCTGGCTAAGCAGGTAATGTTAATAAAAAGAACAGCATGAATCAAATAAACTAACTTTCTTCCTGAATGGCAAGGAAAGAGATTTTCAAGTGCTACCTAATGACCAACCCTGCTACAACTCCCATTCTGCCGAAGTTCTTGTTAACTCTTTTGTACCAAAACATGTCCAACAAATGAATACTCTGCTTGGTAAATGTGATCCCATCAGTAATACCCTCATGCCTGAAGCCTCTGCATGTACCCTTGTTTAAAGAGACAAACCAACCCTTTGAAAAGCAGACAAAAAAACCTGTTCAGAATCTTCCATCCACAAAACATTTTTGAAGTAGCAAGACAGCATCCACATAAGTAAAAGATTTAGGGGTACAAGCAATTTGAACACAGCACATGCCTTTTTCCAAATGTCAATGAACAAACATTAAAGTACCAGTCAAAACCAAAGAAAACAACAGACTACGAATTGGACATCTCCGATTAATACCTCAGTACACTGGTATATCATGGTCAAAATACCCACTAACAAGAAGGAATAACCCTGTGTTATCATAAACTGTACGACAAAGGTTATTAAAATGATGACCACACACATAAACTGTTAGTATTGTCCACAGATTTTAATGGGTGAAAGAGTTAAAAAGTTCATAACAGCACAACTTAAGAATACGCCAGAGACAGCTGTCTTCAAAATCATATCAACCAGTTGACACACCACAATATGATCATCCTGAACATGCTTGTTGATATTTGCATTAATCATTCCAAAGTCATGTATCCAATAAACATCAAGGCCTACCAACAAGTGCAGGTAAGGGGAAATACAAGTCTGTAACATTTTTGCTACAAGTTTGTAATCAACCTGTCACAAAACTATAGGGCTCCCAGTCATCAAATCTAACTTGTCCCCCTTTTTCCATATGTATCCTGATAAGAGTACTCATGATCTGTGTCACATAACCTAGTGTGATACTGCTCATTAAATACAGACAACAGCATCTGCCTCTTGACCTGATTCAAAGACTTAAAACAGTCATTGCCTATACTGTCTAAACCACAGAAAATGGCAGTGTTGGTTTTCTGCAAAGCCATGTCCAGTTCAATTAATGTGATGTACTTTTTCATAACTGCACAAATTTCATAGGGTAAAATAGCAGGGTCCTTAGCTAAAGGCCTAACATAATAAACAGAAACCATGAAGGATTGAAGACTATGCATGATACCTTCTCAAATGGTAGCAAAAGACCTGTGTGTATCAAGTAAGCCATGCATGACCATTTGCTTAATGCCCAAAAAAGGTTGACCATATCCTGTGTACTCCTAGCCAAAACGTGTTGCCTTCATAAAAGTAATTTGTTTTCAGAAAGCTAACCTGGCATAACTGCTTTAACAATTTATGCCAAAAACCTGTTCTGAAATGTACCATAAAACATTTCTGAAGTAGCAAGACAAATGAAATCTTTCACCAAGTTCACAAACTCAGTAGTATTTTTAATGCAATACCCTAAATAAGATGTGGAAAGATGTGGGAATATACAAACAAAGATTACAATTTTACATTACAATCAAGCCGCTAGTCCATCAGGTATAACAAAGATGTAAATCAATATGATCCTTTCACAAAGCTGCAGGCCTCATGCATTACACTACCATTTAAATGAAGAATACCTTTACCAGGGACAAGAAGCTGGCCATAAAAACAAATTAACTTAAAATACCAACATGAGCGGAAAAGCTGACATGCAAAGTGGAAGAAGAAAATTCCAACAAAGCAGCAGAATAAACAAAAAGTCAATCTCAGACCTTCTAGAAACCTGACGAAAAGTGAAAGCGCTAGATGCACCTAAACAAAACTGTGTGAGAACATAGATTTTCTGTCACGGCTTTAACTCACATGAAGCATCCACTGTATCAACTAACAAAAATGGGAATAACCTGTCCAGCAATATTCTATCAGTAGGATTAGTGGGGGCATAAAGAGATACGCCAGACACTTTTTGCATTCAGCCAATATCCAGCAGAACACATCACCCAGGGTGTGTGACAGTTATGTCAGTAAGGGTCCAGCGACCAAACAGAAAAGCAATAACAATCCAGAACATCTGTTATCACCTTAAATTCAAAAATGGGGCACCTCTGAAGGCGTGACAAATCAGTAAGTTGATCATCTTGCTGAAGATGCAAATCTAAGACACAAAACATTAGATGTTAAGCTATGGTTCACTGCACTACTAAACAACTTCTTAACTCATGTTATATCCTAATGATGCCTCTAGGTGTTAAATATTGCTTGTTTTTATTTGCATTAATAATTCCAAAGCCATGCTGCATAACAGGTATTAGAATATTTCTTCTTAAAGCTAACATGATGGCAAACACAACTGTACTGATATTTGACCTTTATGCAGCTAAAGAGAAACTGAATATTATTAATATATTGTTTATCTGTATTGTAATAATATTCATGTTTCTTTAACTATCTCAACTATCAAGGAACACAGACAAAACTGATTAACCTCATATGAAAACACACAGCTGTACAAGTAAAATGATGTTGGAAGTCTGTAGGTTGTTTGAGAAGTTACTGAGATATTGTAAGCAGTTTATACAAAATTACAAAAACTAATATTTGATGTGCTTACTGTGGCTTATAAAATCCAGTTTAAAACCTAGAATCAAAGGAATGCAACCACTGTAAATACCACCTTGTAATGAATGTTATGCCATTTACAGTTTTCTGGTAACAAGTATGATTCTAGAGATATGAACATTTGATTGATGTCCGAGCTGATAATTTATTTAAAAGGTTCAGGCTGCAATCATTGGAAACTATAGTACAAACTCAAAACAGCTCCATTGGAGGGAATGCGTTAAACAAGACTGGATGTTATTACTGTTCACAGAAGAAATCCTTAAATGAAGCATTCCTTACTTCACAAATGCCTCTGAAAAAATTCAGTATTATAATTAAAATAATTTTCAAAAAGCCACATGTATACAGAAACATACTTTGGGACAAAATCAGCCTCCAGTGATGTTCCTCCAGTTTGTAAATATACTTTCTTGTTGAATACAAGGTGGTTGTGCATCAAACAAAACTCCAATAACCTTACTATAAAATCAGTGTATGTTCCCATCCTGCATAAATTTACTAACAGCCTCAACACCTTATTTATGTTGAATGTTAGCATACAATGACTTAATTTCTACTGTCATCCAATAATAATAAGATACTTACCAAACCAAATCTTTCACCGAGATCATAAACTCAGTAGAAATTTTAATGTGAGATGATATTTTCACTAATAACATACCTACATGCTGTATATAAGAACCTACAGAAGAAATTATGGGACTACAAGAAAGATCATATATGTTCTTGTGCATTTTCAGGATAGCATACATTACTGGGTGTTTGAGTTTTTATAGAAATAATGTATAATGCATCATCTATGTACTTATCAGAATGTTAGACTTAGATAAACTCGGTCAGAACACTTGAAACATCCCAACCAAACTGCCATATCCAGAGGAAACAAAAGGAACACTAGAGGTCTATGAATGGGATTTGGCTAATAAATTGTCCAAGCCATTACATTACCTGTTTTCAATTTTTTTCATCATTTGCATATTAGAATTGCTACATAGGTTCATAAGTAGTTACTAGGCATGGACTTTAGGGGTCATTTAGGAGCCTTGCCCAAATTCCTAATTCCTCAAAGCATTGTCTGGTTAAGTGATTTGCTCAAAGTTACACTTCATATGAAGGTGGAAAAATTCAAACCCTGTATCCTAGGAACAGGGAGCAGTTCATTAACAAGTAATAGCCTTATTCCTCTGTACTACCAGACAAAATTAATGGATTTACCAGGTGTGGTCATAGAACCCATAGACTTCTGATTCTCTGACATCAAAGGCAAGCATTCTACATGTTAAGCCACTGCACAAATGCAACAAACACCCACCCCAAATTACTAATGTTGACACACCAGACAACAGAGGGAAGAACCAAAGCCACAGCCATCAGCACATACAATCTGAAATGCAAAGCCTTATTGTATTGAGCTAACTGAATAATTCCACTCAATCTTGACAGTAACCTGCTAGCAGTGCATTGTAGAACAAAGAGGAAGTTCAAGCTGCTCAGTTGTTGCCATGCAATTTGTGCCTTTGGCAACCAGTCCATAGATTTCCAGTGTCTAGACATGACCAACTTAAATCCTTCCACATCAGGAGAAAAAATACATTTATTCTGATCAGCTATAGTCTGTGACAGCATTTGAGAAGAGACATCATCATGAGTACCCTCCTTTAGAACAGGGGAAGAGGTAGGAACACACTCGCACATGTGGGTGGGGGGGCTGTGTACCTCTAATGCTACACATTGGATTACTGGTTGCAATGCAGAGTTCAATTATGTAAACTGCACTTAGCCATAAAAGCAGATGTTCAAATTTCTCAGTTCTGTAGTAGCCTTTAGGCTATATGGATTGCATCTTGCAAAAGGATGCAATTACCAGCCAGTTTACAAAAGCTTTGGCTCCCTCTCACACTTCCACTCTGACTGCTGGTTGGACAGCTCTGAGGAGGGAAAAATCAGAAGTCAGAGTGGAAATTTTTCAAGGCTACCCTGAACTATACAAACAAGAAATAACCACCAAATCTATTTTCCTGCAAAAACTATTTAAAAACATAGGGGAATGGAGAGTGGGTGCAACTACTGTAACAGTAAGGAATTTGCACATCTACTCTTACGGATAAGTGCAACTTGTGTAACTATTATATGTTCATCCTTCCCACCTTTGCAGTAGTCTTTAGGTTACATGGGTTGATTACCAAAGTCTATCCAACCTGTGAGGAAGAAGGATGTGGATCCAGGAGTCCCTGGAGAATGGTCCTAGCAAAGTTAGTCCTGGATGTAGAGAAAGAATCAGTTTTATAATGCCTCTGGAGTCCACCCCTTTCCAATATGTCATGAAAGAAAACAAGTCCTTCATAGAGTCTGACTTCATACTGCCTGGAACTGGTTTACCATGGTAGGTATAATAAAATACAATAGCCAAGGACAGCTTTCTGGAAATAGTCTGTTTTGACAAGGTTGTTCATTTTTAGTCCCAATATAAGAAATAAATAGCTAATCAACTTTTCTAAAGAACTCAGTTATGTCAAGATAGTATCTAAGCTGCCTATGCACATCCAAACTATACAGAATCCTTTCTCCCCAACTTTGAGGGCCAGGATAGAACACTGGGAGATTGATAGCCTGAGTAAACTCTGAAACAAACTTGGGCATGAGAGAGGGGTTTGTCCTTAATGATACCCTATCCATATGGAAGGCCAGATAAGAGCCACTCACCATGAGAGCTTGCAACTCAGACATTCTTCTTACAAATGTCAGAGCAAAGAGAAAAACAGTCTTCCATGTAATGAAGCTTAAATCTGCTTGATGTGCAGGTTCAGATGGAAATGTGGTTAACATTTTCCAACACAAAGTTAAGATGCTCAGTTGTAACACTCCTTTCAGACACTGTTTTACTAAAAACATTAAAGAAAGTGGAGGGTCCATGATCAGACATGCTGAAATACATGCAAAATGTACCTTGGTACAGTATGAAAGGCCAAAGGCTAGTATTAACTCACACAAATATTTGAGCACCAGTGGAACATAAACCCTGATAAGGCCCTGATTATTGATTAAGCACCAATTACATAATCTCTTCTACTTATCAATCTAAGATTGTCTGGTAGCAGATTTTCTTGCATCCTTCAGTACTTCTTCTGAAAAGAGGTGCATAAAGGTATTAGAAATGAACCATCTAGGCAGTTACTTGAAGATGTTTGAGATTGGGTTGCATCAAACTCCCCGTTTTATGTTAATAGGTCCAGTTTGTGAAGAAGCTTGTGGTAATTGACCTTGGCAAAGGGAGAACCTATGTTTCCTGGGCCAAAAAGGTGTCATCAAAATTATTTTTGAAGAGTCCTTCTAAATTTTCAGAATTACCCTGGATATCAGTGGAAAGGGTGGAAATGCATAGATGAACATTCCCATCCAAGGGGAAAAAAGCATCTGTTTTCCAGGTCTATTTACACGGGGGCCCTGGAGCAGAATCTGTTGAGTTGTTTATTTTGAAAGAATGCAAACAGATCTACTTGAAGTGTTCCCTACAACTTGATAAATTCCTGGAAGATCTCTTGTTTAATTTCCATTTATGAGGGCCTGTCTAGGTCCTGCTCAACTCGCCTGCCACTATGTTTTGCTTTGATGGAATGTAGGATGCTTGGAGGGTTAGAAAGCTGAAGTGCTACCTCCCATGTAATCATAGCCAGCGTGTACAGAGGGTACGACCTCATGTCCCCTTGCCTGTTGATGTGCCACATCACTGTGGTGTAGTTGGTAATCACTTGGATAGGCCCTGGGGTCCATAGATGATGAAGAGATTTTAAGGCAAGGATCACAGCTAACATCTCTTTTCAGAGGATGCAAGTGTTGGAGTCGTGTGTTTTTAAGATACCATTGAATCTTTCTCATGTGCACCCTGGCAAGAAGAATCATGAGAATTGTAGATGCTATGAATCCCAAGATTATGAGAAACTCTCTGGCTGAAGTCTGAGACTGAGTTGAGAAGTTCAGGAAAGTTTCCAGATAAAAATCCACCTTCTCCTACATCAAAAAGGTTTTCTGCTGCAGACTGTCTATAAGACATCTTAGAAACACAATCCTGTGTGATGAGGTCATGGGGGATTTCTGTATCGTATTCTGGAAGCCCAGACAGGTCAAAATAAATAAAACCCATTTAAAGGACTTTTGACATCTGGGAAAAGACTCTGCAAAGATAAGTTGTCTAAATAAGGAAACATCTGAGTGCCACACAGTCTGCAATGAGCCATGGCTTGAGCTAAACACTTTGTAAACACCCCTGGAGTTGTAGATAACCCAAAAGACAATGGAGAGAACTGATAATGCACCCCAGGCACATAAAATCTGAGAAATGTCCTGAAGCATTTGGTTATGGGAATGTGGTGGTATGCATTTTTTATGTCCAGTTTTACCATAAAGTTTCCCTGGGGAATGAGAAGCAACAGAGTAATCTAAAGGGTCAACATCTTGAATTTTGGAGTTTCTGCATACTGATCTAGGAAGGAATGATCTAGAACTGCTCTCCAAGAAGACTGCTTCTTTGGTATCTGAAACATTCTGGAATAGAAGCCTTTACCCATTTGAGTTAATGTCATTGCTTCTATGACTCCAAGTGTGAATACATGTTGAAGAACCTGACAAAAAACTTTGTGTTTGATTCAGAGATTGGGGGGGGGGGCACTTCCCTGAAAGGAGGTTTTTGTATCCAGTGACAACTGTACCCCTCCTGAACTACCTTTAACACCCATGCATCTGTCACAATCTGCTGCCAAAATGGAATGTACAGAGCCAGTTGCTGAGATAGGTTTTGAGAGACCAAGGAAGAAGGGGAGGGGGGTGAGATGGGGCAGTATGCTGACATAGACAATTCTTTTTTTTTTTGGAAAGGATCCTTTTTTCTTATTGCTCACTTCCTGCTATCTCTTTTTGTTCTCCTGTTTGGCCTGAGAAAGCAGGGATTGCTGGTTTTGTAAAGGCAAGGGGCTGAAACACGCTTGAAATTCCATGAATTAATTTCCCTCTCTCAACAAATTGTTTGAAGACCTGAGTAGCAGATGGGCCAAATAAAACCTCTTATCTAAAGCTGAATTCAAAATTTCAAACTTTGTCTTATCAGAAAAGTTTTTATTACTTATCCAGGCAAACATCCTCAAAATAGTAACAGAAGCAAAGGCTCTAGACACAGCATCTGCACAGTTATACCCTCTCTTTAATACATGTTTAAACACTTGGGAAAAGTTGGGAACAATAGAACTGAGACAGCCACTACATTCAGGGGAAAGAGTGGTAGCTAAATCTTTCAAACTATCTATACCAAAAAGCACAAACTTCCATATATTGGTCTGATACCCAAGAACTGTATGCATCAATGTGGAAGAAAAAAATTGTTCTTATCAAATCTGTCCAAATTCTTCCCCTCCTTGTCCACTGAGGTAGGGTTGGATGACACCAAGAACGGGTTCCCTACTGGTGTAGATATTGATATTACTGTAGGGTTAGACCTAAGGTGAGAAAACAAATGCTTGTTAGTTTGAGACACTTTGTAAAGCACATCTGTTTTTTTTTTTTGTCTTTTTTTTTTTTGGGGGGACTGAAGACTGAGAATCTGGATTGTTACAGGAAGAATTATATACATCCTCTTGGGCTGGCAATAGAGGACGAGAAATTGGTATAAAAATGGGCATATCCACTTGTAACACATGATATCATCTTGGCATTTCAGAGGGAACATCCAATTGTTTCCATAAAAACACTTCATTCATCCTGGCAATAATCTGAGAAAAAATTCCTCCAAAGGTTGTGAGGACTATATCCTCAACATATGTTTTTGTGGGTTTTTTTTGTTTTTTTTTTGGGGGGGGGGTGAGAATCTGCAGGAGATGAAGCCCTGTCACTGTATGTCAGAATTAATGACATGTTTTCCTCTGGTATATTCTGACTGCCTTGGTCTACAGGCATTGAGTTAGGTGTGCTAGGATTAACTGTCTGTAATAATTTTTGGCTAAGGTAAGAAAATCCTCTTTTCTTAAAGATCCAGCGTTTTTTGATGAACAATGTTTAACTTTTATTTATTTATTAATTTTTTTATGGGTATCTTCAATGGCCAACCTGTAGAAGGAATATCTGCCCCAACAAGAGGTCTCTTCCCCAGACACATCTAGCAGCATTCCCCAGTATGTCTCCATACCCAGTTCAGACAATGGAACAGCAGAAGAAGCAAGGCTGATACCCAGTTCATGGTGGCTGAAAGGACTACACCAGAGAAAACAGGAGAGATAAGTGTGTGGTCTGAGGAAGAACTGCTGGCCACTACAGAGTCACCCATCATTGGCTGAGGTAAAGACTGAGCCTGAGCCAGCAAGGGCTCTCTGGTAAGTTGTTTCTTCTTCCTAGAAACTATGGAATTTGGACAAGCAGAAGCAGGATAAGTATCCATGCTGTGACTGAGGAGAATGCTTTGGATGCCATCAGACACACTAGAATGAGTAAGATGGAAATTAAATTGTCAAATAGTCTGCACAAACAGCACACGTACACTTCCACATACATGTCATATCCCCACAACACTGTGATGTATAAGAACCAGATGAAATACATGTCAGAAACCCTTTAGAATAAATTTAGTCTAACAGAAAAATGGAAGGTAATTTCTCACAGCGTGAACACAAGCACTTCATCACCTGTAGAATTTCTTTCCCAAGTAAAAAACACTCTCACAGAAAACCTTTGAAGAAATACACAAAAGTTTGCATAAAGTATATTTCTAAAACAATATAAGCCCTCAAATTACTTAAAAATGGCAGTCCCTGAAGAAATACTGGATTTCTTAAAAGGCAAATAAAAAAAAACTTTTTTATCTAATATTTTATTTCTTTATTTGTCATTTGTTAACCGGGTTAGTCCAGCTGAGCCGAGGGCCCATTTTCAGTGGAGACTCGAGGAGAAAAGCTCCAGAAAGTGTACAAACTATTACATAAAGACAAGATTATACACACATAAAAAAAAATCACATAAATTCAAAAGTATACATAGATTCAATAGTGTACATATTGACAGCTGACATAAATTCTAGACAATAACAGGCACCAAAAAATTTAAAGTGACTGAAAAAGTGTATACTAGATAATACAAATGGTATGTGTAGGGAAACTTAGCTAGATTTCAGTAAAGTATAGAAGGAAAAAAACTTATGTAAGTCTAAGGCACACAGTTACATTTTCATGTTGGCATTACAATGTATTGCTGAAATTTGTCTAGGTGGGCAACATAGCGTATATATAATTTTACCAAAGGAAAAGGAGAACATATTCAATAGAACAACGAAGAGCATAACTGTGGTCTAGACCCAAACGTATTTTATAGATAACCCCTGGAGAATACAGTTTTAAGGTAAAGATAGGTGGATGGGGGGCTTTAGGTAGGGTCCTGGCATGGACAGGAAATAGAGTTAACAAGGTAATCTTAAAGTTCTTTTTTAAAGCTGTTGGAGTTTTTGATATTATGGATATATCTGGGAAGTTTGTTCCATGCTTGGGACACAGTGCTTTTATAGAGGAGTTTGCCAATGTTTTTATTTGGCTTGTAAAAATCAAGAAGGGATTGATTGGAGCTACGGAGAGTACACTTAGGAGTGTAGAGGGAAATTAGAGAGGAGAAGGAAGGACAGGCAGAGGGTTTACTCAGTAAGGAGTGAGTGATCTGTAGGTTAGGAGCAGTTGTTGTGGCAGTTCAAGCCATTTGAGTTGTTTTAGGGCCAGGCAGTAGGGGGTTCTGTGCGATAAGTTTCAGAGCTCTTTTGTTGTATGCTTGTTCAAGTTTGGTTATTAAGGTGGCTTGTAACTGAGTGAGTACAGGAGAGGCATACAGAAGGCAGGAAAGGAGGGATGCCTGTGCCAGAGATGCTTTGGAATTAGAATACAGAAAGTTTCTGTTTCTAAAGTGTAGTCCCAATTTTTGATGTGTCTTTTTCATATATTGGTGAATGTGGAGGTCAAATTTTAATTGGTCGTCAACAATGATGCCAAGGAGTTCAGTGTGTGATTTGGCTTTAATAGCAGTGGAGTCAAGAGATATGATGGTGAAATTGGTTTTGTGATGAGAGAGAGATTTAGGAAGGAAAAGAAGGAGTTTTTTGGGGGGTTGGGGATGAGTTGGTTATCTGTTAGCCATTATTCGATGGAGAGAAATGAGCTTTGAGTTATAGAATGAAGTTGAGAGATGCCATCAGAGAGGGAGATGAGTGTAGAATCATCAGCATATTGTATGAGGGAGGTACTGCTGCTGGATGAGTGGAGGTTGTTAGTGAATATGTTGAAAAGAAGAGGACCTAGAATGGAGCCTTGGTGGACTCCAGTTTGGATAGGTAAAAAAGGGGAGTAGGTGGATTGTCATCTGACAAACTGTAGCCTATTAGTGAGATAGCTGGAGAACCAGAGAATAGCAGAGGTGGACAGGTTGAGATTGGAGAGTTTACTTAGTAGTTTAGTGTGAGAAACAGTATCAAAAGCATTTGAGAGGTCAAGGAAAAGACAGGAAACAATTTGTTTTTTGTCTCTAGCCTAAGCAATAGTGTGGGTGAAAGAAAGAAGTTCAGTGGAAGTACTGTGATTTGGCTTAAAGCCGTGTTGAGTGGGGGTTAGTGAGTTTTCATGACTTAGGTATTTGAGTAGCTGATTATAAATACATTTTTTGAGGATTTTAGAGAGTGGGGGAGAATGGCTATGGGCCTGTAACTGGTAGGATTTGTGGGGTTACCTCCTTTGTGCAAAGTTATGGAATAGAAAAATTTCCAGATGTCAGGGACAGTAGATTCTTGAATCAATCTATTAATGAGTATTGAGATAAGGAAGGCTATTGAGTCAGCTGCTAGTTTAAGAAAGAGTGGAGGTAGATTACTGGTAGAGGGGGAGCATGGTTTTAGTTTAAGCAGAAGAGATTTAATACAAGCATTAGGGACTCATTTAAAAGAGAAGGGGATGGTATTGGTGGTAGTGGAATAGGTGGATGGAGGATTTTTAACTTGGCCAATGTGGGTTAGTTTATGGATAGATTCAATGAAGTGATTATTAAGTAGTGTGGCAGTTTCTTGAGGAGTATTGTTAGAGAAAGGGTTGGGGGTGAAAGGTTCTCCAGGATATAGGATTTTATTAATGGTGTACCAGAATTTTTGGGGTTATATTGATGGGTGGATTGTGCATCATGATAAATTTTTTCTTATCTTTGTTAATTTGCTTTTTGGTGAGGTTTCTAAATTCTTTGTAATTTTGGAACAGCAAAGCAGATTTGGTTTTAAGCCATTATTTCTAGATGCTATCTCTTTTTTTCATAAGGGAGTAACAGTCTTTTGTGAGCCAGGAGGCACGGTTAGTTTTTATTCTAATTTTTCTCAGTGGTGCTACAGAGTCAAGTATACTATGGAAAGTGTTGTTAAATTCTAAAACAGTGTCGTTGAGGTTAGGTGTTGGAGGATGGACCAGTTAGCTGAACAGAGTATATTGTTAAAGGTTTCAGAATCAAAGCAGGAAAGGTTGCGGCAATCTCTGTATAGGTGGGACTTGGGAATTAGAAGAGAATGTCTTTGTACATAAATAGGGAGGCGATCACTCATGGAGTCTGGCAGAGTACTGGGTTTATGGTAAAGTTTTGGATCAGAGATTAGGATCCAATCTAGTATGGAGCTGCTGTTTTGGTTCTTACTTAATAGGGTGGGTGATGTAATTAACGGTGTGAGCCCGAGCTGAGCAAAGGACAAACAGACCGGGTCGACACCAGGATCGAGAGATACCACGGTAAAAAGAAAAACAGTCATCAACTATCACTACAGAAGCAATACTGCTGGGTTTCTTAAAGGGCCAGAACCACTAAAACAAATAAAATACAAATACAAAAGAAACTTATATATATATAATATAAATATACATAATAAATAATTACATTTTCTGTGTGGAAGGGTTTCCCAGTGAGGACTTACCTTCCAGAAAGGAGCTGAAGTCCCAGCTGCTACTCTTGAAAAGCCTCTGAGCTGCATCTTCATGAGGCAGAAAGAAAGTACTGGAGATTTTCCATTCTGACAGCTGATTTTTCTCTCCTCATGGCTGTCCAATTAGTAGTCAGAGTGGAAGTGAAAGCAGGAGCCATAGCTTTTGGAAGTTGGTTGGCTGTTGTGTCTTGGGGAAAACACAACCCATATAGCCTAAAGGCTACTGCAACAGTGAGAATGATGACTATCAAGAGTTTCTGGCAGTGCTGGAGCAGTGATAGTGGGACAATCAAACCAAAAATATGATGTACTTTTACACTAGGTATACAGTTTGTATGTCCCTGCTCCCCATATTGTTCACACATTCATTAAGTACAAAACTGTATCAAATGACTCTGATTTTCACAGAAGAAAACAGGATTTGGGATTTTAAAAAGAAGCGCAAATCTGCTTGTTCCAAAATGTCTGTGTAAAACTACATGAACAGATTATGCTTTCTATTACCAGTAATAACCGAAACCTCAAAGTCACTCAAAGATGATGCATCCCATTTGGATTCAAATGTGCAAAGAAGCTATCTAACAATACCAGACATATAAATGGCATACTGAAGAAAGGCTCTGTACCAAGGAGAATAAGAGACTTAATATTAGCTGAGTGTAAGCCAAAGTATTTGACTACAGAGTGCCACACAAACACTCTATCAATAAAAGTATCTGTTTTGAAAAACAGTCTAAGCCACAGAGCACTTATGGTGGTAGACTGCATACAGCTTGGCATAGTCCTGGAAATGCATCCATTTGTAAGCAGGAACAGCAGCATAAGGCCCGAATCTTGCATTGCCAGTGGCACAATGTACAGGAACGGGGGTAATACAAACATAAGGTCCAGTTGTGCAGGAGGAAAACAGCAGCAGTACTTGCAACCTGCAATTCCAAAACATCCTGACTACTAAATAAAGAAGTGAAACGCAAAACAGAACATTTTGATCAAGCTTTTCCATACTATCCCCAACTCATTGTCTTCATGTACATCTGTAACATCCAGCATTATTGATTTGAATCTGTAAGACCACCACTTTGCACTTCAGTATTCTGAATTACACAACCATTTCTTCAGTTTGGGAAGCAGAAAAAGCATTACTATTGCATCGCTCATAAATGGATGTCTGGAAAAAGAAGCAGTCACTGCAGCAGTCAATGCTGTCTTCTCAGCTAGAACCCTACTAGGAAACACAAGACTGTCACCTGCTGAGTAGGGGGATTTCCTTGGTACCTTGGCCAGATGTCCTCTAGTCAGTATGAATAACACCTTGGATCATACCTTTCAACTGCCCTGATTTTGACAAAAATTTTAGCTCCATCCCTCTAAAAAATTGTGATTTTGTGAAACAACAGACAATGATTACACCTAGCAAGTAGGACTAAATGTTTCACTGACAAATGTATTACTCTTCAGAAACTGCATGTTAACACAACTTGTATTAGGATATCAACTTCTTAACTGAGAAGTATGTGTGATTACAAAATGCCCATGATTTATGGCCTTTGTGTCTGGCTGTAATTGACATTACCCCCTAATCATGAGGAAACAGATTGAGTGCTAGCCTAGTGGGACTCACCTGATTAATAAAAGATAAAACAAATAAAAAAGGTAGTGCCAGTACATGTCCCAATTTGTCATCTGACAGCCACAGGAACAATTAAAACTTTATGCAGCTTAGGTATCACATGCAAGAACATTCTGATCATGTATGTTAGGATAAGGACTCAAAGATTGTGAGGGGCAAAAAAGAAGTGGGGAGCAGTGAGGTAAAGCTTGCACTCTTAGTTCACACAGGACACCTGGGTGTATATTGACAAAAGGTGTGGACACCTTGAGCACAGCAGCTAGAGAAATGTCAGAAGTGCACTGTGATGGGAATATCAGAAGAGGAAACCCCAAAGGCTTCAAACTACCTCAAATGCCTAGCACTAAACAAAGTTATAAAATTCTACACTCCTTCCTACATGCTTCACACTGGTCATCAAGCTGAAACTCATTACTAACTGGTCATGCAACTAACACAATTCAATGTGAAATACTAAGGTTCTCCTATTTATAGATATATATAACCAAACCTGATCCTGCACATGTGCATCTCAAGGTTTAGGCGTCGTGCTTACCATACGATACTCTCCAAATACACTGCTTAAACAGAATACACTCAACCTCTCACTGAAATGACAGAACAATTTTTATACATAACTGCTGCCTGTATAATCCACTAAATTGCAAGTGGGCTTTCTCTTTAGTAACTTCCACCTCCGTAAAATCTTAGAATATATAAATATAAATAAAAATGTAACCACTCTGTGTTTGACTGGAACTTAGTATAATGCAATATAAGCAAATGGAGCTTTTCTCCCCGGCCTCCACTGAAACTGGGTATTACCGAGTTGGACTTTCCCGGTAAACAAAGACAAAGAAATACATATTTTGCCAAGAGGCCTGCAACTTTGCCTGTCCTCTTTGCTGTATGACTGTTCCCTCCTTCTTGCACTTCTCACCCACCCATCCTCCTCCAGCTCTTCTCTTGTCATAATTATAATCCTCAATGCTCCTTCTTAAGCCTTCCTCATGGTCTCTTCTTCTCCCTCCCTTAAACTCTCCCTTATCTGTGATCGCCTGCTATCCTTTATTATTCATTCTTTTTATAAGATATAAAATTCTCAACCCCCCCCCCAGCACCTTACCAAACTATTATTCCAGACTCACTTTATGTCTAAATTCCAAACTTTATTTCAAAATGTCCTTACCTTCAGCCATCTCCAAAGCTGACATTGTCGGTCTTTGTACATAATGCAATAAACTGAAACCTGCTGCACCACAATACCTTCACCTCTGTGTATAGAATAAGAAACATTATGCATAGCAAAGAATGCCAAAAGATGCAAGTATGCATGCAAACTGTTTTATTAATCATTTTATTTTATTTAATGCTTTGTTAACTGGGTAGATGGGCTGGCCCAGGGACCTTTTCAGTCATGACCTTGGTCAAGCCAGCAGTAACAAATTACAAGGGATTAAACCACATAGTTACAATAATAATGAAAAAGCAAATACTGTAGAAAAAAATAAAACAAATAAGACCATATACACTCCATTAGATTGCAACAACTTACATAGAATTAAACTTATTGTGGCTATGAATGATTTAATTTGCTTAATATAGATGTAGGTGATCTGGCATCTCTAATGAAATACTGCTTCTTGCTTAGCTGAAGTACAAAACATCATAACTAAAATATCTACCTCTAAGTACAGTGACAACACAAAACATCAGAATATACATCATAGAAAAATACTAAATATTGTAGCAGAAGAAAAGGGAGAATTTAAAAAAAAAAGGATATTCCCCTTTTCACAAGTCACACAACTCTGGAAAGACTATTACAGAGCTCCTATGCAAAGTACCATTTCATGTACTAAGATTATCAACAACATAAATAATTTGAGAGTATGTACGCAATGACTAAAGTGTCAATAAAACTTAATTCAATAAAACCATAGTATTCCAATGATTTGCTTTCATATCTATCTACTTATTTACCTAGCAAGCATGCTGTTTTCGGCATTTCAAAAAAATATCACAAACCTATATTTTTTCTTGATGTTTCATCAAGTATTTATCTACAGTCTTGGTGTTTCATCAGTCCTACTAAAAATCTCCTAAAGTGAACACATTTAAGCTACTTGCTAAAAAATACATTAAACATCCACACACTTCACAAACCTCAAAACACTGTAGCCCACTTAAAATAAACTCTAGAAATTTATATTTAAACTTATATTTGCAAAAAATAAATAAATAAATAAAAAATACAGTAAAACACAGACTACACTTTTCATTCACAACATAGTAAAAAGAAAAAGTAACTTCATACACTATACACACAAAATACAAATATCCTCCCCAAAACTACATACATCAATGTCCTAGAAATGAAAATCATTAATTCTGGAATAAAAAATAAAGGAATAAAAATAAAATAAAATAAAATACTGATAGATTCTAGCCAATCAGAAAACAGCATTTTCAGCAATAAGGTCCCAATTCTAACTAGCTAAACTAATTTTGATTAAATTAACTAAACGCATAATGAAATTATAAAATTAAGAAATTGTAATATAACCCTAACTACACTATTAAAGTACATTAACATTTATGAATGCTTAAAAATACAGAGACTACATAAGAGTTAGTTCAAGAAGACAACTTACACAACTGTTACAGTCCACTGAAATCAACTGGAAACATAATTCAAAACTAAAAGAAAATATACAGGGAAAACAGGAAAATATGTAGAGATCAAAGTGTATCATATATCAAATATTTCATACTCTTAAGTTTAGGGGACTAGATTTTTTAACTTGTTGCTTAAATCATTTATCATGACACTCATTCCCTAACCTTTGAGTCAGTGTCAATATTTCAAATATCATATTCCCTACCCCAACATATTCTGTATATATGCAGCGCTTTAGCCTACAGCATAGGTACTATACATCCATGCTTCTCATTAAATTACTTCAGATTATATATGCATGAACACTGCATAATGTCCAGCTGATACATAAATTGCTCGCATCTGTATCATGAAGTAGCTATTCCTGACATTCATATTTTTGCTTGTTTGTGTACTACTGTTGATGTATTTCAATCTCTCAGCTGCATTATCACAGTAACTACTTTTTTCTAGAGCTTTCCTCTCCATGCTTACGTGTCTCTGTTCAGCTGGAACTTCCCAGTTATTAGATGCTAAGTAAATAATACATAAATAATACTGTTCCTTACTGGTAATATGGTGTATCAAGTTCAAGGTTAACTTGCTGAACTTTCAGGCCATGCATGACAGATGCTCAGGTACAACTCATTTACTGCCACTTCTTTTCCCCTGGTGTTCCTACTTGCTCTCAAGGTAACATGGAGAAATCGGTTTAGAAAAGTCGCAGACTGTAACTTGACAACTGCTGTTTAAAGATACACAACTCTGCCAAACATTTAAGGAACAAAAACTAATCTCTGAAATCAGGCATTTAAAGATACACAACTTTGCTCATCATTTAAGCAACAAAAACTGATCTAGGAAATCAGGCATTTAATTAAAAAAAGAAGAAATAACTTCCACTGAGTGTGTGGACTTCAGAACATATTATAGGGTAAATGGTGGCCATACAGAATGCCCAATTCCTTATTAATAAATATTCTGAAATAAGGATCATGAGCCATTTCCTGGAATCATACAGAGGAATATGTCATCCCTAAATTCTCCTTGGGCTCCAGCTAGACTGTGACTTGCTTATGGAGTCAAGTTCATTCTGTTTATATGAATTTGCTTTGAAGCATGACACTGTAACATGTATGTATGTAATTCAGAATATGAAAACATGTTACATGCTGGAGCAGGATATCCATATCAGTGAAACATACACAACAAACGAGCATAATGGGATTTGAACCCAGCTTTCTCAGAATACTGCTCCACAGCATATTTTAAACCAGATGCTAGAGAAAGAAATGATGAAGCCAACATAATGTGTAGAAAGCATTTTCTGCACAGCCAGTTTGGTTTTGGATTTATGTATTAGAAGTAAGTATTCATATGAGGTACAACTTTAAACAGAAAGTTGTATCTAGAATATATGGAAAGCAAAGAAAGAACATGAAGACAGAAATAAGAGAAAAATAACTTGCATATTGCTGTTTATTTTGATAGTCATTTTACTGCTGTAAGTACCATTTTAAGTGTTTTAATAAGAATTCTACTTTATAATTTTCCACAGGTTACATCTCTTCCAGAAATGAAGATACAGCATTTATCATTTGACTCTCTTCCCATGTACATAATATTTTTTATAAAGGTAAAAGATATTAATGTTCTGTCTCCAAATTCCACTAATTAACCAAAAAAGGTCAACAAACACATTTTTTACTGAACAGTATAAATGAAATAAAGTAATTTGAATGTTGTATTAATACCATGTTAATTACGGCAGGGGTATAATCCAGAATAATTACAGTAAACTGCTGCACAGTCAGAAAGCATGGCTTTGTGTCTGGCTCTGTTCCACCAAAAGACGAAGACCAGACTGCAACCCAGATGACCCGAGACCAATTAGCAGCTAGGGCACTGAAAGAACTGGGCAGGGGAGGGTGTGAGTAAGTGGCTTATGCCATCTCACACATCCTAAGGGAAGGCAATGGTGGTCCCAGTCACCCAAACAGAGTCCATTCAACCACAAGGCTTGCATGATAACAGAGGCCACAAAACTGGGGGATGAGAGCTTGGCCTTCCAATATGGCAATGATAAGCATTTGAGGCAAGTGTGGAAGCATGCACAGCCCAGGGGAGGGCACAGAATGCCCCTACAGTGATGTGGCTGCTGATGACAGCCACCAGAAAGGCAGAGTTACAGATATAACCACAAAACCCCTTATGGCTGCCTGTATGACAGCTCCTGAGGAACAGAAGTCTTATAGTTTGTAGACAATGGCGGTGAGACACAGCAAAAAAATAAATAAATAAAAAATAAGGCTTTATGGTCAGTAACATAAGCTTCCAACTTATATTATACTATAACAATCAATACAAAACATACATGCTTATTCTTTTTTGCTTGTTTCTTTATAGAGAAGAACCAGTGAAAATAAGTTATTTAAAAAAATAAATAACAAAACATCCCATATAGCAATGCACTAAGATGTGGATATTGTAAGCCCATAATGACTTTGAAAATAAATGATGTCAAAATAAGCAGCCTCAGACTCTGTAATTAGGAGGCGGTCAGGCTGAATGACCAGGTTCTGATATAGTTAGGCGAGGCATGTACTCTTACTGCAAAGCGATGAGCAGAAATCTGTGCTGCACAGTTGTCTGTCATCTCGTCATCATTGTGTCTATTACACTGAAAATCCGCTTGTAGTGTGTCTGATTTTGAAAGCAGCTTCTACAGCAAACAAACTGCCTCTTCCTCCAAACATAATTTCAAAGGAAGCAGCAACATAGAAATGGCTATAATGTTCAGGACAGGCTGTTCATACTGGACACAGACCAACCTCCAAAGCCATGTGGCTTCCTAGATGATTAATGCTGGACTGCATCTCCTGATAGTTGTCAGCAATCATTCTGGGTACCAGGGAGAATCCTGGTCCTTATTCATAAAATAATGCAGTGAGTAGGAAGAGAATGTAAAAAAGTTTTACTTTGATCTTGTCTTCACTCAAGATAATAGTTTACAAATTTAATTCAATGATTTTATTTACTTCCGGAGATTAATGTCTGCACAAAAATGCCCCAGAATTAATTTTATGGCATGAGAAGCAGCTCTTCAGAGATACTAATAAAAAAAAAAAAAAAAAAAAAAAAATTGGTATACTGAACTGCCAGTAGCCACTCACAGCCCTTAGTTTTGATTCACTTTTGCTTCCTTAAAATAAAACATACCAGTGAATAAATTATTATGAAAAATTGAGAAGTCAACTTATGTTGTTCACAGAACTGTGTAAATGCTAGTTTGTTAACTCTTTACAGAGTCAACTTGCGACATGCATTTAAGGATACCAAAGGCAAGCAGTACATTCTTTGTGTAAAAAAGTGGAATTAGAGGTATAATACGCACATTCCCACAACATAAAAAATTAGAAATTTTCACCTACTCATGAATGCTCACCGACTGGGTAAATCCAAGTTTTAACAGGGACTTTATCAGTTTCAATAAGCAAAGCATTTGTTTCTTTAAATCTGCGGTGACATACAAAGGGCCTCATGTCATCACTAGATTACCCCTTGGAAAAGGAAGTTGAATGTGGATTTATGCAGACCTCTGCCAGCTGTAGCTGCAGGAATACATGTGGAACACTGGCTGCTGATCAAGTCTAAGTACATTAGGCAGCTGCCCTGTTAGAAAACCAGATTTTTTGCAAGCTGGGAACAAGACAGAGCACTAAAAGCACTGCCAGCTGGGCTCTGTGAATGGGCTTCTTTCAGCGTCGCCCAATGTTCAGCATCATTTGGACTCCCAACCTGGTAAGCAATTCATGTGCAGTGATCATACTTTAGATGGACTGGGCTTCTCCAGCTGGGAGTGCTACTCCATCAGACTTAAAATCATAAACTGCAAGTCTGGTGATCTGATCGCTAATCTATGCTTAGCTATGAGGACTTGTTTGGCTAAACATGAAAATCATGTTTGCTTGTAGTTTGTTGCATAATGGCGCCACAGATTTAAGTGTTAGCATTTGTCCCAGTATTTGACAGTCAAAACCGTTTCTCAGTTAGCATATTACCTTAGAGGGTACAATCACCATTTTTGAAATAAAATAAAGAAAATGATATTATGATCTGCATGTTGCTATAGCCCTATGGGTACAATAAAACGAATCACATTGTGTCTGTGTTGTAGTACTTTCATCATTTTGTAATAACTGCTGTGGATCATCTTTACATTTTATGTGTACTGGCCAATACATGACAAACAGAAGCAAGTAGGAAGTAGGCAGGCTTTGCAATAAGCTCTTCTTTAGCACATTATCCGAGTTCCTAGATTATCCAGACATACATTTTGCAGAGATAAACTATTTCCAAAATAAATAAATAAATGCATAATCTTCATTGCAGTGCTTCTCTTATACAAATCTGAAAACACTTGATGTCAACTAAAAGTTCCAACAGCTTGCAAAATTGTCACTGTACTGCAATAAATAAATAAAAGCAAAAAGGAACCATAACATATATTCTAAGTATTTCTTAAGACAAAGAGTTACAAGTGCGTTAGTAATTCTTATTCTATGCTCTTCCTGCAGATAACTGATCTTTGCAACATACAAACCTGCAGTTCACTATGATACATAATGTGTATTTAAGTGCATTGTAAAAGCATTATAAAGTAATAACTATCTGATTTCAAAGAAATTATTTTTTTTTGCCCTTCACTTATCAATTGCCTACTCCCTTGTTGCAGCTTTGGGACCTGCTGTTGCAATGCCTCTTTACCTGTTCAGCAAAAGACAATAATAAAACAATTCTACTATAATTATCTTATAATTAAATGCAACTATCATCATAAAAACAAAGAAAAGGTACTGTCCCAATTTAAATCTGGACATCGTGGAGTACTGTTTCAAATGCACTACACCATCAGAACAACTGGAAGTCTTCAATCCAGACATACTGATTTATTTAAAGAAAACAGCAGCTAAGAAGCATACAAACTTTGGTATCTGAACTCTGACATTTAGATTGCTGTGCTATCAGCTATCCCAAAAATAAATACAACGTTATAGTCCAAGAAACATAACTAATTTTTGTCTGAATATACATGATATAGCTTCTTCTTACTCACAGCCATGGATGTGATTTTGCACGTCATACATTTTGAATACTTTAGGGTACAGATTGTGTACAAATGTTTAATGATACTATAAGAACATCACATTTCTGGCAAACATTATCTGGTTGCTACTAGATATATTTATGGTCCAGCAAATAAAAAAATTGTGTTTTGCTGTAATACTTTATGAAAATGATTAAGTATTATACACAAACATACATTAGTACGTACCAAATGACATGCGGCTGAGAAGAGGCTGACTTGGTATGATCCACACACATGCACCAAAAGATACATCATACCTGCTATGTGAAGACCAAGTTCATTTAGAAAAACAAACATCTGAATCTGTGTGGTCTGATACACAACATGCTCAGTACACATGCTATAAATGTTCTGGTGTATTACAAGATTGCAGAGTTTCCTACAGAAGACATTTTAACCCAAAAGAGAGTTCTCTGACAACTCTGTTGTTGTCTGCAAAGCTGTTATACACATTACATGATTGTAATGGCTGGACATGATGGGACTGTTTCTGTGCTATAAGGGTCATCAATCTGTTCTGGAACTGATTCAGACTGAAGGAAAAGGGGGCACACAGCTCTAAGTCTTTCATAGCAAAGGCAGATATAACATTCTGGGGCAGGCATTATATAATATCAACAGAGTAAATTTTATGGATACTGAAAGGAAACATAATGGGCTAAACTGGAAGAGCAAGAGAGCAAAACAGGGAGACTGAAAACATGATAAATTCCATCATCTTGATTTGGAATACAGCATCACTATTATGAATAAAACTGATGGAGGGAAGGTAAACTGATGAGGACTAACGTAGTAGGTGAATCTTAAATGACAAGATAACCATTCTGAAGGTATAGCTGACAAAATAGGAGTGTTTTGTGACAAATCAAGTAACTTTATCTACATACAAGGCACTGACCAGAAATCATTTAGCTTCTCTAGAAATATGAATGCTATAGGAAAGTCAGTGAACTTCAAAATATGTTACAGAAAGAATGCCAAATCACAGCTGGGAGTATTTATTTCCCTTTGATATCTTACAACACACACATGCAAAACATATTCACTACTATCAGCTCTATAACTTACAAATAAATAATTAAACATCCTTAGGTCACTACTATACTAGTTCATACTGAAATGTAGAATGGACGTAATTAACACAATATATCAAATTTTCGCATACATTTATTATATCTCAGAAGTATTAATTTTACATCAATCTATTACAGGTCAGACAGTGCCAGAAGCCTGCTAAATCAACTCTTTGTCTGTGTTAATATTCAGTATTGCAGTATTCAGGACATTGCTTTAAGCAGTTATTCTCAGCTGTAAGAAACTCTTCTGACTGACTGGGGAAGTAAAATTATTGAAGTGAAACTTCCTTAGGCACAGTAGTGAGAGTTCGGAGTAAAATGGAGTAAAATGGAAAAGTGAAATGGAAATGACACTCCACCGGATGGTATTGCTATTCAACTCTGCCGCCTACCATCAATTGCTGGAATCGGAAATTCATCTAGATTATGGATTTGACAAATGAAAGGAAACTCAGTGGGGACAAAAGAGATGAATAACAGACTCCTTGCAGTAGGCACTCCAGCCATGGAGCAGGCGGAGTACTGTGAGCTAGTTTTGTTGAAACCGGATGGTGCACACCACACAAACATTATGTAGTTTGCATTTAAGTTGTGCATCGCAATTAATGTTTTTAAGTGACCTACACCAAGGTTGTCATTCTCATACAAAATGCATGTACTTGTGCATTTAACAGTCAGACCAATACTCCAAAATTGTCAACTATTTAAATAGATATCACGAGTATTTCAGTCAATAATATCCCATGCATTTATACACATAGTTAAGGGTAATGATGTTCAATGTTCACCACAATAGCATTCCACATTCACACCTACTACACACTCACCGGCAGTCACCCCCACACACACACATCTGTGCCTTGTGCCAGGTGCTGACCAGCATAGGGTCCGAACTCTCTGCAACCCTGTACTGCATTAAGTGGGTAATCGAAGAATGAGTGAACAAATGAATGAATGAAAGTGAGTGAGAGTCCTGCATATTCACTTAGGTTTGCATTGGTTAGTCCTCCTGACTCGCACACATTATATCAAATGAGCAAAAGATAAAGATTTTGAATCATAATATACTAAGGGCAGGTAACAAAAGCAAAGTAAAATAATGCATACTGCACAGTTATTAACACCAAAATGATTTATGTAAAATCCAGAAACTTAAAGATATACTTTCACTTAAAACTTGCACAACAGTAAAATACATACAACAGTAACGTAACACAGTTATAGAATTCAAATTATCTAGGTAGCATAAATATTAAGAACAGATTGTTTTGTTAGTATTCAAACAGAACTGCATGAGCCTTCAAAGTGGACTTCAAACTCTGGACTGTTTTGGTGTTCCCATTCCCATCTTAACAAGAAGTACAGAATTCCACATGGCGAGGACTAAGAAATCAAGTCTGGCTCTTTGACAATGCTTCAGGGACCCAAGAAATCTCCATAAGTCATTCTGCGATGAAATGAACACCACAAAAATTGATATGAGAATATTAGAGGTCATCAGGTCCTAAACGAAAGACCAGAACTTGTAGAGTTCTTAGTAGAACCTAGAACAGAAGTTGCCATTAAGAAAGGAATAATTAGTAGAGCACATAAAATATCGCAATAACTATAATAATCAATCAGAAAAGGTTAGGAAGAATTGGGAAGAAAGATTGGATAAGCAATTCACAAAAAAACCATTGGGGGATATATGAATGTCTCCCAAATATGTAGCAAAATCTAGACGATTTAGGATCTTTGCCTGAAAGTGTTTACATAGATATTTGTATACCCCGAGCAGGCTTCAAAGAAGCTTTCCTCAAGTAGACAGCAAATGTTGGAGATGTGATGGGGAAGAAAGAGGTAACTGGAAACATATTTTCTGGGACTGTAATGAGTTGGCTGACTTTAAAGATTTCCTGCAGACTGCTGTATTGGGGATGCTGGGTGAGCAAACTGGAGTGACTAGGGAAATTATTTTTTGAGCTATGATACAGAGTTGGAATTGCCTAGACATAGTAAGGCCTTGATGAGTCTAATTATGATGGCTGCCAAAAAAGTAATAACTAGAAAATGGAAATCAAAATCTAAACCAACTTTACTAGAAATAACAAAGATAGTGACAGAGATAAAACAATTGGAACTAGGATCTTTAGAAAAGGGTAGGCGTAAATCACACAGGAAAAAATGGGAAATGTGGGACCACTGCATGCAGAGTAGGAACGATGTTTAAAAGAAGGCAGGATCTGAATGAGCTATGTAATGGTTGACTGACAATGACTGGATATATTAAAAGTGATGCATAATGTTTGCAACTACAGTTGTGTTGGCATGGTTTGTAAAGTATAATGTTTGCAACTGAGATTGTGCCACTATGATCTATTTTCATTTATATAAATGTAAGATTGTTTATGTCACACATGGTAATTTAATAAAGATGTTTCTTGTAAAAAAAAAAAAAAAGAGAGATAGAGAATATTGGAGGTTTTGCAGGTACGTTAGAACTGACCATGTAGGGCTTTGAAGACAAAATGTTCTTATTTGAAAGTGTTTCACAAGATATCTGGCAGCCAATGGGGATGTGGAGAACAAAGTATATGTTTTTGTCTGGGTATACTAGTCTGACAATATAATGCAACATTCTATACTGATTGACGTACTAAGTACTACCTCAAGGGATCCTAAAAAGAGGTGCTAGGGTAATCCAAAACAAGTCTACAAAGCCATGGCCTAGTAAGAAAACGTAGGTGTGTCAGCTGGAAGAAATACACAGACAGTGTAATGCTAATGCACAACTGACAATGGATGACAAATTTTTTTTTTTTAAAGGTTGGGTCCCTTTTACAAAAATGCCTTGATTACTCATTTATAGACATGTTCTTGCCTGTCAAACCCTTCCCAATCTCCACTCAGCCTAATAGTTCAAAAAGACTATAGAGTAGACAGGCAGCCACAACAAATCAAGCTCTATTCCATAACCTTCTTAAATGGCTTACATTTCAATCAAGTGGCAGTCATCCAACTGCTTATGTTGGCAAGGCAGTTATTCAACAGCAAGATAATTCATTCCATACCAGAGATACGTTCCCGGCAGATTGGCGAATGTGGAAAACCTCAAATGGCTCTGTACGTAAACAGACTGTTTTTTTTCTGAACTCTTGGAAATGTTTTACAAAATTTTATGGCCATATCTCTGAAACACCCTCAGAGTTGGATATGAAAATGATACAGGTTACAGATGTACTGCTCATTGGTAGCAGTTGCAGTCCTTCAATACAGAAGTTTCACTTCTACTACACGTGGCCACCATGCACATTCTTTTTATTTATAGTACTGGACAGCAACAAAAAGCAAAGACTGACAAAGTCTAATATGGTATTTACATTTGTATGTCTCTCTCCATCTATATTAATGGCCAGTATCACTGCCTGTCATCACAAAAAGTCAGTGTCTTCTCAAACTCAGAAGGAGTGCCCTATTTGCTAAACATTCTTCACCCCCCAAAAAATGTTCTACTATAACTGTTACCCATTGCTTCATATGAACATATCAACAAGACTGTTCTCTTACCATCTATGATCTCATGAAGACGGTGCAATTATCCTAACTGGCTAACTTAAAGCAGTGGGGAATCATGTTCCATAATTAAAATTTCTTCTTAACAATATCTAGCATTAAGAACAATAAAACAGCAGAAACAAACCCCTAAGATACCACCCTAAATCAGAAAAAGGCTTGACTGATAAAAAGCTGACTTACGAGATTAGTGGATCATTTTACTGAAAAATTTCTATTTGGAAGTCTGAAAGTATTCTGTTCTTGAATGCAAACTGCCATTTGAATACCAGTAAGTAGGAATGTGGAGGAGTCAGTACTCAGTGAAGGATGCATCAGATCACTGTTATCTTGGTTTCACACATAGCCATTTGTGACAACAATCAAAAAGGAAAACATGAAAAGAAAATCAATCATCTCAAATATAAACTGTCAAATTTCTACAAATCGTGTAATGCTGACTGAGGATATTATGCCTCAATATATATCTCATATTATTCTGGGGACAGCCTTTCCAAGTGGACTGAAAGTCATTTGTGTGAAAAAATCCAAAGGTAAAGTAAGTCTTAGAGAAGATGAGTGAGGAGAGTAGATAGAGTAGGATGTAGGACAGTCTCTCAAAAGCCATCGTGTATAGATATATATACATATCAAATAAAGCAAATACCACAACAAAAGCATTGCAAGTCTTACAGTATTTGGAATTGGGGACTAGGCATTTCAGTGGAAGGTAATAATCTGCCTTCCCACAACAACAGGATCTTCCTGATAGTAATAAGTATAACCTAAGATACTTGAATGATGAATAAACAAATAAAATGAAGTACGTAACTATAATGAAATATTACTCACAAAATTAGAAACTAGTAGTTGTTGTTGTGTCTTTCGGCTTTTCCTGGTTAGGGTTCGCCACAGCGGAACTCCGGCCGCTAATGATTGTCAGTAGATTTTTATGTGCCAAGTTGCCAGCCCTGACGCACAACCTTCAATGAAGTTACGCCCATTCACACATGTCTCCACACAGAAGACGCTCTAGCTGAGAATCGAACAGGACAACATCTATCTGTGAGGCGACAACGCTACCGCAGCACCACCACCGCAGTTCAAAATTAGAAACTAGTAGTTAGAGAGTAAAACTGAGAAAATGAAAGAAAAATACTTTCTGAGCAACTGCCTGCAGCATTTTATTATAAAAAAACTGATTTCATCTTACAGTGCAAAACACAGACTTACTCAGATCAGAATAAAATGAAACATGGATTCCTTAAATATATGCAAGACAATTATGTTCAAACATTTGCACATCAAAGTTTCTGCAAGCACAGTTTCTGCAAAGTAACTTTGTGGAAGGCCAGTTTCAGCACTTAATAGAGTTTTCACTTTTTCTTTGCAGTTGTATGACTATGGAGTTGGTACACAAAACTTCAAAGCAACTATACTCACTAAATTTCTTAAGGTGAGTCAACATGAATTCTAACATTACTATCTCATCCAAATGTTTACTGGGTTGTCACTGACAAGCAAATAAATTATCTTTAAAGTGGAGGATAAGCAAAATTAGATTACAGTTCAAAATGCATTTTTTCTGTCAGTGGCTTGAACTAGTAAACTGCCAGAAACTTCTAGCCTTGTGTCAACTGTGCTTTCTGCTGGCCTACAGACAATATGTTATAATAATCCTGCTTATTTTTCCAAATAGCAAAAACATGTTTCCACTAATAAACAGTCATCCTGTGGTAGTAATATTGCTTACATAGAAGCTGTTGACTTAATAGCAATGCAGTGCAAAAATCAGCTACATAAATATGTAAACGTCTGTTGCATTATAGGACGCACAAAGAATGTCAAAGTGGATGTCCTTCCATATCACTGTTGCAGTATTCATAACCTAAGGGATCTCCTGCCAGGGAAAGCCCAACATCTGGCCAGTATGTCAAAGCCTGTAGTACTTACAGGCATCATACGTCACACATACGCTCCCATGCAAGGTGCAGGGCATAAAGGTGATGTATGGACACACACACTCATAACTTCTCTGCAAACCAGAAGGAACACCATCGTTGAACATCAGTCTTAATGCCCTTCTGCAGTGCTAGCTACAAAGCCTTGTTTCCGACTAAGTGCCCCATTGGGGTTTCCTATTATCTTTCTTTTTTATTTAGTGCTGATGGATTCATGTCATCCAGAAAGGGAAAATGTCTTTGTGGGGAAAGATTTCCCATAAAGACCAATACAACCAGTGTTTTTTTCTGTTTGGGTGCTTCCCATGACCACACACAGTGTTCTATCTGCCAGGCTTTTGTCCCTAAGACCCTACATAGTCATCTCTCCTCCTTACCTATTTACCTTGAAAACCAATGGCTTAAGCTGTTGGCTCAAGGTGCTATGGCGGAATCTTCCCATCCCAAGGGTAAGCCATCTGACAAGAAAAAGGCCACAAAACTTAGGTCTCATGCAGCTGCTGTCGAGCCTCCCCAGGACTTCTCTCTTGAGGCTAGTGAAAACACAGAGGATACTCCTTGAAGGCATCACTACCGAGACGTCAGAGAATAAAAGTTTTACTTCATTTTGTGTTTGTGTTCACAGGCTACATGTTTTTTTGTAAAACTCAGAGGATCATATGTGGTTGCCTCGGACTCCTCTGCTGCAACCCAGATGGAGGCCATCATGGTTTCGACTTCTCACACATCCTTGTAGACTTTACAAATGTCTGCTCCTGACACTGAGGGGGAACCTCGGCTGAGTATATCCAAGAGACTGAGGGGAATTCCACAGATCTTAGTTATGCAGGAAATTCCTACTACACTTACTGAATGTCACTAGTGGTCTGACTGAGTGAGGGTGTTTTGTGCGGACATCTCATAGAAAAAGAAACAGAAAACTAAGCATATTTACCCTGTAGTTAAGGATCCTCAATGTGAATGGCAGGATTTTACTTAGGGGTTATTTAATGTTTTAATGGCCTTAAAGCCTCCTCAAGGGGTTTCTGTGCCTGCCCCTCCCTGGTCTTCCACTCCTCTTAAAAGACCCAGGGAACTGGACTCCTCAGATGAGGATCTGGATTCTAGGGAAGAGTCCCTGGCTTACTCTACTTAAATCCCTTCCCACTTGAACTACAGTTCAGAGGAAGAGGATTCTATTAGTACAGATTCCCTTTTGGAGGAACCCGCATGATGGAGCCTTTTAAGTAGGATTGTTCTCAAGTTTCTGACATTCAGAAAAGGCATTATGAGCTCCTCCAGATGGAGTCTCCTAGGCCATTTGCTGTTCTCCTTCTTCTGGCTGCTCTCCTGGATACATTTTCATCAGCTTCTGTGGTCTTGATCCTCAGCCCACTGCACCCAAGAAACCTGATTGATTTTACAAGGTGCCCGACGAATGTAAATTTCTTTATAAATACCCTTCTGCTGACCTTTCTGTAGTGTCTGTATCTTCTGATAAGCCCTCCAAGCTGTTGCCCTCTATCAAGTTGCTCCCTTCAGATAAGGATAGTAGGGCCATGGGGAGGCTGGGCAAAAAGGTTTACACTGTTGCCTCTTTATTCTTTTGGGCTGTCAACTACCAGACTCATATGATCAAATATGTTTTGACCTTCCTTTCTTAGGTTTCCAAAGTGGTTTCTGACCTTCCTGACTCTGAGGGAAGGCTTCCCTGTTGCGTTCTACCTCTTAAATTCACCACTCTTTCAAAATGCAGCTGCAGCCTTTGATTCTGTTATGAGGCATTAGTCTTGGCTTCATCTTCAGGCTTGGCCTGATGACATTTACAGTCAAACTGTTGGATTCTCCTTTGGATAATAAAAATCTTTTTGGTGGTGCTGCTGCTGAACTTTTCAAGTCTCTCAAGGATAAGGGTAAAGCCTTACAGGAGTTGAAACATATTTTTGTTTCTTCTATTATTAAGTTTCAGAGGAACTATCCCTCCAAATCTGCTTTTGCTCATAGACAGTCTGGCCCTCCGTCAAAGGGAAAAAGGGTTCTAGATGTGTGCCTCCTGCTAAGTCTACTCAAACCCCTACCTCCTAGAAACCTGCTTTTCAGGATAAGCCAGGTACCACTTGACAATGTTTCCCCTTTCCCTCAGTCAGTTTCCCTTATCCCTCCACCTTTCCCTGTCTCTTCCAAATTGGATTAAGATCCAACAGACTCTTGGGTTGTATCCATTATCTGCTGGGGATATTACATGCTTTGGAAACCCGTTCCTCATTTTTTGGGCATCCCTCAACCTCCTCGGGAACAACTTCCTCTTTTACCAGAGGTGCTCCATTCTCTTTTGGTCCAGGGTGCCATTCAAGCTGTACCCCCTGCCCGGATAAGGAGGGATTTTTATTCCAGAATGTTTTTGGTTCCAAAAAAAGAGGGCACTTGGGGACTAACTCTGGATCAATCCCAGCTCAATACGTTTCTCAAAATTCCTTTCTTCGTTTCAGATGTGGTCTCTTCAGGCTTTATTTCAAATTCTTCTACCCCAGGTCTTTTTGTTTCTCTGGATCTCAAGCATACCTGTCTTCATACCCCCATCCATCTACTTTTCAGGAATTGTTTACATTTCACTGTTTCTTGCTTGCATTTTTAGTTCTCTGCTTTGCCCTTTGGCCTCTCTACTGCCCCAAGAGTATTCAGCAAATGCCTCACATTGCCTTTTGTAGGATGAAAGAGGTTTAGATTTCCCTACCTGGATGATCTGGTCATTCAAGCTTCTTCACCCAACACTCTGCTTCAGGATCTCAAGTTTACTACTTCCCTGTTACAGAATCTGGAGTTCACCATAAACTTCCAGCAATCAGCTCTGATGCCTTCTCATGTTCACCATAAACTTCCAGCAATCAGCTCTGATGCCTACTCATGCTCACCATAAACTTCCAGAAATCAGCTTTTATGCCTTTTCAGCATCAAAATTTCCTTGGTTGCAGGCTTCAGACCATCCCCATGTTAGTATCACTGCCTGCCCCCAAAGCTCTGTCTCTCACTGCCTTTTTCCAGTCTCTTGTTTCTCTGCCTTCAGTCATGGCCAGGGGGAATTTCATAGGGACCATGGGTTCATGGTTTCCACCACTACCATGCTCCCTCTGGAGAGCTTCCTTCAGTGGTACCTCAAGTCAGTATGGCTCCAACAATGCCACCCTCTGGACTTCCTGGTACCACTCCTTCCCTGTCTTGTCTCAAGCTCGAGCTTCAGTGGTGGATTCATCAACTTTATCTCAACCCAGGGCTTCTTTTCCAAGTTCCAGCCCCAAATCAAGAGCTCTTTACAGACACCTCAAGGTTCAGGGTTGTTGGCCTCTTCATCAGAGGTCAGACTGCATCAATATAAAGCAGATGAGGGCTCTGCTTCTGGCTCTTCAGGCTTTTTATTCCCTCTTTCATCCTGGGCCCCTCAAAATTTTCAAGACAATACCACAGTGATGTGGTATGTCAACAAGCAAGTGGGGAGTACAAGGTCTTATCTTCTTTGCAGACTAACTCTTCAGGTCTGGGATATAGCTGTCCAGTATCAAGTGAGAGTTCAGGCAGTTTATGTTCCCTTGGAGCACAATCTAGTGGCAGACTCTCTGAGCAGGTCCAGCACACAAGTTCATGAATGAATGCTTCACAGAGATGTGTTCCTGGATATTGTCCATCGGTGGGGTATTCCTCAGGTAGATCTTTTTTGCCTCCACTCTGAAAAGAGAGCTTTCTTTATTCTGTTCCAGATTCCCACATCTTCTGGCTTAGAAAGTGGATGTCCTGTCTTTTCAACGGAAGGGGGTGTTTCTGTACGCCTTCACTCCCCTTCCTCATTTACCATGAGTCTTGCACAAGATCAGGCAGGAGTGTCTTTTGGCCCAGACAGCATTGGTTCTCCCTTTTTTCTCACTTGGCCAGGACCAATCATCACAAGTTATCTCACTGGGTGGATTTACTCACACAAGACAAGGGGTCTCTTATCCATCATCACTTATCTGCTCTTCAACTGATGCTGTGGGTGATAGAGTTTTGATCCCTTTCAGGCACCTTTTTTTTTGAGAACGGGGTTTGGGTTCTGTAGAAGGACAGGAAACCCACTACCAGGAAATTATGTATGTCCAAATGGAAACAATTTTCTGTCTGCTGCCTCTCTCACCATCAGGATCTCTGTGGAGGTTCCTCTGGTTCGGTCTTATTTGTGTGATCTTCCACATACTAGGTTAGTATATTCTTCAGTTAAAGCTCACCTGTCAGCAATTTCTGCTTATCTGGCCTCTAGATTTGAGGTCTAGCAATTTCTTAAATGTGTCCCTCATATCAGGCCTCCTAAGAAGCCTATTCTGCCTTCCTGTGACTTAAGTTTTGTACTTGACCCCACCTTTTCAGCTTCTTTACAACACTGTACTTGGAAGACTGAGCTTCTTTTTGCTCTCACTTCAGCCAAGACAGAGTCTGAAGTTCAGGCTCTCATGCCTCTTCCTCCTTTCTTAGTTTTCCACAGAGACAGAATGTCTCCATACTAACCCTACTTTTATGCCCAAGGTGCTCAATGAGTTGTCCCTTAATCAATCTATTCATCTGCCTTCCTTTTTTCCTTCTCCTCAGTCTGCCAGTGAAAAGGTTCTTCACAGACCGGATTTGAAAAGACAGCTCAGATATTACCTGGATAAAACAAAAGTTATTTGCAAATCTGAGCAGCTTTTTTATTTTCTTTCACCCCATATCTTTGGGTTTGGTTGTTTCTAAGCAAACCATCTCTTTCTGGATTTCTAAGGCCATTTCTTTTTGTTATTCTTTTCATGGTAAATGTCTTTCCTCATCAGTAAAGGCTCATTCTTTCAGGGTTGTTGCCTCCTCTGGTGCTTTTTTCAAAGGACTGGATACCAATTCCATCCTTGAGGCTGCTACTCTGTTCATACTTTCACTAAGCATTACACATTGGATGTTATTTCCAGGGCAGGAGCTGGCTTTGCCAGGGGTATCCTGCATGGGTTTCTGGAGGGCTCTTCCATGCCATCCTCCTCCCAGGCTTCCTCTTGAGCTTTGTACTCTCCCTTAGGTTGTGACTACTGCAACAGTGATATGGAAGGACATAGTACAGCTGTGTAAAATCTTACCATAACAGTAGATGTCCTTCTCTTCATTGTTACAGTATTTGCTCCCTCCCTCCCTCATACCTCCTCTGCTTTAGCCTGTTCCTTCTTGCCCTACTGGCCAAGGGGCTCTTCTCTGTTTTCTCCTTCTGGATGCACATGTTCTTCCTTGTCTCTAGGGGCATTCTGTACCCCCCCCCGGGGCTTTTCAGTTTCTGAGTGTGTGCGCCCGTACACCACCCTTATGCTCAACGCCTTGCACGGGGGACATACGTGTGACATACAATGCCTATAAGTACTAAAGGCTTTGGTATACTGGCCAGATGTTGGGCTACCCTTGGCAGGAGATCCCTCAGGGTATGAATACTGCAACAGTGAAGAGAAGGACACTTACTGTTATGGTGAGATTTTATACAACTGTACTTTCTGCAGTCACTGCTGGCCAAAAGTCTTACTGACAGCTGTATGTTATATTAATTCTATGTCACCCTGATATACAGAACAATCTCCTACTCATGCAGAGCCTAAACTATTTTAAACAAAAATGTAACAGTTGCATTCTAAACTACTGTTGTTGTAGATCTCACTATACTCTAAGACTGCTAAGAGGTGACCTGTGTCTGGCATACATGGCGTCCTCCAACTCATTACTGATGAATTTACTGCACATCAGCAACTCAAATGACATCACAAATATTCTGTCTGGGGATCTAAACCTCTTCTGCAACATCAGCAGAAAAGTTTGTGGGCTTGATAGGAATTCTATCATTTAAGCCTCTACCCTTATCTACCTGCAATCTAATTATCCATCTAGTCTCTGATGTTTCTGTCTTGTTAATTATATCTCCTTTTAAAGACAAGGAAACTTTGTAGGTAGTTACAAAACTCTGAGTGCATGGATGGTCCTTAGGAATACCCTGTACGAACATGCATTATGCATATGTTAATGAGCTAAGTACATTATACATAGTTTTGTGAGTACAGATGTTTTATATAGATCATTTTTTATATGTATTATTGTATATATATGTTATGCACTTTTAGCTAGATAGGAAGTGATATACTCTTTTATGCTGATTAGCAATTAACTGATTCTTTAATAGGGTGAATGCTTTGATAGGATGATTTATATTGGCTTTACTATAAAAGAGCATGGTAATGACTGTGTTTATCAAAGGTCTGAAGAAGTGGGATTTATATACCATGAAAGCGCTTACCGAATAAAGAGTTGGTTCCATTTTATTCAAAGTGACTTTTTTGTCTTCCTTGCCTATTGGTTGGATCCTTGGATGCAGCTTTGGTATATATATATATATATATATATATATATATATATATATATATATATATATATATATATACAGACACATACACACACACACACACACACTTACATATATGCACGTATATATAATTTTGGAGGAAGTAAATGACTGTCTTTTCATAACAGTAATTGAAACCTTAGTTTATAATATTAGAAGACACTGTGCAATTCTATAACATATTTACTAGTTTATGTAATACTGACATGTATTTTAAGAAAGATGCTCTTTAATCTAGTTTTAGCTCTCCCAACAGCTCGTTCAAGGCAAAGACTTTCAACTAGAATGAGATCATATACTGCCTTACAGATGAGGCAGAGGTCAGTTCTAAGTAACCTCCATGAAGCAAAATATAACAGTGTCTGAAGCCTTCCTGAACAGTTCAAGTTTTCCAACCCAATCATTTTCTCCAGTAAAAAAATCCCTGCAACTTTTCTTTTAGATGGCTTGATAGAAGGCTACAGTCAGTTGTTTTGCATTCAGTAATAAGTTGGATCAGTGTGGTACTATGCCATGCTCTTTAGAGTTAGATGTGCTGCAGAATATTATTTCTTAGCTTTGGTACATATAGTAAACATTTAAACTGTTGTCTGCCATTCTCCACAGCATTTTAATGATGGTTTCAGCTTTTATAACCAGACTATTTATTTTGTAAATATGCTGTATGATGTCTATGATGGTTTTGTGAAGTTTCATGATGCTACTACATTTTGCTAACATCAGAGGCACAGCTGCCAAAAACTAGTGCCTCACCCCCCCCTGAGCTCTTCAAGTGAAGACAAAAAACGGACTTCTGCAAAACTGTAGGCTGGCTTTCCTGTACAACAGGCATCCAATCCAAACACCCCTCCTTCACACCAGCTCTTCAAATGGTGACCAGATACACACAGACGATCAGGTTCTGTTTCTGGGACCCTCCTTCCTATCATTTTGTGAAAAAAAGAAAAGGAAAGAATAGTTGTGTAAAATCTTACCATAACCATAGATATCCTTCTTTTCTATGTTCCAGTATTCTTTACATATGGGAAGTCATCCGCCTAAGTGACCTGACGTCCAACTAGCATACAACAGCTTTTAGCTACTGTAGTTATATGGGACGTCGCACATATGTGCCATAAAAGGAAGTCTGCACATAGAATCCTCAGAACTGAAATGCCCCTGTAGGAACACCAGAGCAACGGATAAATAATCTACCATTCAAAAAAGCAAGGTATAGGGGGAAGGAGGGAGGGATATAATAATGCAACACAGAAGAGAAGGACATCTACGATTATGGTAAGATTTTACATGACTATTCTATGTCCTTCTATTCAATGTTGCAGTATTCTTTACATACAGGAGAATACCAAAGATTAGTAAGAGCCCTGGGAGGAGGAAGGCACAGAGGAGCTTTCTACAAAGCAATGGACAATGGCTCTAGCAAACCCTGCCGTACATCTAGAAATCCTATCCAACTTGTAATGTTTGATGAAAGTATGAACAGAAGACCAAGTAGTAGCCTCTAAAATTGTTTTAGTATCCAAGCCTTTAAAAAATGCACCTCAGGAAGCCACAGACCTAGTGAAGTGATTCTTAACAGGAGGAGGAAGAGTTTTACCATGAAAGTCATAACAAAACCAAATTCCCTTAGAAATCCAAGAAGAAATTGTCTGTTTAGAGAGAGGCAAACCCAGAGTCGTGGGATGAAAAGAAACATATAGCTGATCAGACTCCCTGACAGCCTTCAGTCTTATTCAAGTAAAATCTGAGTTGTCTATGCACATCCAAGGTGTGTACAATCCCCTCACTGGAGGATTGAGGAAAAGAGAAGAAAGTGGGCAATTGAAGCGACTAAGAGACAACTCATTCATCATCATGGGCATAAAGGAGGGTTTAGTACACAGAGATACCCTATCCTTGTGAAAAACAAGAAAGGGTGGAGAAACCATCAAAGCTTGAATCTCAGAAACCCTCCTAGCAAAGGTTAAAGCTAGCAAAAGAACTGTTTTCCAGATACAAAACTTGGAAGCTGAGACTGCAGGTTCAAAAGGCGCTACAGTAAGCTTCTCTAAGACATAATTCAAATCCCAAGGAGGTGGAGCTGGTTTCCTGGGAGGCTTAATATGAAGGATGCCTTTAAGAAAAAGTTTTACTTCCAATCTGGAAGCCAAAGTTGGAGATAATGGCAGACAGGCAGAAATGGCTGACAAGTGAAATTTCACTGAAGAGTAAGCCAAAGTAACTCACACAAGTACTTAAGAACTGCTGGAACATCTATTGAAAATGGATGTAGATTTTGAGAAAGACATCAAATTGAAAATCTCTTCCATTTGGATAAGTAAGATTTCCTAGTATTGGGTTTCCTGGCCTCCTGCAGAACCCTAAGCACGTCCTGTGAAAAAAGGCATCTGAAAGGAACCAAAAGTTTATCACCCACAATGTCAATTGTAAGGATGACAGATGTGGATGAAGTAGAGATCCCTTGTCCTGTGTGAGACGGTCCACTCTGTGAGGTAACTTGTGATGATTGCACTTGGTTAAATGCAGAAGATGAGGGAACCAATGCTGTCTTGGCCAAAAGGGAGTCACCAGCAAGATTTTTGGTTTGTCCTGCTGTATTTTGAGCAGGACCTTTTGAATGAGAGTAAAGGGGGGAGGGGATGTATAGAGACGCAACCCCTTACATGAGAAAGATAGGTTTAGTGGATCTGCCACTGTTTTGGGTGGATGGGATGTAAACCGCTTGAAGAGTCAGATTGTACTGAACTGCCAAATCCCATGCCATGAGAGCTAACCTGCACAGAAGGTAAGACTTTGTTCCCCTCACTTGTTGACATGCCAAGGGACTGTGGTGTTGTCTGTAAACACTTTCAGAGGGTCTGGATGAAGGAGATGATGAAAAGCCTGTAGAGCTAGAATAAGAGCCCTCATTTCCTTGATGATGATATGCTCTTTTCTTTGTGAAAGAGACCAAAGACCCTGCACCTTCTTTGATGCAAAGGTTGCCCCCCAGCCTATATCTGAGGCATCTGTGAACAACTCTTGAGTTGGGTGGGGCAGATGAAGAGAAAGGCCTGGATTCAAAGAAAATTGCTGAATCTACCAAAGGAGCTCAGATTTTAGGCATGCGGAAGAGGAACTCACAAACTCCAGAGGGTGAAACATGCTGCATCCAAACCGATTTAGGTACCACTGAAATTTCTTCATGTGGAGTTTTGTAAGGGGCAGCATAGGTATTGTGGACACTGTAAACCCTAGAAGTCTCAGAAACACCCTGGCTGTAATGAAGAGAAGAAGCAGAAGGCTTTTGAAGAAGGAAGTGAGGGACAGAACTTTTTCTGGTGGAGGAAAAGCCATCATGAGGTCTGTTCTGAACCTACACCCTAGAAAGATATGATCTTGTGAAGGGGAAAGAAAAGATTTGATAAAATTTATGGTGGACCCCAGGCTTTGCAGGAGAGAATTAGCAAACTGAAGATTTTCAATCAACTGTTCTGACTGAGCAGCAAGAAAAAGAAGATTGTCCAGATATGGGTATGCCTGAATTCCCTTGATCCTTAGGAAAGCAATCAAAAGGGCCAAGCACTTTGTGACTACCCTTGGGGCAGTTGAAAGTCCAAAAGGCAAGGCAGAGAACTGAAAGTGTAAACAAACCACAGAGAAATGTAAAAGCTTCCTGTACAGAGCATGGATAGGTATGTGAAGGCAGGCATCCTTGATGTCTAGAGAAGTCATCTAAGACTGAAGAGGAATCAAACAAACAAAGTCTGTAAAGACAGCATGTGGAAAGTTGGTACTTTTAGGAAACTGTTTAAGTGGGATAGGTCCAGAATTGGTCTCCAAGGACTGTCCTTTCTGGGGACAAGTAACATTCTTGAGTAAAATCCCCTGTCTCTCTGGTCCATTGGCACATGTTGAATTGTGCCTTGAGAAAGTAATTCCCTTAGAACCTGTGGAAACAAAGTCAACTGGTTTGTAGGGGGCTGTGGAATACCCATGAAAGGAGGAAGATTTTTCCAAGTGATGAAATATCATTGCTGGATAATAGAAAGAACCCAAGAATCCTGAGTTATACTTGCCCAAGTTGGAAAAGAAAGGGATAGCTGAAGAGTTAGAGGAGTAAGACTTGGAAGAGGTTGGTAGTCACAGAGTACTTGGCCTGTTTGGAAAGGAATGCTGGGATGAAGGGCCAGAACCAGTAGCCTTAGACTTGGAGGTTTTCTTGCAGTGTTTTTGGCTCTGGAAGAAGAAGTAGAGAAAGAAGTTGGAAGCATCTGTCCCCTAACAAAGGAAGTCTTAGTGGGAAAATTTCTCTGGAATTTTTGTGACAGGAGACACGAAAAATACGCTTCAAATCCTGAAGTTCCTTTCCTTTCCTTTCTCTTGTAAAGACTTAAATAAATCTGCAGCTGCAGAACCAAAAAGAACAGAGTTATCTGGAGGTGCATCTATCAATTTTGTTTTATGTTCATTTGGCAAAGGTTGAAGCCTCAATCAAGAGTACCTTCTAAGGACAGAGCCGGAAGCAGCTGCTCTAGAGGATGCTTCAGCTGCATTGCAACTGCATTTAACCGAGTGTCTAGCCACTTGTGAAGAAGCAGCTAATACAGACATAACCTGATTTTTAGGTCAGAGTATGGAAGCTGTGAAAGAGCTTGAGAGGCCTGTGAAAGCAGGGCCAATGAGTACCTGAATATGTGTGTTTGATAGTTTATATTTCTTTTTAGCTAAAGTAGAAGAAGTATAAACTTCCTTACCAAGTCCATAATTTTACTCTCCTTATCTGAAGGAAGAAGCTTTGAAGAAGGTGTCAACCTAGAGGACCTGTCTGAAGAAATGGATACCACAACTAGATCAGCTGGAAGGACACTTATACAGGAATTTGCAGTCATCAGGCACCTTGTAGAATCTGTCTGGTCTTTTAGGAGCAGGAGCCTGTGAATGAGGGGTCTTAATTCGTAATACCTTTTTTGTTCTTCTGAGATCTGTGAACAGTCCCATTTAAAAAATTCTCTCATGTTATTAATGGTCTCCCCAAAAGAAATCTCTTCTCCTAGGGAATCTGCCCCAGTGGACTCCTCCTCTGCAGAAGCATATTCTAAAGGGGAAGTAATTTGTGTAGAGTATGCCAAGGAATCCTCATCACAGGAAGACTCATCGTCGTCAGGTAATTCTTGTTCCCTAACCCTTTAAACAAGAGAGTATATGAAAGAAGGAACAGAAACAGCAGTGGAAGGCTTCAGACCCATCAATGCCTTAATTAGCCCCTGAGAAAATGTATCTCAGTTGGACTGTGGAGAGGAAGGGGCCTGAGAATGTTTGGTTTTCTGTTTTTTCTTAACATGCACTTCTGCATGATGAGTTGAGGAAGAATCCGATGTAGGCCTACCTTCTGCGGCTGATGCCAGCATCTGTTCCCTAGCTGGAGTAAGAGGTACATCCTTGTGATCTTCAAGCACAATAAGCAATGGTTACCCTTGTCAGTCCTAAATGGACATCTGCACTGCCTCTAAGGACGTGCCATCGTCAGATTCTTTAATGGATTCTAATGAGGTACCCGCCGATGAACCAGATCCAAACTCCAAATGTAACTCCGGGTCTTCATTAACCTCAAGGGATACATCAGTGGACAGAGGCTCAGCCAAAGAGGATTCAGGCCTAGGTTTACTAACATTCCTCTTCAAAATCAGCTCAGCCAAAGGACCCAAGCAACCCCTCATAATGTCTTAAGCTAGTCTTTTAGGTTGTTGATTCTCTAAGTAAAGATTAAAAGCCAAAAGTTGGCTTCACAATGTTTTTGGGACAAAGGCCTGGCAAATGGAACAAGAATGATGGTTGTGATTGGGGCCTACACAGAAAAGACAAAGATCACGGCTGTCCTTATGTGGAATTTGCCTTCCACACCTACATTTGCCCTTCCTGGATGAAATGAACTAAGCAAAGAAGGCAGTAGGGAAGGAATAAAGCCCCAATTGGGCCCTTAACTGAAAGCTGGCAGCAACCAACGGAATAAGGCAGCAGATCGACGTACGAGTCAGGCATTCTGAATGGCGGCAGAAAAGTTCTGAGGATTGTACGTGCAGGTGTCCTTTTATGGCTGATGTTGCCAGCACATGCGTGCAACATCCCATGTACCTGCAGTAGCTAAAAGCTGTTGTATGCTGGCTGGACATCGGGTCACTTGGGTGGAGGACTTCCCATATGTAAAGAATACTTCATCATTGAATAGAAGGACATCAAATATTCACTTAATTCTTTTAAACTGTGGCAAACTGCTTGCTACAAATGATGTTACAGTTTATACCCTAAAGGGGGTGCAACAGTGCTCAGGTTTCAAAAAAAAAAAAGAAAAATTATTTTTTTTTGTTTTAAACTGTAGCAGACTGCCTGCTACAAGTGGGCCACACACACAGACTACATCACTCAGGTTTCACCACAAATGCAATAGCTGCTTTTGGAAGCTGGTATGCATTTAAAACCAATTAGGATGAGGCTATTGCTCCCCCAACACTTTGCCCCCTTTGCCCCGCCTTTACTACTGCATCAGATGTGTATTTTCTGTGAACCATATTTAAGAACTTCAGCATCTTTTACTAAGGCAATTATGTTACCGAATTTGCCAGTCATCACCATATTTGATAATCCATAGCCCATTAACCAATTTTATATCTGAGAAGAATAGTCCATAAAAAGTTGCCTGGTCGAGAGTTCTGTGACAGACCGCTGGGATAATGATAACCTTCTATCTTCATTTGTTGCACCCTTACCAAGTCTTTCACAATGTGAGCAGCAGTACCTCATCAGAACGTATAATAGTGGCCATTGGTATTTTCCAGGACTCAGTATTGGGACCCCTCCTTTTTGTCATCTACAGATCAGCAATTCTGGCTAAGTATGCATTTGACTGCAAACTACCTAAGCCCTTCATCAAGAAGTCTCAATTGTAAATACCTGGTGTTCTGAAAATAGGGTCAAATTAAACAAAAAGTACAATATCTTCATATTTGGTATCCCAATCCTATAGCACAGATAATATCCCACTAAAAATTAAAATGTAGTTCTGGACCTAGGGACATGGGTTGATAATTCACTTTCTTTTGACTACCATGTGACAAGAGTAGTGAGACAATCCTTCTACTTAGTGAGGCCACTTACCAAGGGAATATCGTCCAGATCTAAAGAGGTTATTGCTCCCTTTTATGCTGCATTGATTAAGTCAGTTATTGAGTATAATATCCCATTAAGATACACCACACTAGACATATCTAGCAACTAGAAAGATCCCAGAGGTTCCTAACTAAGATGATCATGGACTTAAAGACCCTGTGCTACCAACAGAGGATGAAAGAATTGTCCCTTTATTCAATATTCTGTAGACTCTTAAGGGGAGAATTTTGCCTTGCCTTCCACACCATTAGATGTACAGTTCCTGGATTTTATGTATCTCTCTAAGACTAATATCACCACAAATACCAGAATCATGAATCTAAATCTTCACCCGTAATAAATAAACCTCAGTGGATAGACAGATTCATCAGTGAAAATTCTTTCTTACATCTAAAACAGACTGTTCCTGTATGTTACACAGTGTGTAGCACACTATAATCCTTTAAACAAAATCTGGACAGCTGGATGGGTACTTACACATTTAAACTGGGATTGACCGGCCTAGCCAGCCTAGATAAAAGGGTATGGGTTGAGGATAGCTACTTGTTCACAAGACACAACTACCTTGAAATTCCTATGAATCGTATGAAACCTGTTGAATTTTGTGTGAAATGACATTTAATGATATTAATTTGTCAATTATTTTCTTACAGTGGATACTCGTGAATGCCTCAAAAAGGAATAATAAGCACTATGTGCTGTCTGCCCTTCCTTAAATGTCAGTGTTACCTCTTCAAAGAAAGTTACACAATTCAGAAGGAAAGATACCCCCTTAACAAAAGCATATTGTTCCATATGTAAAAGAAATATTCCCCTTCATGTCATTTTGGATAAGCTCCATTACAACTCTTTCTAGGATTTTAAATAGAATACTTGTCAGGATGATGGGTCTAATATGACCACATTTTGAATTGGCAGCACTATAGGCTATTGCCATACATCAGGGACATAGCCACAAACCAGCATTTTATTTAACACAACTGTCAGAGGTTATTTGTGTTTGCCTTACTTCTGGAATGTGGTTTCTTACAAAGAGAGTCAAAGGGCATAAAAGCTTGTCTTACAGTGAAAGACTACAGAAACACACTTTTTATCTGTATCTTATTGTCTTCTAAGAGAAGACCAGTGTCTGATATACAGAGTGTGAAATGCCTCTTTACTACCTGAAACCCTTTATTTAGTATTCCCCAAGTGACCCGAACACAAAAGGACACAGCATCAATAAAAAATAATTTCAGTCTTACCATGAAACATTCAAAAGAGTGCTACGACACTGGGATAAGGAATAATACCAAAAAGGACACCAAAAATGCCACTATAAAAATTACCCAGTCTAAAGAATTATAAATACTTTAATCAAAAATGACCAAGTACACGTGTCCATGTTTAGTACTAGAGTTTTGTTAAGCACTTTCATCAGAAAAAAAAATATTTTTAAATGTTTGTTCGTTCATGATTTTATTAAACTACTGACACATCCAAATAATTAGATTATTTTATTAAAGTTTGTTTTATTGGTGTTAATGAAATGGATGTAATCATGGGTTCTTATGAGATGATGTGGGTTACACTTATATTATACATACAAAGGTTTTACTCAGTGTCAACAGTTCTGAAGAAGTCCGTTTTTTCAGATGAAAGTGGAGGTTTTCAGTTGTATTTATTTGAGTGCTTTTACCACACCTTTCTGTTCTTACCATGAAACATGACAACTTCCCCTCTCAATGAAACTTAGACCATCAATTCATACCTTGAAGAAGGAATAGGATGACTACATGGACATCCACAAGTTTCAACATGGGAATCGTGGCATCAAGCTCATCAACTGTCAATAGAGCTTGACTTGTTCATCAAACAAATAAACCTGCATAGCAAATCACTGCATATATTATCTCATACCATAGAACTTGTGTTCAAATTTTAATTTACTCCCCTGATAGCTGGTAATGTGAAGAAAAATTGAGTCTTTGAGGCCTCATTGCAATACAACCACATCAAGGTATAAACAGTGTACCTTTCTAGAGAGAATAATTCATACACACCCTATTCTCCTCACTAAGACTATTAGGGTCATACCCAAATGGATCCTGTGGTCATCTCCACACTTTTGCTGGCTGAATAAAGTCCACTGTTAGACTGCTTCCTACTTAGTTTTTTTTTCTGAATCCAGCCACCTATCTTGACTGGACTCAAGTCAAGCAGACCACACTTCGTGGGGATCTGGCCTGGAAGGCTCTCATGAAAAATAAGATACTGACAGACAGCTAGCAGTTCTGCATAATCAAAAATGCAAGATGGCAATTCAGATGGAAATGCAAAAGATTTCATGGGATATCAGCAAGCCCCTCGCAAGAGATCCAGCACTTCAGGAATTAAGCTAGATTAAAAGGGCTTCCATCTGGCATATGCTGATAATTTTTTGCTCACTCAGTGGGCAAACAAAATCAAAGCTCATATTGGGTGTTTTTTCAGGGCCACGGTTCCAAAAAACTCTACTATCATATTAATTAATATGCTAAGACTACTTTTCAAGGGCAACAGTTGCAGATTCCCAATGGCCTACTTGCCAAAAACTTGCAGCAACCATCTAATTTAATCAAGTTACCTGACAGCTGGATCATTAACAGGTCTATAAGTGAGGTTTATAGGTGTGTGCCCTTTTAAGCCGAGCTATGCATCCCAAATTTCTGACAAGTTCTGGAACCCTAGTTAAGTGTAAACAAGTGACTGGTAAATGAAATGTTTACAAACATGAGCCTGGCATGTCTGGCAGTTGGTGCAGAGGTTATAGTTACGAACTGGAGTTCCTGTGGTAAATGGTTTGACTCCCTCGCTTGTCTTCTGTGTGACCTTGAGCAAGTCAATTATTCTGACATTGCTCCCAGGCTGTCCCTGAAAAGAGACTGTGTGTCCAGTGGGTCTACATGGTTAACAAACATCTATTATAATTCAGCATTTATCAGACCTATCACTGAGTACAATGCTCCCTTTAGTGTGTATCTGACCAGGCATATTCATTAATTGGAACGTCCATAGAGGTTCCCCACTAAAAGAATACCACCTCAAGGCCCTATCACTGTATTTTGTCTCCTACAGGCTGTTGAGGAGAGATCTATGCCTGACATACAAGGCATTGTCAGACCCCACTCTGATAGACCTCCTGCATATTCACAAAGCAAACAGCACCAGAATTACCCATTCTAAAGACTTAAACCTTGCCTGTGGTATAAATAGGTCCTGCTGGAGAGACAAGTATGTATCCCACAGACTACCCCTTCTCTGGAACAGGCTTCCTATCCATGTGAAGCAGCGTTTCTCCCTAACCAATTCAAGTGTAACTTGGACAATTGAATGGGGAACAGGAAATCCATCCCTGGTTTGGCACCTATGTCTCTAATGGTCACAGGCAACCTGCAAATGGTTCATCTCCCAGGCCTCTGCTTGTTAATGTTTCATCTCCGAAGTCCCTGCTTACACTTATCAAGGATACCAGAACTTGTCAGAGATTTGGGATGCATGGCTAGGCTTAAAAAGGCCCCTGTGGTTGTTGGCCTAGTAAACATCTATAAACCTATGAGATTAACTATTTACAGGCTGTCTCTGTCCATTAGAGACATGGATCCCAAACCAGTGATGAATTTCCTGTTCCCCAACCAATTGTCCAAGTTACACTTGAAACGGGTTAGACAGGAACTCTGCTTTACATAGATGGGGAGCCTGTCCTAGAGAAGGGGTAGTCTATGGGATACATACCTGTCTCTCCAGCAGGTCCTATTTATATCAAAGACAAGGTGTAAGTCTTTAGAATGAGTAATTCTGGCGCTGTTTGTTTGTGTTTATACAGCAGGTCCATCAGGGTGAGGTTGGACAATGCCTCTTTTGTCAGGCATAGATCTCCCCTCAGCAATCTGTAGGAGACAGAATATACAGATAGAGCCTTGAGGCAGTCTGCACGGGGCAAGTTACTTATGGCGTGTATTTTTTTTAATGAGGAACCTCTGTGGACGTTCCAAAAGTTGGATGTGCCTTGTTAGGTACTCACATGGGAGCACTGTACTCAATGATAGGTCTGATGAATGCTGGACACAGTGAAACAATGATCTCCTTGGACCTAGATGTTTGGGTTTATTGATAAGTTGTACAACACAGAATGATTTCCTCACTACTGTAGACATGTGACTGTTAAAGGCTATCACTGTCTATGTGCCTCCTCAAGTCGCTAACTGCTGGGTCAATTCTTAGGGCTGTGTGTCAATATGGTAGTTACCAGTGGTGAATGACTTCTTGAAGGATATTATTATGCATTTCTTGGCATTCAGTTTTAGTCCATGGCTCTGACACCAGTTATTTGTCTGGGTCTGTGCCTTTCCTTGAGAACATTTGTGTCTGTGTGAGATTCTGTGACTGCTTATAATTTGCAATCATCTGCAAATTTCATCAACCTGTAAATGGTACATATCTCGGGACCCTGCTTGTAAATGTTTCATCTCCCAAGGCCCTGCTTACACTTATCAAGGGTAACAGAACTTGTCAAAGATTTGACATTGGCCTTGACTTCAGAGAAGTAAATGCCAAATGGGAGTGGTCCCAGGACCAATCCTGGGGAACTCCACTTCATGACTGGCCTCTTTGTAGAGGTGGACTACCCAATTCTAACTTCCTGGGTCCTGTCTGTGAGCCAGCTGGCTATCCATTGGGTGATATAAGGGTTTCTACCCAACCTCTTGAATTTGTCAACAATGACTGAGTGGGGAATTTTATCAAATGCCTTGGCTAGGTCAAGGTAGGCAGTGTGAACCATTTTGTCCTCATCCATTGCTTTGGTGACCTTCTCAGAGTCATTCACCAGGGTGAATAGACATGACCTGCCTCTGACAAAACCAAATTGGGTTGGGTCCAGTTTCTGGAGGTCTTCTATGTCATTACTGATAATTTCAGTGATAATTCTTTGCATGGCTTTGCATATGATACTAGTGAGACTTTTATGTCTGTAGTTTCCAAGGTCTGTGGATGGCCCTCCTAACTGTTGCTGTTCTCCATTCATAAGACACTAAATCTGTTTGGAGGCTATAGTTAAACAGCAATTCCAGATGGCCTGATAGGTCATGTTTCATGCTCCTTAGAAAGCATCCTGGGATATTGTCTGGGTCCATTGATCCAATGTTCTTGGCACTAGAGAGACAGCATTAAGGATCTGTTCCCTATTGAAAATATGGAGAGTTATATTTCATGGTATTTCCTGAGGGGAGGTTGAGGGGCAGACAGAGGTAAAGTTGGATCGGAATTTGTCAGTCATTAGGTTTGCTATATCTTTTGGCTCAGTACAGGTGGCTTCATTAACAATGAACTCTACACACAATTGTGTATAGCCTTTTATGTTGTGGACATAGCTAAAGAATGCCTTATGGTTGTCCTTGGTCTGGGAGGCCAAATTTACCTCAAACTTGGCTTTGGTAGAATTTATTTGTCCTCTGTGTTGCTTGTTTAGTGTTGAGAGAGCACTTTTATCCTGCTGAGTGCTACACCTCCTGGCTTTTGTCGTGGTTTTCTTCCTTCTGTTATACAGCCTACTGATGTGATTCCACCAGGATGTCTTGTTTTTTTTTTGGGTTAGTTCTATACTTCATCCTGGTGGGTACAGTTGCCTCTATGCAACTATTAACATGCTTGTACAGGATTTTTTTAAAGAGTTCTGCATAGGCAGCAGTGTTCTCAGGGTTTAATGGGGCTTGAAATTTTGCCAAGTTATCACTTAATAGTAGGATGTTAACCCCAGAGTAGTTCCTGAACACTCCAGGGTTAGCTGAGGTTCCAGGTTTTATTTTTCTTCAAAGGAGACAAATCTGTCATCTACCCTTACCAGAGATGACATTACACAAGGGGATGTGCAGCTCTCTCCCATATTAGTGAGGGCAAGATGCAGCATGTTTGCACCCCTGGTTGGTGTATTTATAGTCTGGTCCAGTTAATTTGTGTTTACAAAATCTAGGAATCTCTGTGCCTGCATGTCTGGTGTCATATATGATTCCCAGTGAACAGTGGGGTAATCAAAGTCACCCATGAATGGGGTATTGGGTTGGATGGTTACTATTTCTAATGAGCTTAAATACATGTTACAAGTTTCCTGGGTCATAGACGGGGACTTACAGCTTGCAAGTAAGTGTTACGGGATTTTACCTATGGTGATTTGAACATGGAGATGCTCCAGTGCATTGTTATGTTTGATCAGCCTTGAGGTATCATCATTTTTTAAGTAAATTGAGACACCTCCACCTTTAGTCCCCATCTGTGTGGTAGCTGGTCTAAATATGTGAAAGGCATTATAGCCTTACACTACTGGTGTGCTCTCTGTGGCTTTAAACCATTCTCAGTGACCTCACAGATGTCAGCATTCTCTAAGGTGTGGAGAGCTTATAGAGAGTGGAGTTTTTTGTTTATACTCCTAGCATTGAGCAATAACACCTTTAGATTTTCTTGGTCTTGATTTGCTATGCTGGAAGTACTTTCAGTTTGGCATTTCCTAAAAAAGACAGTATGGGTCAGGACAATGTTTTAGCTAATGTTTGAAAACCTAGAGGGAAGAGATGCAGACCATCACTGACAAAGCAGCATGGCCTGCTCATCATCTCCTTCTATGCTGACAAATACTGCAACCCCTTAGAATGACACAAGAAACTAAGCCAATTATTAAAGTTAGTCAGCTTCTATTTGTATTGTGGCATCATCCTTGGAGAAGGTAAAATGCTGCTCAATGCTAGGTTCTTACCAGCCAAGAACACATATTTTGAAAGCTCCATTATGTCTCTCTTCATATAGTCAACAAATGTATGTCTCAGGTCACTTACAACCACATGGACTATGACTGAATCATACTGGCACTTCTGGTCCAATGACCTGAGTGCATGCATAATGTTGCAGATCCTAGCCCCTGATAAGCAGCTGATGGTGACTTTCTCCTTACTCAGCCGGGTGAGAGGAACATCAGTGTGTCTCAGAATTGAGTCTCCAATAACCAAAATGTTGGAATGTGTGGTGGCTTGCCATATGGGCTTAGAAATAGAGGGTCTGTGAGATGTTGCTCTATGTGTAGATGGGGGTGTTGTTTTGAAAGAGTGCACTTAGGACTGCTGAGGCTGTTTGTTATGTGTACTTTGTCTAGGAGGTTTTTGGGTTTAGAAAGGTTGGATTTAGGTGTCTCAGCATATGTGGGTCTATGTGTCTGCTTTGAACTGTGTGTGATGGGTGCAGAGTGTGTAATACTGACAACCTGATTGACATTGAGTGTTTTTATGTGAAAGCTTTGCATACAGTGACATTATGTAAATAAATCTCTCATATACCATATCAGTTGTTTTGAGAATTAGCTGGTTGTCAGCAAACATGAAGCAATTTCTACTTTTTCTTCAGGATGCCCATATCCACCAAGTCTGTAACAGGGATTGTGGGAAAGTTCATATCCATGGCAACAGGCCCTTTTTTATTGATTAAATGGCTGCAGTAAGAATATAAAATAATATCTAGAGTATCTGGTTTGCAACTCTGGGGCAGTCTTTGTCACCTCAAACTAGTTGCCCTGTGTGCAGCTAGGTATTGCTGAAATTTCAAGGGTACTTTTACAGTAAAAATGTCAACTGATGGTGTCTGTGTCTACACAGGACATGGGCAAACACTTGAGGGGAAACTAATAAGTAGATCCTGATGATTTATGGATGACGTATTTAGGGAGATATTCTAAAGTTAGGTTAGACAGCAGCTAATCAAGCAGTACTTACTGAAGAGAAATGATTTGATTTGTCAAGAATAATGAAAAGTGGGGATATACCTGATTGGCTACTGCCTGGCTACTACTAGTGCTGGTCTCACCACAGCTTCAAGCTGCTGGGATACAATGTTTTTTTTTTTCCTCATCAGAAGCAAAACAGCAGCAACAATCCCAAGATGAGAAGCAAGCCACAGGCTCTTTTGGTGACCAACAGTCTTGTCCCAGATGACGCAAGGGTCTGTACACTTGTTGAAGACTTTTCCTGGTAGAGTCCTTTAATAGCAACTAGACCAATCAGGAAAGTCCAATATAGACACTCACTCAATCAGAAACAGTCAGGAATCAATGCACTTTGCTCCTTCTCTCACCAGGAGCAAAATGTAAGCACAAATTCCAAGCTGGCACTTATCTTATGAAGCAGTTATCAGGCTTTTGGTGATTAGCAGTCTCCATGAAATAATGTTCCTATGTGCCTTCTCTCATTAGGAGCAAAACAGAAGCACTAATCTCAATATGAGTACTCAGAGGCAGAATGTGGGTTCTCCAATAATTAGTGGTCTTGGACTAGTTGTTGCAGATTTTAAAGGTAAAATGGAAAAAAATGGCTAAAATACTAAGAGTTGCTATGTTAGACTATCATGAGACAGGTTAGCTTTACCCTACTGATGATGTCCTGTTGCAATAGTAATCCTGCTCAGTACAAGAGGAACTGCAGGTTCAGACATTTGGTCTATGTGTTTGGCTGAGGAGTCAATAGTGTGAAGCTACCATCCGTGGGATTATGACTGAACACATCTAAGTTAGAATCCCACCTAAATGTAATGATAATGCAGCACCAAGGATCACCAGTTGGCCAGGGATAGCTAGCCACAAGGTCGGCGAGGAGCGTCGCTCGTCACTGGGTCAGTGCATGGACGGAAGGGGCCACCTCTCTCCAGCAGTGCATCATATGTTCATGGGGAACCGAGTGCTACATCATTCATAGACAACCTAATTCTGGGTCTGAGTTTCGTACGTAGCACAACAGCAAATAGCTGTGATTTATTGAAAGTCAGCCCTCATCAAGGTCTACTTTCATCCACTGAGAAATGAAATGTCAGTTTTAAATCAATGCAAATGTCAATAAATAAATAAATGCACTGGCAATTCAATTTGCAATGTGAAAGGACGCAGAAGATGTCCAGCAATTAAATACACTTTTTCCCATCTCCTGTATTACCCAATGTCCGCCAGGGTTCAGTAAAAGGCCCTTTGCTGTACAAGGCCTACATAAGGAATCTCTGTAATACAGTGGTGTGGCACAGATAATATAGTACAGTGTTTACACTCTCCTCTAGTTCTCTGGTAAAACATTAAAACTAACTGCACTTCTCTTCAAAAGTTATACTTGTGGATGGGTTCTGGCCTACTACTACAAGTCTTTTTCTTTTTATTCTTGTTAAAAATGAATAAAATGTTTTTTGGCTCCAGCAGTTAGGAATGGACAGTCTGTCTTTTTCTAAGCCTGAAAATTGTTGATGGATTCACTGTCAGTATTGTACAGCAGGAAAGTGTCTTGGCTAGTAGCTTTTACCACTTCTTACCCATGGTAGGCTAATACTTAACAGCTTTGCATTACATAACCTAAAAATAGTATATTGTGTGCTACCAATGAATCTTTTGCACAGGTACAGTTACACCTTAAAAAATTCAGTTGGTCTGGACTGCTGCAGAATTTTTTTTTTTACTTTTTTATTTTCTTACATGATGACATCAATCACATTTGAATCACAGTTAAGTTAATCATTAGTGTCATATTTTTTACAGTAGTATTAACAAACAATTTATTTTTACTTTTGTTTTTCTAATAATGATTTTAACTTGACCAAATACTTACAATCTGGATTTCTGATATTAGACTTTATTGATATGTTAATTTACTCATGGCAAACAACAATGGTTAAGGCTGTAAAATCTTTAAAGGAAGGGAAAGCATCTCTCTTCTAACTCCTTGTTAAAACTTTCCTTGTAAAAGCTAAAAATCTGAATAAGAGGGAATATTCTGATGTCTGGACATATTTAGGAACTGCACTACTGATCAGCATTAAAGATTCCTTAACAATACAACAATCTGACTATACTGACTTAAAAAAGTTTTGCATGTCATTCTGATATATTTTTTTTTCATTTAAAACATAAATGCTATCAATCAGCTTTTAATTTTTTTTTACATTTCCAAGAACCAACTTCTTTGCGTTTGTACATTTTATAAGACTTAATACATATTGAATGAATATATTTCCAAGCAAAATTCTTTTTAGAACATAGAAGTAGTTGTCAGACCTCGTTATTTAAAAAAATATATCAGTAATAATTTTTAATACTGTTATGTATCTCAAGCTGGTTTTAAAAATCTCAAAATACCCCTTTTGTATTAGTTTTTAATCCTAAACTGAATGTATTTAACTAAGTTAAATTAGTTTTATTCCACCAATGCATTTAATATTCATTAAAGAATAATATAACAAGTTTGAAAATCTATTTTTATGTGTCATTAAAATCCATTTTATTGAAGAAGTTTTCCTTATATTAAATATTACCATCCAAGTAGAATTTTCTAATTGAAAGTTATTTTTTATTCTTTCTGTTGACAATACATTTTTTTTTCTATAGAAAGTTTGCCCAATAAGTAAAATTATTTCTTCTTAATTGTATAATTATAGTATGGTTAGAACTTTCTACAAATCCCATTGTACAATACCAAAGGGAAAATTGGAAAATTAAGGAAATACATTTTTTAGTTTAACAAATTTATATAAAAAAATTCTAAATATTTTTGTAAAATATTAACATCATTTGATTTTGTTAGCTTATTATTATGACTATCTGAATATTTTACTATTAATAACATTTTATCTGTTATTATCTCTATCACAGAAGTTGATTTTTTTCTGAAAGTAATCACAGATAATATTATGCATTGTCTTCCACTGAGCATCATATAGATTATCTGCCCAATATAGTATTGTTTTATAAACCAATGCTAATATATAATTAGTATATTAGGAAATCCTATTCCACCTTTATTCCATGGTCTAATATGATTTGCATATGCTGTTCTTGGTTTTGGCAGATACTATAAAAATACTATCAACATGTTGTTTGATTTCTTTATTATATCATTATTATGGGATAATTCTGTAATCTGAACTAAATATAATATCTATGGAAGTAATATCATTTTACTTAACTTCAATCTATCCTCAAATGACAAATACATATTTCATTGAACAAGGAATTATTTTTTTCTATTAATTTATTATAATTTAACTTTCTAATAGATTCCGTATTATCGAACAAATATATGCCAAGGTATTTCAAACTAGTACTGGTTAAATCCAGATTTAATTTATCCATTTCAAATGAATGAGCGTTCTGATTAATCAATAATAATCATTCTTTTTCTTTGTTAACTTTCATTCTATAAACTTTTTCAAACAATTTTAATGTTTTATATGTCCCTTTTATTGATTTATCTAAATCTCTAACTTTCAACAATATATCATCAGAAAATAGCTGTATCTTGGCTTGGGTCTATATTGCTTCGTCTAAGACTGAAAATATCGGAGCTGATATCTCTGTAAGGGGAGATTTCCATTTACTGCAATGTAGTGCGATCTTGGAGTTGGTATATTTAAGAAGCGGTGGTGGGGGGGTATAGCTTGCAATGTTTAGTTGTTTTCTTTTTTTTCTTCTTCTTTTATGTTCGAAGTTTCAAAATATCAATGACATGGTGTCGATCATATCAGATTCGATATTTTGAGATTTCAACGATGTGATATAGATGCCTTGGATTGATGCATTTCAATAACTCTAAGCCCTTCTATTATTACATTGTCTCTAATAAGATTTGCAAAAGACTACATTACTAATGTAAACAACAATGAAGACAGTAACAGCCTTGCCTTATACTTTTGCTTATAATTATCATCTGTGATATAACTGAACAAATCTTTACATGTGCTTTGGAATTCTTATAAATGTCTTTATTATATCAATGAAATGATGTGGATATCTGTAGATCTCTATTGCTTTAAATGGGTATGCCCAATTAACTATACCAATGCTAAACTTATTATCATTATTTATAATTATTTGATTTAGCATAATCTATAACTGTTGCAGTTCATTCCGTATTATCTTGAGTTTGTCTACTGTTTATAAAGCTGGTTTGGTTTTTGTGTAATACTTTATTCACTATTTATTTCATTCTTGTAGTAATTGTGGATGTAAAATGTTATATCCTACATATAAAGAAGATATTAGGTATCTTTTACATACATTGTCAGTTTTTTTCTTGTTTTATTATGGGGGAAATCAATGAGTAATTCCAGGAAGGTAGGACTGTATTATCATTCTCCCAATGAGTAACCTTACATTCTCAGTCAAGTGGAAGAACGGATGATCAGTAGTAAATTTAGTAAAAAGTTCAAACCTGAAAACATTTGATCTGTGACGATTTTCCTAATAAAATAAATCTGTCTACACACAATATAAGCTAGTGTTGAAAAACATATTTTCTTTTAACTACAAGCAGATTTTCTGCCTGTCTCACCAACAACACACACTTATAATCATACACACACAAGCAATCATACCAACATTATTATTGTTAAATTTCCACATAAAGCATACTTACAAAAAAGTATCTGCTTCATTAAACAGTACATAACCCAGGCTGTGCCTGCAAATAGTCTATTGTGATCAATGTACTACCCCAGCAAACAAACTAAATAAATATGCATTGCCACATTCTCTTATATAAATACTGTAGCATACCAAGTATGTTCCCATCTAACAATAAAGTTGGACAAACTTATATGTTGAACATTTTTGTATATTATTGTACATTTTTAATGTTCATTTTTCTTTCCCTCTGAATTCATCCCTAATTTTATCGATTGGATCCTCTCATAAAATTCTGCAATTTTTGTGATAAAAAGTGAGTTCCAAAGTCATTAAATAACACTAGAGTTTATGGGAACAAACAGAACATATCACAGGTCACCTCATTATTTCAATTTCTGTTCCAAGAGAATATTATCAATATTTAAATACATCTATAATATTAGTCTTTTGTCTCTGATTATTTCTGGCATTATCCCTGCCAACTGTATTGCTAAATTTGTCTTTAAGGAGAGGCTGAAGAAAACTATCTTAAAAATAAAATGATGTCAAGCAACAAGCACATAAATTGCAGTTAAAGTGATCAAAATATGGACTACAAGGCACAGCTGTTAACATTACTTCTTTTTTCTGGATAAAAGAATGTTACTTTTCTTGACTTGCCCAACCAGTTTTAGCTGCACATCCTTACTGCCTTTGTGCCACTTGCTGCCAGGAACATATATTAATCCTCTACCTTTCAAATGTTCATGATTGTTATTCCCACCCTTACTCTCTGCCTCATAAAAACACATGGTTCCCTGTAAATTATTCAGGATCACAGTTAGCTAAAATATCAGTCATCCAACTTTTATACTTCTTATTTTCCAGAAAAATGTATGTCAGTTCAAACCCAAATGCTCCATTAATTTCCCAAATGAATTAGAGAAACATTTAAAAATATTTTTGATTTTGAATCTTAGTCTCCCATTACGTTCAGCACTGTCCAAGCTCCTGAGCAAAGAAGCCAGGAAACATGACAAGCTTCCCACTATTAGTGAGCTATAATATCACTTTAACAACATAGCAATCTGACAATTTCCCCCATAGACATTTGTGACAACCATACATCTCAATCTGCAGACATCATAAATCTTGGCGATGACTCTTAAAAAGTAAGTATTTCAGCCAAATATTTGGACAGCATATTGGGATAACATTTGCATACTTAATAGCATAACTAACCCCATTTCTAGTAGGATTGGAAAACAATCACTCACAAACACAAGTTCAAAAAAAGAGGCCAGCACCTCTTTCTTCTTCCACTACATCATCACAAGAACTCCTTACTTAAGGTTTCTCATCCACGAAAAAAGAGTTCATTGTTCCCCTCTACTCGTCACACATAAGTACAATACCCCTTTTGGTATGTACCTCACAAGACATCTACAACAACTAGAAAGGCTGCAGAAATACCTCACAAAGAGGATTACCGGTCTCAAACAGATGCCCTATGCAGACCGTCACAAAAAACACCAGCTTTACTCAGTCGCATATCGCCTACTGAGAGGTGATCTTTGCCTAACAAACAAAGCTATGTCAAACCCAGAGCTGTTGGACATGCTCCACTTAAAACAATCCCAATCCCTCTGATCTATACGCTCTAGGGACCTAAACCTTGTCACCACAATAAACAGAACATGCTGGAGGGATAGATTCCTGTCCCAGAGACTTCCCATACTCTGGAACAAACTACCTATCTATATCAAACAAAGCTCCTCATTAGCACTCTTCAAAAAAATCTTGATGATTGGATGGGAGAGAGGAAATTCACCATGGGGATCACTTCTGTGACTCTGCTTGACAGGGGCACAGGAAAATAATTTTCTTGGGTGGCAAAAGACAGGGTACCTTTTTGGCTAGGCTTATATAGACCCTAGGGCCAATAGCCTAGTACCTACCTATGAAACTATGACATTCTCTTACCTACCTAGTTAACACTCAAACTGTGAAAATACAGGAAAATACTACTTTCAATGTCCCTCATAAGCATGTGCTACCGCGTCAACTCACTCTGACAATACATTTTACTTCAGCTTTCCCACTCCTTACTAAACCAGTCTATCGTTAATAATTTAAGCCATCCTGATTGTTATAAAAAAGTTTACATTTTTCACCCTAATGACACTTTGTGAATGTTTTCCAAACTAACAGGAAGGTACAGCAAAGGAGGAAAATGTGAAGGGAAGCAGTAGGGTATCTATCATAACAGGGACTATATTGCTTCGTCGAAATGGAAGAAGTTCGAACAGCATATTTTCAAACTTCTAACCTCGAAGTGCAAAACCATCAAAGGCTTAAAACAGAGATTTTTTTCCCAGGGGAAAAAAATCACTGTTCCAAGAAACACACACAAAACACAAGCACACCAAAAAAACAGCAATCCACAAACATACACTTAAAATCCTACGTCTAACCCTACACTAAGCTGTACATACATTACTATATATCCACTTACCTTAACCCAAACCCTAACTCGAAGGTCCGTCACTAACGCACACTCACCTGACCCGTGCTCTAACTCACCTATCCCACCCTAACCCTAAAGTCTGTCACTATCGCACACCCACCTCACCTGCACCCTAACCCTAAATCACCTAACCCGTGCCCTAACGCTAATGTCCACAAAATCACACAATTACCTGAACCCAACCCGTAACTTTCCACCACAGTGCTGAAAATCGCTAAGCCACAGAAACGGCCCACCTAATTCCTTCCCTGGGAAAGAATTCGGTGTTGCATGGCTTCGCGATAATCAGTTTTTGAACATCACAGTTCGAACATATGGTGTTCGAACTACTGAAGTTTCGACGAACTGATAGGAAGCCGTCAAAAAATTTTACAGCTACCCAAAACACTAAAATGTGAAGGGTAGCAGTAGGGTATATAGCCTACAGTCTGTCATAACATTTTACAGCAACCCAAAACACTGAAATGTGAAGGGTAGCAGTAGGGTATAAAGCCTACAGTCTGTCATAACATTTTACAGCAACCCAAAACACTAAAATGTGAAGGGTAGCAGTAGGGTATATAGCCTACAGTCTGTCAAAACATTGAACAGCTACCCAGAACACTAAAATGTGAAGGGTAGCAGTGGGGTGTATAGCCTACAGTCTGTCATAAAATTTTACAACTACCCAAAACACAAAAATCTGAAGGGTAGCAGTAGGGTATATAGCCTACAGTCTGTCATAACATTTTACAGCTACCCAAAACACTAAAATGTGAAGGTCAGCAGTAGGGTTTTTAGCCTACAGTCTATCTTATCATTTTACAGCTACCCAAAACACTAAAATGTGAAACTTAGCAATAGGGTATATAGCCTACAGTCTGTCATAACATTTTACAGCTACCCAAAACACTAAAATGTGAATGTTAGCAGTAGGGTATATAGCCTACAGTTTGTTATAACACTGTACAGCTTCCCAAAACACTAAAATTTGAAAATTAGCAGTAGGGTATATAGCCTGCAGTCTGCCATGACATTGAACAGCTCCTAAAAACACTAAAATGTGAAGGGTAGCAGTAGGCTATGTAGCCTACAGTCTGTCATAACATTTTACAGCTACTCAAAACACAACAATGTGAAGGGTAGCAATAGGGTATATAGCCTACAGACTGTCATAATGTTTTACAGCTGACCAAAAAACTAAAATGTGAAGGGTAGCAGTAGTGTATGCAGATTACAGTCTGTCATAATAATTTACAGCTACACAAAACACTAAAATGTGAAGGGTAGCAGTGGGGTGTATACCCTACAGTCTGTCGTAACATTTTACAGCTACCCAAAACACTAAAATATGAAAGTTAGCAGTAGGGTATATAGCCTGCAGTCTGTCATAACATTTTACAGCTACCCAAAAGACTAAAATGTGAAAGTTAGCAGTAGGGTATATAGCCTGCTTTCTGTCATAACATTTTACAGCTACCCAAAACACTAAAATGTGAAGGTTAGCAGTAGGGTATATAACCTGCAGTCTGTCATAACATTGTACAGCTACCCAAAACACTAAAATGTGAAGGGTAGCAGTGGGGTGTATACCCTACAGTCTGTCGTAACATTTTACAGCTACCCAAAACACTAAAATGTGAAGGGTAGCATTGGGGTAAATAAACTACAGTCTATCATAACATTTTACAGCTACCCAAAACAATAAAATACGAAGGGCAGCAGTGGGGCATATAGCCTACAGTCTGTCATAAAATTTTACAGCTACCTAAAACACTAAAATGATAAGGGTAGCAGTAGGGTATATAGCCTACAGTGTGTCATGACATTTTACAGCTACCCAAAACACTAAAATGTGAGGGTTAGCAGTGGGGTATATAGCCTGCAGTCTGTCATAACATTTTGCTGCTACCCAAAACACTAAAATGTGAAGGTTAGCAGCCTGCAGTCTGTTATAACATTGTACAACTACCCAAAACACTAAACTGTGAAGGGTAGCAGTGGGGTAAATAGACTACAGTCTGTCATAACATTTTACAGCTAACCAAAACACTAAAATGAGAAGGGTAGCAGTACGGTTTATAGCCTAAAGTCTGTCAAAACATTTGACAGCAACCCAAATTACTAAAATGTGATGGGAAGCAGTAGGGTATATAGCCTACAGTCTGTCATAACATATTACAGCTACCCAAAACACTCAAATGTGAAGGGTAGCAGTAAGGTAGATAGCCTGCAGTCTGTCAAAACATTTCACAGCTATATAAAACACTAAAATGTGAAGGGTAACAGTAGGGTATATAGCCTACGGTCTGTCATAACATTTTACAGCTACTCAAAACACAACAATGTGAAGGGTAGCAGTGGGGTATATAGCCTACAGTCTGTCATAACATTTTACAGCTACCCAAAACACTAAAATGTGAGTGGTAGCAGTGGGGTAAATAGCCTACAGTCTGTCATAACATTTTACAGCTACCCAAAACAATAAAATAAGAAGGGTAGCAGTGGGGTATATAGCCTACAGTCTGTCATAACATTTTACAGCTACCCAAAACACTAAGATGTGAAGGGTAGGAGTAGGGTATACAGCCTACACTCTGTCATAACATTTTACTGCTACCCAAAACACTAAAATGTGAAGGGTAGCAGTGGGGTATATAGCCTACAGTCTGTCATAACATTTTACAGCTACCCAAAACACTAAGATGTGAAGGGTAGCAGTAGGGTATATAGCCTACAATCGGTCATAACATTTTACAACAACCCAAGACACTAAAATGTGAAGGGTAGAAGTAAGGTATATAGCCTATTCGTCATAACATTTTACAGCAACCCAAAACACAAAAATGTGAACGGTAGCAGTGGGGTATATAGCCTACAGTCTGTCATAACATTTTACAGCTACACAAAACACTAAAATGTGAAGGTTAGCAGTAGGGTATATAGCCTACAGTCTGTCTTAACATTGTACAGCTACCCTAAACACTAAAATGAGAAGGGTGGCGGTAGGGTATAAAGCCTACAGTCTGTCATAACATTTTACAACTACCCAAAAAACTAAAATGTGAGGGTTAGCAGTAGGGTATATAGCCTATAGTCTGTCAAAACATTTTACAACTACCCAAAACACTAAAATGTGAGGGGTAGCAGAAGAGTATATAGCCTACAGTCTGTCATAACATTTTACAGCTACGCAAAACACTAAAATGTGAAAGGTAGCAGTAAGGTATATAGCCTACAGTCTGTCATAACATTTTACAGCTACCCAAAACACTAAAATGTGAAGGGTAGCAGAAGGGTATACAGCCTACAGTCTGTCATAACATTTTACAGCTACCAAAAACACTAAAATGTGAAGGGTAGCAGAAGGGTATATATATATATATATATATATATATATATATAGCCTACAGTCTGTCATAACAATTTACAGCTACTCAAAACACTCAAATGTGAAGAGTAGCAGTAGGGTACATAGCCTGCAGTCTGTCAGAAAAATGTTCAGCTACCCAAAACACTCATATGTGAAGGGTAGCAGAAGGGTATATATATATATATATATATATATATATATATATATATATATATATATAGCCTGCAGTCTGTCATAACATTTTACAGCTACCCAAAATACTAAAATGTGAAGGGTAGTAGTAGGGTATACAGCCTACACTCTGTCATAACATTTTACTGCTACCCAAAACACTCAAATGCGAGGGGTAGCAGTGGGGTATATAGCCTACAGTCTGTCGTAACATTTTACAGCTACCCAAAATACTAAAATGTGAAGGGTAGGAGTGGGGTATATAGCCTACAGTCTGTCATAACATTTTACAGCTACCTAAAACACTAAAATGTGAAGGGTAGCAGTAGGGAATATAGCCTACAGTCTGTCATAACATTTTACAGCTACCCAAAACACTAAAATGTGAGACTTAGCAGTAGGGTATATAGCCTACAGTCTGTCATAACATTTTACAGCTACGCAAAAAACTAAAATGTGAAGTGTAGCAGTAGGGTACATAGCCTAAAATCTGTCATAACATTTTGCAACAACCCAAAACACTAAAATGTAAGGGTTAGCAGTAGGGTATGTAGCCTATAGTCTGTTAAAACATTTTACAGCTACACAAAACACTAAAATGTGAAAGGCAGCAGTAGGGTATATAGCCTAAAGTCTGTCATAACATTCTACAGCTACGCAAAACACTAAAATGTGAAGGGTAGCAGTAGGGTGTATAGCCTACAGTCTGTCATGACATTTTACAGCTACCCAAAACACTAAAATTTGAAAGGTAGCAGTAGGGTATGTAGCCTACAATCTGTCATAACATTTTACAACTACCCAAAACACTAAAATGTGATGGGTAGCAGTAGGGTATATAGCCTACAGTCTGCCAAAAGATTTTACAGCTACACAAAACAATAAAATGTGAAGGGTAGCAAAAGGGTATACAGCGTACAGTCTGTCATAACATTTTACAGCAACCCAAAACACTAAAATGTGAATGGTAGCAGTGGGGTATATAGCCTACGGTCTGTCATAACATTTTACAGCAACCCAAAACACTAAAATGTGAATGGTAGCAGTGGGGTATATAGCCTACAGTCTGTCATAACATTTTACAGCAACCCAAAACACTAAAATGTGAATGGTAGCAGTGGGGTATATAGCCCACAGTCTGTCATAACATCTTACAGCTACCCAAAACAATAAAATAAGAAGGGTAGCAGTGGTGTATATAGCCTACAATCGGTCATAACATTTTACACCTACCCAAGACACTAAAATGTGAAGGGTAGAAGTAAGGTATATAGCCTATTCGTCATAACATTTTACAGCTACACAAAACATTAAAATGTGAAGGTTAGCAGTAGGGTATATAGCCTACAGTCTGTCTTAACATTGTACAGCTACCCTAAACACTAAAATGAGAAGGGTGGCGGTAGGGTATAAAGCCTACAGTCTGTCATAACATTTTACAACTACCCAAAAAACTAAAATGTGAGGGTTAGCAGTAGGATATATAGCCTATAGTCTGTCAAAACATTTTACAGCTACACAAAATACTAAAATGTGAAGGGTAGCAAAAGGGTATATAGCCTACGGTCTGTCATAACATTTTACAGCTAACCAAAACACTAAAATGGGAAGGGTAGCAGTAGGGCATATAGCCTACAGTCTGTCATAACATTTTACAACTACCCAAAACACTAAAATGTGAAGGGTAGCAGAAGAGTATATAGCCTACAGTCTGTCATAACATTTTACAGCTACGCAAAACACTAAAATGTGAAAGGAAGCAGTAGGGTATACAGCCTACAGTCTGTCATAACATTTTACAGCTACCAAAAACACTAAAATGTGAAGGGTAGCAGTAGGGTATAAAGCCTACAGTCTATCATAACATTTTACAGCTACCCAAAACACTAAAACGTGAAGTTTAGCAGTAGGGTATATAGCCTGCTTTCTGTCATAACATTTTACAGCTACCCAAAACACTAAAATGTGAAGGTTAGCAGTAGGGTATATAACCTGCAATCTGTCATAACATTGTACAGCTACCCAAAACACTAAAATGTGAAGGGTAGCAGTGGGGTGTATACCCTACAGTCTGTCGTAACATTTTACAGCTACCCAAAACACTAAAATGTGAAGGGTAGCATTGGGGTAAATAAACTACAGTCTATCATAACATTTTACAGCTACCCAAAACAATAAAATACGAAGGGCAGCAGTGGGGCATATAGCCTCCAGTCTGTCATAACATTTTACAGCTACCTAAAACACTAAAATGATAAGGGTAGCAGTAGGGTATATAGCCTACAGTGTGTCATGACATCTTACAGCTACCCAAAACACTAAAATGTGAGGGTTAGCAGTGGGGTATATAGCCTGCAGTCTGTCATAACATTTTACAGCTACCCAAAACACTAAAATGTGAAGGTTAGCAGTAGGGTATATAGCCTGCAGTCTGTCATAACATTGTACAACTACCCAAAACACTAAAATGTGAAGGGTAGCAGTGGGGTAAATAGACTACAGTCTGTCATAACATTTTACAGCTACCCAAAACACTAAAATGAGAAGGGTAGTGGTAGGGTATATAGCCTACAGTCTGTCAAAACATTTGACAGCAACCCAAATTACTAAAATGTGATAGGTAGCAGTAGGGTATATAGCCTACAGTCTGTTATAACATTTTACAGCTACCCAAAACACTCAAATGTGAAGGGTAGCAGTAAGGTAGATAGCCTGCAGTCTGTCAAAACATTTCACAGCTATATAAAACACTAAAATGTGAAGGGTAACAGTAGGGTATATAGCCTATGGTCTGTCATAACATTTTTCAGCTACTCAAAACACAACAATGTGAAGGGTAGCAGTGGGGTATATAGCCTACAGTCTGTCATAACATTTTACAGCTACCCAAAACACTAAAATGTGAATGGTAGCAGTGGGGTAAATAGCCTACAGTCTGTCATAACATTTTACAGCTACCCAAAACAATAAAATAAGAAGGGTAGCAGTGGGGTATATAGCCTACAGTCTGTCATAACATTTTACAGCTACCCAAAACACTAAGATTTGAAGGGTAGCAGTAGGGTATATAGCCTACAATCGGTCATAACATTTTACAACAACCCAAAACACTAAAATGTGAAGGGTAGCAGTAGGGTATATATATATATATGGGTCTACTTCTAATGACCGAAACGCCAATTCGCCGACAGTGAAATCACCGACACGAAACGACCGACAACGCAGTTGACCGACACGCTCGAATCCCGACAGACGGAAGACCGACAAGGGGAATGTGTCGACCTGGTAAGTATGCGATAGTGAGGGATTTAGAGTAGGGAGCGGACAGGTAAGTGTGCAATACTCAGGGATGTAGGGTTAGGTGTGTGATAGGTGAGTGCGGTAGTGTCGGAGCTTGGGGTTCGGGTGTGTAAGTGAGTTAGGGTTAGGTGCAGGTAGGGAGAGTGTAGTGTCGGAGCTTGGGGTTCGGGGTGTGTAAGTGAGTTAGGGTTAGGTGCAGGTAGGGGAGTGCGGTAGTGTCGGAGCTTGGGGTTGAGCGTGTAAGTGAGTTAGGTTAGGGTGCAGGTAGGGAGAGTGCGGTAGTGTCGGACCTTAGGGTTAGGGTTTGGGTTAGGCTAGTGGATATGTGTTGTAGTGTACTGTGTTGTTTACGGTAGTGTGTCGGTGTTATGGTGTTCGTGTTTCGTTGTCGGGTTTGTGTGTTGTCGGTTTTCGGTGATTTCTGTGTCGGGGAATCGTTGGTTCGGTCTTTAGAAGTAGACCCATATATATATATATATATATATATATAGCCTACAGTCTGTCATAACAATTTCCAGCTAGTAGGGTACATAGCCTGCAGTCTGTCAAAAAAATGTTTAGCTACCCAAAACACTCATATGTTAAGGGTAGCAGTAGGGTATATAGCCTGCAGTCTGTCATAACATTTTACAGCTACCCAAAATACTAAAATGTGAAGGGTAGTAGTAGGGTATACAGCCTACACTCTGTCATAACATTTTACTGCTACCCAAAACACTACTATGTGAAGGGTAGCAGTGGGGTATATAGCCTACAGTCTGTCATAACATTTTACAGCTACCCAAAACACTCAAATGCGAGGGGTAGCAGTGGGGTATATAGCCTACAGTCTGTCATAACATTTTACAGCTGCCCAAAACACTAAAATGTGAAGGGTAGCAGTCGGGCATATAGCTTGCAGTCTGTCATAACATTTTGCAGCTACCCAAAACACTAAAATGTGAGGGTTAGCAGTAGGGTATATAGCCTACAGTCTTTCATAATATTTTACAGCTACGCAAAAAACTAAAATGTGAAGGGTAGCAGTAGGATACATAGCCTAAAATCTGTCATAACATTTTACAACAACACAAAACACTAAAATGTAAGGGTTAGCAGTAGGGTATATAGCCTAAAGTCTGTCATAACATTCTACAGCTACGCAAAACACTAAAATGTGAAGGGTAGCAGTAGGGTATATAGCCTACAGTCTGTCATGACATTTTACAGCTACCCAAAACACTAAAATGTGAAAGGTAGCAGTAGGGTATGTAGCCTACAATCTGTCATAACATTTTACAACTACCCAAAACACTAAAATGTGATGGGTAGCAGTAGGGTATATAGCCTATAGTCTGTCAAAAGATTTTACAGCTACACAAAACAATAAAATGTGAAGGGTAGCAAAAGGGTATACAGCGTACAGTCTGTCATAACATTTTACAGCAACCCAAAACACTAAAATGTGAAGGGTAGCAGTGGGGTATATAGCCTACAGTCTGTCATAACATTTTACAGCTACCCAAAACACTAAAATGTGATGGGTAGCAGTAGGGTACATAGCCTACAGCCTGTCATAAAATTCTACAGCTATCCAAAATACTAAACTGTGAAGGGTAGCAGTAGGGTATATAGCCTACAGTCTGTCATAACATTGTACAGCTACACAAAACACTAAAATGTGAAGGGTAGCAGTAGGGTATATAGCCTGCAGTCTGTCATAACATTTATAGCTACCCAAAACACTAAAATGAGAAGGGTAGTGGTAGGGTATATAGCCTACAGTCTGTCATAACATTTTATAGCTATCCAAAACACTAAAATGTGAGGGTTAGCAGTAGGGTATATAGCCTACAGTCTGTCATAACATTTTACAGCTACCCAAAACACTAAAATGTGAAGGGTAGCAGTAGGGTACACAGCGTACAGCCTGTCATAAAATTTTACAGCTATCCAAAATACTAAACTGTGAATGGTAGTAGTAGGGTATATAGCCTGCAGTCTGTCATAATATTTTACAGCTACCCAAAATACTAAAATGTGAAGGGTAGCAGTAGTGTATATAGCCTACAGTCTGTCATAACATTTTACAGCTAACCAAAACAATAAAATACAAAGGGTAGCAGTGGGGTATATAGCCTACAGTTTGTCTTAACATTTTACAGCTACCGAAAACACTAAAATGTGAAGGATAGCAGTAGGGTATATAGCCTACAGTCTGTCATAACATTTTACAGTTACCCAAAACACTAAAATGTGAGGGTAGCAGTAGGGTATTTAGCCTATAATGTGTCATAACATTTTACAACTACCCAAAACACTAAAATTTGAGGGTTAGCAGAAGGGTATATAGCCTATAGTCTGTCAAAACATTTTACAGCTACACAAAACACTAAAATGTGAAGGGTAGCAAAAGGGTATATAGCATACAGTCTGTCATATCATTTTACGGCTACCCAAAATACTAAAATGTGAAGGGTAACAGTAGGGTATATAGCCTACAGACTGTCATAACATTTTACAGCTACTCACAACACTAAAATGTGAAGGGTAGCAGTGGGGTGTATAGCCTACAGTCTGTCATAACATTTTACAGCTACCCAAACCAATAAAATGTGAAGGGTAGCAGTGGGGTATACAGCCTACAGTTTGTCATAACATTTTACGGCTACCCAGAACACTAAAATGTGAAGGGTAGCAGTTGGGTATATAGCTTACAGTCTGTCATAACATTTTACAGCTACCCAAAACACTAAAATGCTAAGGGTAGCAGTTGGGTATATAGCCTACAGTCTGTCATAACATTTTACAACTACCCAAGACACTAAAATGCTAAGGGTAGCAGTAGGGTATATTGCCTACAGTCTGTCATAACATTTTACAACTACCCAAAACACTAAAATGTGAAGGGTAGCAATAGGGTATATAGCCTACAGTCTGTCATGACATTTAAAGCTACCCAAAACACAAAAATGTGAGTGTTATCAGTAGGGTATATAGCCTACAGTCTGTCATAACATTTTACATCTACCCAAAACACTACGTAAGCCTCAATATTTAAAAAAAAAAAAAAAAAAAAACAGAGAGACTGTAAATATTAATGTTGCATTCTACAAACTTAGAACATCAGTGGTATACTTTCTCACAAACTTAAGTACCACCATAAAGGTTAACACATCACTTACTGCAGTTTGAAATTAGAAACATAAGTAACCAATTGTTTGGCTTGAAATTAGAAATAGAAGCAAGGAACTGCTTGACTTAAAAAACAAGAACCCGTTGCTTTACCCCAGAATGATTTTTTACTGCTTGGAAAATATGGACAGCTTTTCAGTGTAAAACCATTCTAGAACGTAAACCCAATTGAAAGAGTCTAGTACTGAAAGTTGACAGCCATGGGAAGGTATCTTGCTAAAGGCAACCACGCATGAATACTGCTGCAGAAATAAATGGTTGTTCAGTCACAGTAGTTAACAGAGTAGATTGCGTTTAAAAACATAAAACAAAATAGTGCACAATATTCCCATGCTTTCTGCTTGTCATGACTGGATTGTAACATTATTAGATGCAAAAGAAACAGCTAATGCTTATAGATAGTCAAAATAATCATCAGCAAAATAATCCCTTTAATAAAATGCAGACAGGATTCACTTACTGAAGACTGAGACACAGTTTCAGTAAATCAACAGGAGTGCCACAGAAAAGGTACAGTGGGTTGGGAAGATAGGAAAAAAAGCCATTGCATCTCGCAGTTTGATATTATTATAGAGAATAAACAAAACACTAATCTCAGATGCAGACACCAATTAGCTGTCTCCAAGATACATGTCCCTGCTTTCAATAGTTTTGGTATAAACACCAGCCAGAAGTATTAAAATCATCACACAGTCCTTCAAAAACAGATAATCACTTCTCCTTGTTTCTGAAGGACAGCCCTTTTTTTCAGTTCTGTCCTACATGGGAAATCTTAAGAAAATGGATACTGTCATATTATTTTCAAATTTTCTATTTCCATTGAGGAAAATAGTAATTATGCGTCTGAGCAACCTTAAGAAATAGAACAAAATTATAATTGCAAGCATGCCTAACCTCTGTCTGACAAAGTTCTGAGAAGGAAATGCAGCTCTTTGCACTTATTAGTACTGTTTGCCCTTTAGAGGTTATCTGTGTAACCTTACACAGTATAGAAGGAAGATGTACAGCTTTGCAGAGGCATTCTTTATAAGTTTTCATTTCCAGAGAAGAAATTTACAACATGCAAAAAGAGTGATGTGGTTGAAAAAATTAAATAAGTATTGTTGCTGCATAACTTGGTTGTGGGCCCACGGGTCTAGTAATGACACTGATGAACAGCAGGCTGATGATGAGGCTAGTTAAATAGTAAATGATATTTAAAGGGGCTACTTGGTATTTCACGGCACACCGTTAATTAAATAAAAAAAAAAATCAGTATTTTTTGGCAAATACAGGACAGTTGAGAGTTACGGTGACAACTCTTTGCACTTACTTTTGATATCCTCTTTAATATTTCTCCACAGTACAACTATTAACTGCTAATTCAAAAATATATAACGAAATAGAAATCATATAAATTAAAAGTGGCACATCTCGAGACAATTGGCTGCCCTTCAAAACACCCATAATAATGTTTACATTCATTCCTGTACAAGTGTCTCTGATAATACTTCCAGATAAGGTAGCCAAAAGGTGCTGATTCAGAGGCAACTAGCATTCAAGCAGCAGGCTAGAAGTCACTAAAGATCAAGTACATTTTGTTGCAAATAAAACCTAGATTTGTCATGAAACATACAATGCTAGTATGAGAGAGGACACAAAGTTCACAGTTTATGCATTTTTTTTTTATATAAATGCAACTCTTAGTTTATGACTCACTCAAGCAGCATACCCCCTTTTCTTCCAAAAAGCAGCTCAAGCTTAATTTTAAATGGTCTCATGGTCACCAGTTTTGTGATGAAATAAATCTAGAGAAAATTTCATGTAGCTATGTTCAAATGTGATAAATATTAATGAGTACACACTTTTTTATTATTTTTAAAGCTGCATATACCCAACACTTATTTATATCTATATAATACATTTTAATTACATTCAGACTTTTAAGGAAAGATGTTAATATCTACTATTTTATTTTCCAGGTAGTTAATTCTTTCACTTTGACTATCATTTACAAGGTTAATTACCTACTCTTGAGACTTAATTTTTAGAAAAAAAAACTCTCTCTCATATATATATATATATATATATATATATATATATGGTTTACTATCAAAACTTAGATTGGCACTTCCATGAAGCTGGGAAGGTTGAAAGACTGTTTTCAAGTTTTCGAAATGCTGATGTGGAAAATGTTGAAATCCACATTAGCGAATGGTAGTGTGCATTCGTTTATGTGGAATCGACGTTCTGATACCAGATTGCACTACAGTGGGGATCGGGAAATTTACCCTTTTCTCACTGTAGTGTGATTTCGGAGTTGGAATATATAGGTTCATAGGCGTGTACTAGGCTAATGGACCTGGAGCCTTTACAAGCCTAACCCATAGGATTACCCTGGCATCGTGCCACCCAACCTTAGTTCACAGTGCCTCTGTCGAGTAAAGCTATTGCAGTGATCCCTGGGGTGAATTTTCTATTTCCCATTCACTCATCAAGATTTCTATTGAAGAGGGTCAGTGAGGTGCTCTGCTTGACCTGTATTGGAAGTCTATTCCATAGCATGGGCAGTCTCTGGGTTATGAAGCTGTCCCTCCAGCATGTTCTGTTGATTGTGGTAATGAGGTTGAGGTCTCTGGAGCGTGTGGTGTAGAGGGATTGGGATTTCTACAACAGAAGAAAGAAACTGTTGCAAAAAAAGAGTAAAATCCCATGACTGGAGGAACACCCTGGTCAACCTCAGTAAGAAGTTGAGATCCCTCATAAAATCCTCCAAAGCTGGTTACGAAAACAAAAATGCCACTGACTCTAAAGAAAACCACAACGCATTCTATAGCTATGTCAAGAATCTCAATGGCAATATTCAGATCTGCTGTGAGTTACAGCACAATGGCACTAAATATACAGAACAAACTGATATTGCCATCATCCTGGCAGATAGGTTCAGTGCTAACTTTACCCCCCTCTCACCCCCTAGAGGGCTCTTCTCTATACCGGAAGAATGCAAAGTTCCTGTAATCACGGCTGCACAGGTAAAAAACACACTCTCCAAAGCCAAGAACACAGCATCCATGGGACCCGGCAATATCCCAGGCTGCATTCTACATGAACTACAGAATGAACTGGCACCCTACCTAAGTACCATGTTCAGTCATAGCCTCACCTCAGGCTTTGTGCCCACTGAATGGCGCACTGCGACGGTTATCCCACTCCACAAAGGGGGAGCCACGACGGACCCCGGGAACTACCGCCCCATTAGCCTGATGAGCCTGGTCTGCAAGGCCATGGAACATATCATCATGGAACTCATAGACAAAGACATTGGTAATCTCCAAACTCTAGACCCTACCCAGTTTGGATTTGTAAAAGGCAGATCATGTCTCCTAAACCTGATAGACTTCTTTGAAGCAGTCACCAAAGCCATAGATGAGGGTAAGGTGGTTCACACAGCTTATCTAGATCTCGCCAAGGCTTTCGACACCATCCCGACTCTGGAATTATAGATAAGCTCACTAAACTAGGTATAAATCCCTATGTCACAAGATAGGTTGCCAACTGGCTCACAGACAGAACCCACACTGTGAAAGTAGCAGACTTCAAATCCGACTTCAGACCAGTGACAAGTGGAGTACCACAGGGTTCAGTCCTGGGTCCTCTCCTGTTTGGTATCTACTTCTCTGAAGTACAGGCTAAAACAGAAGGTCTTTGGCTAACAAAGTTTGCAGATTACTGCAAACTAGGAGCCATAATCGAAACTCCTAACGATGTGGACATACTACAAAAGGGCCTCACTGAGACAGATGCCTGGGGTCAAAGCCATGGCCTGAAGCTCAATGCCAAAAAGTGTATTGTCATCCCCTTTGGTAAAAACTCTGTACCCATGAACTACCACATAGCTGGTAGTCTACTTAACACCGAAAATGTGATAAGAGACCTTGGGACACAGGTGGACAGTAGTCTCTCCTTTGATAATCACATCGCCACAGTGGTCAGGAAATCCTTCTACATGGCTCACCTAATCACAAAAGGTTTCTCATCCAGAAAAAAAGAGGTCATTGTTCCCCCTCTACTCATCACTCATTAGACCCATTATAGAGTACAACGCTCCTTTTGGTATGTACCTCACAAGACATCTACAACAACTGGAAAGGCCACAGAAATACCTCACAAAGAGGATTACTGGCCTCAAACAGATGCCCTACGCAGACCATCTCAAAAAACTCCAGCTTTACTCCGTCGCATATCGCCTACTCAGGGGCGATCTCTGCCTAACATACAAAGCTATGTCAAACCCAGAGCTGTTGGACATGCTTCACTTAAAGAAATCCCAATCCCTCTGAGCTACACGCTCTAGGGACCTAAACCTTATCACCACAATAAACAGAACATGCTGGAGGGATAGATTCCTGTCCCAGAGACTTCCCATACTATCTATGTCAAACAGAGCTCCTCATTAGCACTCTTCAAGAAAAATTTTGATGATTGGATGGGAGATAGGAAATTCACCCCAGGGATCACTTCTGTGGCTCTGCTCGACAGGGGCACAGGAAAATAATTTTCTTGGATGGCGAAAGCCAGGGTACCTTTTTGGCTAGGCTTATATAGGCCCTAGGGCCAGTAGCCTAGTATCCTCCTATGAACCTATGAACCTATGTAGCATTTTTAACAGAGCTGGGTCAGACATGGCTTTGTAAGTCAAGCAAGGATCGCCTCCATGTAGGCGACATGAGAGAGAGAATAGTTGGAGTTTTTTTAGTCTGTCCATATAGGACAAATGCTTAAGGCCTAGGATCCTCTTTGTGGGATACTTTTGCGGCCTCTCCAGTTGTTATACGTGTCTAGTGAAGTACATACCAATGGGACATTGTACTCAATGACTGGCCTAATGAGGGAAGAGTAAAGGGAGAAACAATGACCTCCTTCTTCCTGGATGAAAAACCCTTAGTAATGAGATGTGCCACACAGAAGGACTTTCTGACCACAGTGGCAATGTGGTGGTCAAAAGAGAGGTTGCTGTCAACCTGTGTTCCCAGATCTCTTATAACTCCTTCTGTGTTCAGTGGACTACCACTGATGTGGTAATTCATGGGAACTGGGTTTTTCCCAAAGGGGATGATAACACATTTTTTGGCACTGAGCTTAAGGTCATGATTCTGACACCAGTCATTCATCTCAGTGAGGCCTTTCTGTAGGATGTCAACATCACTCGGGGAGTTAGTAATAGCTCCCAACTTGCAATCGTCTACGAACTTTGTTAGCCAGAGTCCCTTTCGTGTTGGCCTGGACTTCAGAGAAGTAGATACCAAACAGGAGAGGAGCCGGGACCGAACCCTGTGGGACCCCACTCATGACTAGTCGTCAGTCTGACTTGCAGTCAGCTACCTTCACACTGTGGCTTCTACCTGTGAGCAGTTTCCAATCCACCTAGTGATACAGGGGTTGATGCCTAGCTTAGTGAGTTTTTCTATGATTCCTGAGTGAGGAATGGTATCAAAGGCCTTGGCCAGATTAAGGTAGGCTGTATGAACCACCTTGCCTTCATCCACAGCTCTTCTGACTGACTCAAAGAAGTTGAACAAGTTGAGCAGGCATGATCTACCCTTCACAAAACCAAACTGTGTGGGATCCAGAGTTTGGCGATTCCCTATATCCTTCTTTATTAGGTCTATGATGATGCGTTCCACAGCTTTGTATATCAGACTTGTCAGGCTAATGGGGCCGATAGTTCCCAGGGTCTGTAGTCTCACCGCCTTTGTGGAGAGGGATGACTGTAGCAGTGTGCCATTCAGTAGAGACAAAGCCTTAGGTGAGACTGTGATTGAACAGGGCACACAGGTGAGGTGCCAGTTCACTCTGTAGTTCATGTAGAACACAGCCAGGGATATTGCCAGGTCCCATAGAAACTGTATTCCTGGCCTTGGACAGTGCTGTTTTAACCTGTGCAGAAGTAATACTGGGTGCCTGGCAATCAACTGGTATTGTGACTGTACCCTTGGGGGGTAAAGTTGGCACTGAATCTGTCAGAAAGTATATTGGCAATATCTGTTGGCTCGGTAAGGGAGGCACCATTGTGCAGTAGCTCAGAGCAAATCTGGGTATTGCCGTGGAGATTCTTTACATAACTATAGAAGGCCTTGTGGTTGCCTTTACTATCTTCTGCAGTTCTGTTTTCATAGCTAGCTTTAGAGGATTTGATGAGGGATCTCATCTTGTTGTTGAAGCTGATAAGGGAGATTTTCCAGTCTTGGGACTTCACCTTATTCTGCATCAGTTTCCTCCTTCTGTTGTAGAGTTTGTTTATGGCAGGGGACCACCAGATTGGCTTTCTTTTTTTGGAGGAGAGCTTCTTGGATATATTGGGTATGGCGAGATCCATACATTTAAGAACATGTTCATACAGTGCATTGGTGTATGATTCGGTGGCCATGCAACTGATCTCCATTTGCATGGGTGCCATGAAGTTAGCCACCTCTGCTTTTAGGAGACCAAAGTTAGCTTTGGAGAAGTTTTCATGGTGGTTTCATGGGGGCAGTAGGGGTGGATTTCCAAGGTGATTAGTTTGCGGTCGGATCTAACTAACCAGGGAGGAGTTGACTATTGGTGTAGAGCAATGGTCGCCCATGTCAGTAATGACCAGGTCAAGGATGTTGCTACCTCTAGTGGTGGTAAGAACGAGCTGGTCCAGGGTATTGGAATTAATGAATTCCAGAAAACGTTTGGCAAGTGTATTGGTACATGAGTAGTTTTCTCAGTTAATGGAGGGATAGTTGAAGTCACCCAGTATGAGAGTGTTAGGCTGGACCTTATTACTCTTCAGGGTGCTTAGGAACGTGGAGTATGAGTCTTGGGACATGGTTGGGGATGTATAGCAGGCTACAACCTGGATCGCTGTCTTACTCAATGTTAGCTGCACCTGAATTATCTCAGATGCATTATGTTGGGCTACCAGCTTGGAGGTGTGTGTTTCCTTTATGAATATGGAAACGCCACCGCCTTTGGAGCTTTGGTCCACGTTCTGGGGCTGAAAGGTGTGGAGTGAGTTATAGTCTGGTAGTGCAGGGGTGCTTTCTGCTGCCTTGAATCAGGTTTCTGTTATGGCCCAAACGTCGATGCTCTCCATTTTAAGGAGTGCTTTGAGCGAGTGCATTTTGAGATTTCGACTTCTAGCGTTGAGCAGCATGACCCTCAGATTGCATTTCTTTGTAGCTGTTACAGTGGTAATCTGGTCTTTGGAACACCGCCTAAAAAAGGCACTATAGGGGTGGCAAGAACTTGGCCAGTATCTGGAAGTCCAGGGGTGACAGGTGCAGGCCATCTCTGACAAAGCATTGAGGTCTGTCAATCATGTCATCCCAGGCAGACAGATACTGGATCCCCTTAGAATGACACCAGAAACTTTGCCAATTGTTGAAATCAATAATTTTCTGCTTGTATTGTGGTATCATTCTGGGTGATGGTAGGATGCTGCTCAGGGCTAGGGTCATACCCACCTGGGCTACATAATCCGAGAGCTCCTCCATGTCTCTTTTCATGTAGTCCAGGGAGGTATGTCTCAGGTCATTCACACTCACATGTACAATAACAGAGTCATATTTGTACCTGTTGTTGAGGGACTTGAGTGCGTGTGTTATGTGGCAGATCCTGGGGCCTGACTGTTACTTTCTCCTTATTCAACCTAGTGAGTGAGACATCAGTATGCCTCACTATCAAGTCACCTATGACTAGAGTGTTGGGCATGATGTTTTGCCCTAGGGGCTTTGGATGAGTGGTACACTGTTTAGGAGAGTTATGTGTCTCGTGATTAGTGTTGTGTTGTGGTGGTCGAGTGCATTTCTGCCTTGGATGTCTCTGAATATGAAGGGGGTGTTGGAAGTGCAGGTGGCTTGCTCCCCTGGAAAAACATTATTGCTAACACAGACTTTCAACATAGGAACTTCCAGTATTCAAATGGTGATTCCATGTTACCATTTCCAAAATTTTGGTAATTCGTTATTACCAATTTCTGCAAATCGGTTCCATGAAAAGGTGGACAATTATTTTGAATTTCCATATTTTGCTAGTAAACTATATATATATATATATATATATATATATATATATATATATATATATATGTGTGTGTGTGTGTGTGTGTATATACACAAATAACCCCAGGGTTAAATGATGCCTCTAACTTAAAATGTGTACTCAGATGGCAACAGTGAAAATTGATTTCCATTATTATGTATTAAGGACTGCAGTTTTATATATATTGTTTTGAGCTGTTTATTTCTTAATTACTTATTAATTCTCTAGTATTACCTATTTGTTGAATATTTTATATATATTAGATCAGACAGACTTTTTGCTACTTAGGTTTCCTGTTGAGGTACACCCACCTTACACATCTATATGAGTAATGAGCCTTTCATAATTACTCTTCCGTCATGGTTTAAGGGGTTGAACTGTGATTTTGATTGGACTAGATTATTTCTATTGTTTACTTACACTATTTTAACTCTGAAAATTGCACAGTTTACTTATTCTGAAGAAGTTTTTAAATAAAGAACGAAACACGCTCAATTACTGGTTCTACTTGCTGCATTATTTCTGATGATTGTTTTGGAGAGTTATTAACTTTATTTATGTTCCACAGATGCCTTCAGAAGTTTGTTTATTAATATATATATATATATATATATATATATATATACACACATACATATATATATATACACATATATATATATATATATACACATATATATATATATATATAGATATATGTACATATATATATATATAAGTTTCTTTACCTTAAATTAAGATATTACCTATACGCTTATGATTTTGTTGTTAAGCAAATTACCACACGGTTACTATATAAGTCTCCTATAATGTTTAAATTTCACTTCAAATAGAGCAATAAATGAGAAATAATATAAAAAACATTACAAACTGAAAAAAGTTCATTTGCTCTTTAGTTTTTTTTAATGAGGTAAACTAGTTCCAGTTGTTTGTTTCTGCTGGTCTTTTTTAAATCACTCCACTGATTCCGTTATTTCCCCAGTATTGTTTGAGACCAAAGAGATTATTATCGACTTCAGGAAAAGGAGAGCAAACTCAGTGCTCAGGATCAATGATGAGAGTGTGGGGAGGGTTAAAAGTACAAAATTCCTGGGTGTACACAAATCAGAGGAGCTCTCATGGCCAGGAAACACCAATCTGCTCAAGAAAGCACACCAACGCCTCCACTTTTTAAGAAGGCTGAAAAAAGCTAAGCTTCCTCCTCATACTCTCTCCACCTTCTATAGAGGTGCAATAGAGAGCATCCTCACCTGCAACTTCACAGTGTGGTTTGAAAGCTGCACAGTTACAGAAAGGAAGGAGCTACAAAGAGTGGTGAGGGTTGTAGAGAACATAACAGGTTCCAGCCTTGCACTGGTACACCATCTTTATTCTGCAAGAAGCATCCGAAAGACCACCAAAATAATACAGGACAACACGCATCCTGCGCATGGAGTGTTTAAGCATCTGGCATTGGGCAGGAGATATTGAAGCATCTGCTGCAGGACTACAAGATTCAGTAACAGTTTCTACCCTAAAGTGATTAGACTTCTGAAATCAGGCACTAGTCCCAGGAGCCTGGACACATAATAACTCAATCTGCATTTATTTGTGCAATATATACTTACATATATTCCAAGTAAGTACAATATTTATTTATTATATCCATAGTCAGCATTATTTAACTCACTCGAGTGTAATATTAGACAAACAACTTAGGGATTTGAATCTGTAGTGTGTTTTGTTTTACTTTAAATAGGGTAGTTAATTTAACTCAGGGGAGGGTATTACTTTCGTATTGAGTGTGGGTAAATGTCTCTGCTCTTTCTTGCGTGTAGTGGGAGTATTTATTTAACATTTGTTAACCAGGAAAGTCTAACTTGGAACGAACAGCGGAGTGCCGGGGTACAAATGTTCCAGACGTATGTTTTTGTAATGTGGGAAGAAACTGGAGCACCCAGACGAAACCCACACAAACACAGAGATAACATGCAGACTCTGCACAGAAGGCACCCCAGCTGAGTATCGAACCAGAAAACCTCTTGCTGTGAGGCGACAATGTTACCACTGTACCACTGCACCATAGTATATATTTGTTAGTTATGGTTATTCCTCTACTTGTATGTGTTGTTTCACTTTTGTTTGTAATCTCAAGAATTGAGCTGACGCACAAAATTTAATTTAGGCTACACATGTGAAGTTCTAAATGACAATAAAATTTACTTTGACTTTGAGTTTACATAATATTGCTTGATTAAACATATTTTGCTATTTCTTCCAAGCTATCAAAGATTTTTGGTCCATCTTGAAGGAAAATGGTTATTCTCACAGGAAAAATGATACATACTTTCATATTAGTTTTCTTTAATAAATGGTAAGCAAGACCTTTTCTCCCCATGACTTTGCTTGAGTAGTCACTGACAAATCTGACAGCATCATTATCCTCCTTGAGTGGAGGGTTTGTCCATGCAGTTTTTAATAACAAGTCGTTATCAATGCTGGAAATGAATTTAACTATTATGAATCACAGTAGAGTAACTTTTTTTATCTGCGAGTTCTCTCTATTCCATGTGAAAGCACCTCTGGCAAGTTTAACACCTTAGGTATCCATACTGAAAGGAAGTTTATCATATTTCCACCCTCTAACTTTTCAGGTATGGCATATATCCTTAAGATATTCCTCCTTTCAACGTTTTTCAGGTCATCAATTGTTTTCCATTAGCTAGTTATATAATTTAAGAAGGAACTCTTGTCTCTTCCTTACACATTCTTTCCTCTAAATCATCCAAAGCTTCTTCCATTGGATATATTTTGCTGTTGAAACATGTCTTTGAGAACATCCATCTGTTTACTACAGTTTCTTCTAGTACGACCTAGGCAACCCAAGTACAGTTAGTGGCTTTGGCACCTGACAGAGTTGGTGTACGGAAGAAAGGAGTGAAACACTTTACCATCTCCCCTAGTCTTGGGACAGCTTAAAGTAGCCAATCAAGCTGCATGTTTCAGGAGGAAAAGTAGAGTATCTGGAGAAAACACAAAGAGACAAGAGGAGAACAACTAAACTCCACAGACAGTGACCAGGAGTCAGGACCGAAAGGACCCTAGAGCTGTGAGACAGATCATAACCATTAAGTCTACTGTTGCCCTATTAAAGACCCTGTAAGGAGGTTTATAAATGAGCACTTGTAATTTAGTCTTTTTTGTCCCGCGTAACAGTCACCAGAAAATAAATGCTTCCCATGCAAATTCATTTATATCCAGTAAATCTGCTAGTTCAAAGTGATATAATGTCATCATATCCAACATAATATTCAAATCCCAAGGAAAATAAAAAAGTCACATAACAGTAAACATTAATTAACTAATTAAGCAATAGAGTCCTCCTGAAAAAAATCTACTCTAAAACTAAACACTTGAAATGGAAATATTACACATTAAATATCATACAATGAAATAACACAATTTCTAACGCAATTAAAATGATTAATAATATATAATAAAAGGAAAATAACTTATAAATGGCTTTATAATGAAAGAAAAACAGTTTTGGCTAAAAGTAAGAAGAGGAATTCCCAGAATGTTAAAACCCTTGTTACTGAAATAAACAAACAACTCAGGAGCTTAATAAAATCCACCAAAGCCAATGTTTGAGGCTAAAATAGCAACCCAAGCCAAGGACAATCATAAGGCATTTTTTTAGTTATGACGGTGCAGCAGTAGCGTTGTTGCCTCACAGCAAGAGGTTTTCCCGTTCGATTCTCGGCTGGAGTGCAGGGAGTGCTTTCTGTGTGGAGTGTGCATGTCCTCCCTGCGGTCGAGTGGCGTTCCAAAAGACATGCGTGAATGGGGGTGCCTTCGTTGAATGTTGGGCATCAAGCTGGCAACTCGCACCATAAAAATCTACTGCCAATCATTAGCGGACCGGAGTTCTGCTGTGGTGACCCCTAACCGGGACAAACAAAACTGTAATCTCAAAAGCACAGTGCAGCAATGTGCTGAGCTGATTGTGAATGATGTTACCTACACTGAAGCTGAAGATAAAGTGAACCTACTGGCCATTAAATTTAGCTCTAACTTTACTTCCCTTTATCCATACCTCTCAACTGTACAAATTTTCGCCTTATATTTTTAGTCCATTTTTCATAAAATGTGGCTTTCTGGCAAATTAGTGGCAAATCATTAAAGACTGAAGTTAGAAAATAAAGGCAGACATTTGAGTTTTAGACTTCATACCCTTCAGAAAATTCATGCTAATGAAAAACCTGTTATATTATCAACTTTCTAAGTTTCTAAGAGCAATATTTAAAAATTGTCCCTATTTATACCTCTTTTTTCATGTCTTTGTCCAGATTTCTTATTCTAAGAGGTTGAGAGGTATGCCTTCATCTATCCCTTAAAATATATCCAAAACTGGCTCACTTCCAGCTATTACACAGGACCAAGTCCTAAAAGTGCTATCAAAAGCTAAAAATACTGCATTGAGGAGTCCTGAAAATATCACTGGATACATACTAAATAGCATGAAGCATGATTAAGCCACACCCCTAATAAAAGTGTTCAATCTCAGCCTCCATACAGGTTTGTGCCAAGCGAATGGAGAACAGCTATAGTCATTCCCCTGCATAAAAGAAGACTGTCCGCAGGCCCAGAAGTCTCTCCAGCCTCATCTGCAAAGCCATAGAGAGATTTATCATAGAATTAATCAATGAGGACACAGGGAACCTCCAAACACTGGACCCATCTCGGTTTGGATTCATAAAGGGCAGGTCATGCTTACTCAACCTTGTGGATTTTTTCGAAATGTTCACCTAATCAATGGATGAAGGCAAAATGGTACACACAGCATACCTCAGTCTAACCAAAGCTTTTGATACAATTTCCCATTCAGACATAGCAGATAAACTAATAAATTAGGAATAAACCCCTATGTCACCTGCTAGATTGTCAATTAGCTCACAAATAGGATGCAGATATTAAAACCAGGGGAAATTACCTCCACAAATAGATCAGTCACCATTGGAGCCTCCGAGTTCTGTGCTGGGACCTCTCCTGTTTGGAATCTACTTTTCTGAAGTGAAAGCCAATACCAAAGGGTTCTGGCTAACTAAGTTTGCAGATGACTGTAAGCTAGGAGTAGTCATTCAATCCCCAAATGACTTAACCATCCTGCAGGAAGGTTTGTCTTAAATAAATAAATGGTGTCAAAATAATGGCCTAAAAATAAATGCCAAAAACTGCATTATTATATCCTTTGAGAAGTCATCTACCACAGGGAATTACCACATTGACAATACTTCCCTAACAGTGGATCCAGTTGTTTGGGATTTGGGAATGTGTGTGGACAGAGACTTACCTTTTGACCAACATGTGTCTCTTGTTGTAAGAAAGTTCTTCTATACTGCTCAGCTTATAGACAAAGGGATTGTGTCTAGATCTACAGATACAGATGTCATTATTCCTCTTTACTCAGCCCTCATTAGGCCAATCATTCAATATAATGTCCCCTTTCGCATGCATCTGTCTAGGCACATTCAACAACTGGAATGCCCAGAGAGATACCTTACTAAAAGGATATAAGGCCTAAACAATGTGTCCTACATGATCTGACTCTAGGCCTTTTAATTACAGTTGGTATCTTACAGACTGCTAAGAAGTGGCCTGTGCCTGGCATACAAGGAATCCTCTGACCCATTACTGATGGATTTACTGCACATTGGCAAGTCAACTATCATCAGAAATACTTGGTCTAGGGATTTAAACCTCTTCTGCAACACTAACAGGTATATTTCACAGAGGATACTGCTGTTGTGGAGCAGACTGTCCATCCACATAAGACAAATTACTTCCCTGTCCAGTTTCAAGTTCAACGTAGATCAATGGATGGGAAATAGAAAATTTACCCCAGGATTTCCCCCTGTATGACTAATGGGCAGAGGTAGCTCCTAAATGCCTCAGCCCATGCATGGATCCCCTTAAATTATCTATGATATGACCCCAGTTATTCTTATTAGGGGTAATATATAAGACCACAGGATGGGTAAGTCCAATCCATGACCAAACTGGATAGGTTTTTTCCGAACACAAAAAGGAAAATGGCCTGCAAGTGCAGCTTGCCTAGTACGTACCTATGAACCTATTAACATAATTGTATTGTTAGCCATCGAATAATGCCTTTGAATGTACTGCATTATTTAACCGACCAATAGTATGAAATTTAAAAAAACAAGCTCTGCCTCTCTCTGTAGTACAGCTTTCCACACATCATATCTAACATTTAAAACCACTTGTAATATCACAGTTGCTCGAAGAACCTATAAATCTACACATGTTATGTTCACACATGCTCTGCTACTGGATTTTCAAAATATTTATCTTTTATATCATTATTATGTTCTTGTAATTTTACTTTAAAGTTTTTGTCTTTTCTATATACCATAGGCCACACAATGCATCAAATATACTACTGCCTTGGAATTACATGTGTAAAAGCCATTACAGACAAATTGCTTTCCATGAATACATTACACCTTATGTTTAACATATTTAAATACATTATAACTACCACAAGGGAAAATACCCTTTGACAATGTTTCTACCAATGTTAGTCTATCTTTTTTCTAATAGCTGTGTACTAACATGTCCTGAATAGTATCACCCTTTTTATAAGAAAGAGATAATTTAAAAACTTCCTTACTCCATTTCTCATCTTCACTTAGTATTCTCCAATACTTTCTTAACAAAACCTCCACTGTATTTAAATACACCATATTCAGCAACAAAATATAAAAACTCTTTATTTTTTGAAATAATACATCCTTTATTTTCTCTTCAATGTGAGCCTAATATGCAAGCAATAATGCCCGACAGGGTGGTTAATGTGTAATTAATGCCCATCCAAGGGTGTTATGACAGGCAGAGGTCCTCTACACCCCTGGAAGGCCATTAATTATACATTAACACACACCCTGGAGTGCATTATTGTGCTTAGAGAATGGTTTCTCTGCAAAATTGTTGTATTTTACTTATTTTCTTTAAGTACTATATTACTTTTTTATATATTTTTGATGTAAGATAGGTCTTCCACCTAATGTTTCAAACTTGCTGTAGTAGTATCTGTTAATGATTTTGGAAGAAGCATTTTACATCAAAAATATATAAAACCATATGTTGAGGTAAGAGGTTGAGAGGCATACCTCTCAAACTCTTAGAACAAGAAATCTGGACAAAGCTATAAACAATGGAGGAACAAAGGCCTAAAAATAAGGAAAACATTTAACTATTGCTTTTTACAAACATAGAACGTTGATAGAATAACAGGTTTTACATTAGCCCACATTTTCTGAGGGGAATGAAGTCCGAAATTCAAACGCCTGTCATTATTTTCTGACTTCAGTTCTCAATGCTTTGCCAATGATTTACCAGAAAACAAAAATTTTGTGAGGACCATACCAAAAACATGAGGCAAAAATCTGTACAATTGAAAGGTATGCAGACCTTTTAACTGCTGCTGCCAGGGATCACTCTCACTCTTCACTGTCTCTCACTCACACTCACACAGACTCTTCAGCCTTCATACACACATACACTCTCACACACACACACACACACACACACACACACACACACACACACACACACACACACACGCGCACACACACGCGCACACACACACACACACACACACACACACACACACACACACACACACACACTTTATTTTAAGTTTTTTTCTTTTTTACTTTACACTCGCTAAACAGCAAAAGTGCTGCTTAGCGGGTGCAAAATAACAGCTCGAGCGATCTCACTGTTCACTCTCTCTCTCATACACACATACACAGTCTCTTCTGCTTTCATACACATTCACTCACATGCAGACAGAATCATAAATACACTCATTATATACACATACTTTTTTCTGTTTATTTTTTTTTACATTCACTAAACAGCAAAAATGCTGCTTAGTGAGTATATAATAAAGGCTTAATCGATCTCGATTTCACTCACATGCATGCATATACTTACACAAACACACACAGAGAAATAAACACACACACTTTTTTTTTTTACATTTCACATTCTAACTAGGACTTGTGATGTAAGTCAAGTAATGCATGTCTTCCACTTCAGAAAAATAAGCATTTGGTATTTTAGCTTCCTTCAAGGCACATCTGTCTTGGGTACAAGAGGGAGAAGTGTAGAAATTAAAATTATATACTTCAAGTTGCCGGGTTTAGTCTTATGATGGGGATGTATCACCTCATGTCATTTTTGTGTCAGTAATGACATGTGAAGTGGCAAAGGCCAAACAGGTGAACAATTAGAGATATTACGACAAAAATGCTATATAAGTATGTGGCAGATGGGCAAACCTCTGGAAAATCTCAAATCTGCACAATATCTGGAAGAATTTGTTGATCCATTTTCCATTCATAGATCAGAGTTATTTTCTTGTTCGAATGATTTGCTAGTTGATTTTATAAATAAACATGGCAAATGTACTGATTACAGATGAAAGTTAAGTAGTAAATCCTTATTCCAATAGCAAACTATCCTCTTGCACAGCTGTAAAGATCAGATTCCTATTTTTTCAATGTAGCACACCACTGTTCATGTGGTTTTATCTATTTCATGTGTGAAAACTGTGTTGAAAAGTTGCCAAGGCACTATATAGACTGCATTCATTTACTTTGGGTTGTTGAAATGAGCTCCCCAAGCATAACCTCGGCTGTGTTACCAGATGTTTGTCTCTCATTGAAGGAAGCAGGGTCATTTATGTGGATAAATCATTTAAATTTGTCTACCACATGAGTTCTTCTTTTACATATTTGGGAATAGGAGCCATCTTTTCCAGCAATCTGTGGAATGGTTCCAGAAATGTCAGAAGTGGCAGTGACTGTATTATTCTCAAGTGTAGACTTGCATGTGGTATTAGCAGTCAGCAAAATGACAATTATCTAACTGCTATCAGAAACTGTTACTGCAATAGTCTGCTGTTAAGAAATTTGTAAGAACTATCCCAATCTATGTTTTCTGTACAGAAAAAAAAACATTACAAATACTATTACATGTGGCTGCTCTGATTTAGTGGACCCACTGTGATAGCTGATAAATTTCGGTCTGGTGTCTGTGAGTTGCTTCCCTGGGGGTGGGTAGAAAGAGTTTGGAAGAGAAGGCTGAGTCTTGTTTGATGAGAGGGTGCCCGCTGGTATTTCCATTGTTCAGAAATAACTGATTCACTGTATAACTTGAAAGTAGAAGTTATGGAAATCTGTCTCCAAGGTGCAGTAGAGAAGGGAAGCAGACTGGAAGAGCATGTAGACTTTGGAGGACTTCTGGTTGTATCTGCACTGCATTCTTCCACTTGGGTTCTAATTGTATTACTTTCTTTATACTGTTTTTGTCAACAAGGTAGCTAAAAGGATTTCCTTTCCTATAAAATTATTCCTTTTCATATAAAGTAACAGTCTTTTGAAAATTATAGGTAGGTGAATTATACATTTCTTTAAGGGGGGCCCTGTTTTCCTGTACTTTTCTATACCTGCTTTAATATCAGCAACAGCCTGTTCAAACTATAACATTTGCAAAACTGGTGCAGGTGGTAATGCAGATCTAACACTTTTATTTTATTACTCTGTTCTGGGAAGCATAAACCTTATCAACACTACCCCAATACAGATGTGATGAAAAAGTATTTATAGTACTACAAGTGTATTTCAGTATATGTAACTCCAATGTCTGCCACTGTAGCCAGCAAATTTTTGGGCTTTTAAAACTGAATATTGACTATTAGCTCCTAACACGCCCTAAGAAAAAGAAAATGGAGGTACTGTTCAGTTTGAATCTGGGAACCTCATCATATTTCTATATGTTTAGATGGAAATGGGGATGGGCTGTGGGGCAATCGAAAAAAATCTTCCATAAAATGAATAGCTATGTAAATAAAATGTTTTTGTGAGGAAGTATCTTCAAAATCTGAGATATTTAATTGAGAAGAATCAGTTTGGTTCTTGCAGAACTGTCCCTCATCACTGGATGACATCTAAAAATGAGTTCAGTTTCCCTTTTCTTATGTTGTCTTGGAATTTTATCTTTTGTCTTCTAATAACAGGCTGATCACCTTCTGGCAAATACAACAATGCATGCCCCTGTTGCTTTACAAAATGTTCTTGTGTTGCATTAAAATATCCTCCAGCACAATATTAGAAAAAAGGTTGTATAATGTGAAAGGTCTTGCTAAACAATGATAGCAGAGGAGGTCTTGGATATCTCAAAATTAGTCACATGTTAGAGTCTCCTACTATTAAAAAGCCTGGACACAAAACAGGACAGGCAAAAAAAAAAAAAAAAAAAAAACAAAGGCACCAATGAAGATGCTGTTATACTCTTTTTAGAATGTGCAAAAAGTCGATGAAGAAAATTTTGGTAGTTTTGGAGAGTCAACTAAAAGGAAGTATTATCTTCTGTAGCAGCCCTGGAACTGGATGTCTTGGACTTTTTAAGCTATTTTGGCTGTCATCAAGGCAAGTAATAATGAAGATGCTGGTACTGTCTTACTTTTAGACAGTGACAACATTGCTGATTACAATTTTGGTACTTCAGATTAAAAAAGCACATTCCTGTTTTTCAGCATTGCATTTCCTTCCTGTTAGTTTCTTGTCAGACTCCCTTATCACTATTTATTTAATAGGCCGGAGAGCACTTTTTAAGATGGATTACTGGCTAGGCTTGTAATGATCTGCAGTTTGATTGCTTAGTACTTAACCCGTTAGCATATAAACTAGTGAAGTGTATGCAATCACCATGGTAAAAAAAAAAAAAAAAAAAAAGATATGTTATTCACAACCAGATTGTGAGAGTTTGTTGATATTTTCTGTAAAAAAACCTTCAAAAACAATGAAGTGTGAACCACTACAATGAAGAAAAGTCTGATATTAAGCAAGCTTTGTGGCATTCAGAGTATTAAAAAGAACTGAGAAGAATTCTATAAATGCTACCTATCTGCCTTATATATATATATATATATATATATATATATATATATATAGATATATATATATATATATATATATATATATATATATATATATATATATATATATATACACATACATATACATATATATATATATATATATATATGTATATAGGTTTACTATTGAAACAAAGAATGACATTTTTTGTTTGCTTACTACATGAAAACAATTACACTAAGCCGAATGTCAGTTGTCCAACATCCGCATTTAACGTAATTCGAAATAGCTTTAGGTGACGTCAGTCACTCTGGCTATTCAATGTAACTTGCCATTAGACTTTCAAGTCAATGACGTAAGTTTTTTACTGTTTTTCAGGGGGACAAGCCCCCCCCCCGCACGCCCCACTCCCCCTGCAAATTATATATACCAACTCCGAGATTGCACTACAGTGAGGACAGGGGTAAATTCCCTGATCCTCACTGTACCGTGATCTCCATTCACATTGCTGAACTGATAATAACGAATCAGACTGTACATTCATTATTATGAGTTCAGACTATGTCAGTTAGGAATTGTGCACTTTTCAAAGTGTACTTTTCTAGAACTGATGTTCGATCAACCGCACTTTCAGGTTTTGATAGTAAACCATTTACATATATATGTATGTTTATATATATATATATATATATATATATATATATATATATATGTATGTATATATGTATATATGTATATATGTATATATATATATATATATATATATATATATATATATATATATATATATATATATATATATATATATATGTATGTGTGTGTGTATATATATATATGTATATATGTATGTGTGTGTATATATATATATATATATATATATATATATATATATATATATGTATGTGTGTGTGTATATATATGTATATATGTATGTGTGTGTGTATATATATGTATATATGTATGTGTGTGTGTATATATATGTATATATGTATGTGTGTGTGTATATATATGTATATACATATACATATATCTATGAATATTTGCGTGTGTCTCAAGCACCAACCAGACTGTCTTAAAAGGTAGGAATGAGATTAGTATTGGTCCACATATGGAAGAAGGGTATAGCTAATGAAAACTCTGACTAGGAAAAAAGGAAAAAGAAAGTGAGTAAATCCAAAACTCAAAAAATGTTGTAACTTGCTTTTACAGTGACCATCCCAAAAATATCGACTTCAATAAAGAAATCAAAAGCATTCATTAAATCAAAGATATCCAGGTTTACATTAACAAATTATCTGTCTTCAATAAGGAATCAATTTTTATAGGAGTACACATATGGTTCATGCATTTATTTTTGTTTATTGACAAAGATGTCCAACTGGGTAGAGACAGTTTTCTGTAGAAGCCTCGGGAAGAGCTTCAAACAAAAATGATTAACTAGCAAAAAGTCCACAATGTAAATATAATTCTAATAAACACAGAAATTAATATATATGCAAAGGAGTACATGAGATGCATTATGAAAATAAAAAGACTACATCAGCAGTACAATATGGACATTGTTATACTGATTAAAGACGCAAGTTCATCACGCTGGCATATAAAATAAACAGCAAGTACATCAACAGTAAAGTCAGTGTTCATGGTAGATTCAGTGAAATATACAGAGTATGCATAATGATAATGCCATGCATCATAGAGACAGTGGAGTAACAATTAAAATATGGTGCAGTTGGTTGTTAAAGAAATACGATGTGCCAGAACCATCATAGGTCAACCCAATTAATATTAAATATTCAACAGGCCTAGTAGAAAGAAGAGGCCATAGAAGGAGAAGAATATGAGTAGAGGAGACAGTGAGCATGGCAGAAAACTAATGGCAAGGACAAGAGGATATGGAGAATAGGACATAAGAATTACAGAGGACTCTGATTATGTCAAGAATAGATAGTGACAATGAGAAGAGGAATTAAACAAATGTAAGAGATGGATAAAGGTGATTTCTTTCAAGGTGGGAGTGAGAAGGAGTGGAGTAGTAAGAGATTACGTGCAGTGAGGTGGAATTTTAACAGAAACATATATGAAAAGAACAGAGAAGTAGGACACTTGTAACTATGAAAAAGCAACTGCAAACCTCCTCTGATTAAGGCATCATGGGAGATATGCAAATGATCAATTCTACCAGTTCGCTGGGTTTGAATACACAGTGATCCTTTACTTATTTCTATACATCTTTACTTATGCACTCAGTAAAGCCAGGCTACACTAACTGTAAATATGATGTTTCATCCTCTTTTTAATGGCTCCTCAGTACAGTTTAAGTAGAGTGTCTAGCTATTCTAACTTAAGTGCATTAATAAGGACTTGTAGAAATAAGTAAAGGGTCATTGCACATTTTTTTACATTCAAACGTCTGTGTGTTGGAATGCCTGTATGCCCTTAAAGGGTATTTTGCAATACACAGTCTGTAGGTCCTTCAATGGTAATTTGCATATCTCCCATGATGTCTTCATAAAGAAGGGTTTATAATTTTATTAACAGATGGTAGTCTGTTTTGCCAGGGTCTTTCTGGTTTGGTCTTACATGTATTTGTAGTGGGACCATTTTGCTTTTGGTTTGCAAATATTTAGCTAGGTCAACTGAATTCCAGTTACAGGACCAGTTACTGGTTATTTCAGACCACATGGTTAGTTTTCCTTGTTTGCAGCCAAGCTCTTCTACATAAATGGATAATTTCTTCCACAGTTTAAGTATGCAGACAGTGTAGGTTGAGTCTTTTTAGCAAAAAGAAGGCAGTCTGACAGGTACAAAACATGCAGCCATGGATGTGCCATAATAGGGGTTATTCACCCAAATAACACTGAGTAGTTACTAGAGTACAGACATCTATGAGCCAAAGCTAGTTGTGTAAGCTTCACATAATTATAATCGAATAATTAGGTAACAGCCACATAAGCTTGCCTAAAGAGCTTTGGTTAACATCTGTTTAGTTGCCCAAATTTAGTCAACTAGATATGCGGGATTGCACAGTTCTCTAGGGTAGGGAAGTATGTTCTTTCCTCTGCATTGAGCAATCTCAGAGTTAGTATATATATCATTAGCAGGGGGCTATGGGGGTACCTTTCATTTCTGCATTTTTTGAGGCTGTTGCTCGGCACATGTATAGTAGCATGTTGACGTTTTTTGACGTCAATGCTTGGGTCATTTGACCAAAGTCAGTACATCGATATATATATATATATATATATATATATATATATATATATATATATCTAGATATACAAATATATTTATATATATTTAGATATACAAATATATATACACACACACACACACACACACACACACACACACACACACAGACACACACAAAAGCATCATAGCATAGGTGACCAATGATGGCATTTTGAAAATATACTTAAAAAAAAAATATTGAAACACCAGTCACAAAATGAAAACAGTTTATTTTTGTGACCGGTTAACCAAACTCAACCACTACATTCGGACGCTGTAGCAGTGTTGTGGAAAGGGTTTTTCTAAGGTAACATGTAGGACTGGAGTTGGGGTTAGGATCTGCACACATTAGTAAGGATGGGCAGGGGGAGGGTAGTCAGTGATAGTATTTACCATAATGTCAGCAGCTGCAATATTCTGAAATGCACATATCTGGACCTAGGCAGCTATGGTTTTTTTTGTCAGCTCTGGTGGGAATCATCATTAAATGTTTTAATTATATAAATGAATGGTGAGATGTGACAATGGGTCTGAGTATAGCTTTCAGTCAATGTTGAAACCTCCCATGACCACTGGCTCATTTTTGATGTTGGATGTAAATCTGTAAATCACTGCAGTATTTCTTCAGCAGTATCATTATAGAAATTTGGTGGAACACAAAGAAGATTAAATCTTCCTGAATTATTTATATGTACTAAGAAGAGGACAGACTGTCCATATGCACTGAGAAGAGGAGAGATTATCTGTGCTCAGTAGGGGAACTGGATATCCATCATGGTACACTGTATAAAGTCTTATTGAATAATGACCACTCCACTTGATCATATGTGCTGCCTATCCTATCTAAATATTTTGAAATGTGGGGGAAGAATTTCACTGTCAGCCATGTCCAATCTTAGCTAGATATCTCTGATAGCCAAGTTATGTTTTATTGCAAGTATTCTGGCATTACATACCATTTTTATACCATGGAAAATGCTCTAGCTGTTATCCCGTTGAAGTGCAGTTATTCTGGTGGTAAGTTAGGGTGTACACCCCCCACATGGGATGAGCTAAAAAGGGGTCAGTATGTAAGCTTTTTTTTAGCATTTATACAAGAAATATACCTATGAGTTCATTATAAGTTTGATCGTCATTACTGGTCTAAGTCTAATATAGGGAAAAGGGGTACGCAGGAAATATAGGATAGTAGAATGCTGAGGTAGGACAATTTTAAGCGCTACACAAAGCATGTATTCTTTCTGATATGAATGTACAGAGGCAAGAAATACATGACAATAAATGCAAATTAGCAAGGAAGGTTTGATTAGGTAAAAATTTCTATCTTCTTCAGAGCATGGGAAAAACTCCAGTTACATAGGTTACAATATTAAGTTACAGTTACCATGGTATAAAACATTAACACAAGAAGGAGCATAATTATGCACATGGTAAAACAAAGCAAAAGGAAAAACAGCTGTTGTGTGTAAAACACGGACGGTTATTACATAAGTAATATGCAGCAGAAGCTGTTGCAGGCTGTAGTTATAAGTTGCATTCAACATTGGTTCATAGGTAAGTATTAGACTAGCTGCCCTTGTGGACCATTTTAAGCCTAGCTGGTTTCCCTTTTTGTGCTCAAATTAACCTATCCCATTTGGTTAGAGATGGGCCTTACCCTCCCTTGATCGATAATTATACATTACCCCTAATGAGAATAACTGGGATCATACCACAGATAATCTGAGGGGACACATGCATGGGGAAAAGTAGTTAGTTTCATAGATTAGTATTAGGTTAACTGCCTTTGTGGGCCATTTAAGCCTAGTTAATTACCCCATGTGAGAATCAAACCCTGCACCTTGCATCTGTAAGGTAAACACCATAGCCATTATGCTAACTTCAAACGAGAATTAAACACTGCACCTTGTGCTTATAGGGCGAACACCTTAACCACTATTCCCACCCTTTAAGTTCATAGCTAATTACTAGGCAAGCTTTCTTAACAGGCTATTCTAAGCCTAGCCAGTTTCCCTCCCAAAGGTGAGAATCAAACACTGTACCTTGTGTCTGTGAGTCAAACAACGTAGCCATTATTTAACCCCCAATCATTAGGAGCTGCCTCTGTCCATTAGCAGTAGAGGGGATAATCCTTGTGTAAATTATCTGTTTCCCGCCTATAGATCCAAGTTGCACTTGAATATGAACTTTGTTTTATTTAGCTGGGGAGTCTATTCCAGGGCAGTAGTATCCTCTGTGAAATATACCTGTCCCCCTAATCATTCAGCTGATGTTACAGAAGAGGTTTAAATTCCTCGGCTGAGTACTTCTGATGTCATTTGACTTGCTGATGTGCAGTAAATCCATCAGTTTTGGGTCGGAGGATGTCTTGCATGCCAGACACAGCTCACCTTTTAGCAGTCTGTAGGATGACAAGTATAGGGACAGAGCTTTAAGTCAGTCCATGTAGAACATGTTGTTTAGGCCCTGTATCCTTTTAGTAAGGTATCTCTGTGGGTATTCCAGTTATTGCATATGTCTGGACAAATATTTCAAAAGGGAGCATTATATTCAATCATTGGCCTAATGAGGCCTGCATAAAGGGGGACAATGCCATATTTGTCTATAAGCTGTGTGGTATAGAAGGACTTTCTTACAACAATGGACACATGTTGATCAAAAGTTAGGTCACTGTCCACAGAAGTTCCCATATCCTGAAAACCTAGGTCAACTCTAAGGGGCATATTGTCAAATGTAGTAGTTTCCTGGAGTAGATGACTTCTTAAAGGATGCCATAATGTATTTTTGGCATTTACCTTCAGTCCATGACTTTTGGCACTAGTTATTTATTTGGGGAATAAAACTTCCTGAAGGTAGACCAAGTTATTTTGGGATTCATAGACTGCTCGTAGCTTGCAATCATCCTCAAACTTAGTCAGCCATGGCGATTTGGTATTGGCTTTTACTTCAGAAAAGCAGATGAAAAATATAGTTTAAAGTATTCACGTAAGTGGAAGCAATTTTTGTTAACATACTGTTATATACATAATAAAATACAGCAAAAGTAGAAAGAAGAAGCATTTTGCATTGATAGATAGATTCTTCACAACCTATAAACAGGACTTGCTGAACTTCACATTAGCCAAGGCAAGACAAATTATCAGTTCATAGTCTGCTGTAGGTCACCTTCCATTTCCCTGTAGAACCAAGAAAGATTTCTAAATGTACTTACTGAGCTACCCATTAATAAAAATACCTTTTTCATGGGTGACTTCAATTATACATAAATGGAGCACTTACACCACAAAGTTTGGATATGCCCAAAGATTCCTTGCATTTGTAAATGCTAACTCCCTTGTATAAATAGTTAACCGATCACTAAGGGTCAAAATCTTTTTGACCGCATCCTCACTAACACTGCAGAAGCATAGCAAGGGAAGGGCAAAGGAGGCAGCCGCCTTGGGTGCACAGTGCTAGGAGGCGTAATTGGGAAGTGCAGTACCTGCATTCCTTTTCTCTATCCTGCATTTCTGAATTCAAGTACTTTAAAAAGACAAACGTATTAAAACTATAAAATCAGCTTTTTATCTTCAGCTACAACATTTTAAGACCCCATTTGTCAGTTATGACAATGAAATCCAACACCATTTAACAAATAACATAACCACATAGTCCCAATCAGAACCCAGTATAATGGGCTATGTAAAAATTCAGCCACCTTGATGGAATGTCAGCATACATAAGCTCTATAATTAAAGAAGAAAATCTAATTAAGGCCTACAATAAATACAAATCTGTCTACATTGAAAACTTTGTTTAAAAGATCAGCAAAATGTGGAAGTTATCATAAGGAAGAGTAAAACAGAACATGAAGTGAAATTAACAGCTGAAGCTACAATGCTCTGAATTAAATTCTGCGGTGGTGATGCTGCGGTAGCGTTGTCGCCTCACAGTTTAGACGTTGCCCATTCGATTCTCAGTTAGAGCGTCTTCTGTGTGGCGACATGCGTGAATGGGCGTTCCTTCGTTGAAGGCTGTGCGTTAGGCCCGGCAAGCCAGTACGTAAAAATCAACTGCCAATCATTAGTGGACCGGAGTTCCGCTGTGGCGACCCCTAAAAGTTGAAAGACACAAACAAATTCTCCACTCTGACCCTATATATTTTGCTAAAATGCTTGCAGATACATGTAGTGACAACTTCACAACAGAAAAAGTCACTGAAGTTCCACAAATTCGTCAAGACTCTTATTCCCTCCAAGTATAATTATGGACATGACCTAACTACTTTCTTTATGAGCTCCATATATCTGGTTGCTTAAACAAAAGAGCCAGACACACCCTCTCTGAACCGCTACTAAAACCGGTTAACTTAAACATATGTATATGTTCCAGGTATGGAACTTATAAAAATGACAAAAGGAAGGCACCTAAGGTGTAAGAATCTACAAATCCAAGTTTATTTAGCACTTTCATCCCAAAAGAAAGGACTTCTTCAGAATAAATTCACCCAGCAACTTCCCGTTTATATATCATTGACTATATGGCACTATTCACTATAATGGCAACTCTACGTTAAAGGAATGGTTAGATGATGGAATGGACTAGCGTTTAGGAGCTAATACTTCTACAGAATTTTTGGGAAAAGTCGACAAGCAACTAAAATTACTGAAAGATTCCACTCTCAAGTTCAGGAAACTGCAACTTGAGAATAGTTATTTCAGGGAATGTTTTCACACTGAGCATACACCAAGGGGATTTAGAACATGGAAATAAATATCCCATAGGACTGAAGAGAGGCTTGGAGCTACATAGTGAGTTATTAAATTTATTCAATAGGCATGACTGTGAATTATTACAGGTGTTGATAGAAGACAATGACAGGAAATGACTATATTATCTGATACCATTTATAAATTAGATCAGAGTATACAGTCGGACTTATTTGAGAGTAAGAAAAATGAATATTATGCGTTGTTTACTAGAGTTGACCCACTGTTAGTTGAACTTAGATCTAACAAAATAAAAAAAAAACTGTTATGGTATCAGAAAGAGTATGAAGCTGAGAAAGCATGTCCATCCCCCCCCCCCCCCCAATCAACATAGGGATAATTTTGATGCAAATGGCAGGGGAAATCAATTGATCAGTGGAGGGAATGCCCCCACTGAGCCTGCCCCTGGCGATTTAGACCCTTTAGAATGCCCCCCTCTGAGGAGGTCCGAGAGGCTGAGGAATCGGAGAGGGGACAAGGGTATATATTAGATAATCGAACTTTCAAAAGTTTGAGTGTCATATGGTTGACACCATATGATCGAATTTTTGAAAGTTCGAACGTTTTAACGGAGATCTCCGTACAGCATGGAATGGGAAGATTTCCCTTTTCTGCACTGTAGTGCGATCTCGGAGTTGTTTTATTTAAAGAGTAGGGGGTATGGGGATCGCAGCCCCCCACATGGGGGGTGCAGGGGAGCTTGCCCCCCTGCTTAAAACATTCAGGTAGGTTATTTGTTTAGTTTATTTTTTTATTAGATATTTGAAATTTTAAAAGTTTGATCATATGGTGTTGACCATATGATAGTCGAACTTTTGAAAGTTCGATTCTCTAATATAGACCCGGGGACACTTATCCAGAATATACAAACAGATCCGGACAACATCAGAGGAGGATTTGGAGGAGCAGAGGCAATCCCTATTGGAATAGATAAGTGAACAATATGTTTGTGAGATTTTGTGTAAGAAGAATTGTGATTTTAGGATTTATAATTATAGTGATGTAAAACTGAGCTCTTCCTATGCAGACTTGTATGAGAAAGAACTGTCCTTTGTTCCAATTTGAAGAGCTCGGGTACATGAAGTGTTGATTAACCTGAAATTGTTTTCTAGAAAATTGAATCTTGGATTCTGCTTCAAAGATTTTGATGGGTATGGGGGTCTCAAATGTTGTTGTATGAGACCAAGTACATTCAATCCTTCGCTTCATCCAATGGTCTCTGTCTTTGAAAAGATGTGTGAATATGACATCTGAAAATGATGTCAAAAACAATGGACCAATAAGGGTCTTTATAATCTATTGATGAAGATGAATTATTAAAAACAATATGTGGTAACAGGAAATTAAGGGTTATGAAACCCGATAAGGGAGGGGGGTCTGGTAATCATGAACAGCAATGATTACAATAACAAAATGTTCACCTTGCTGAGACCTATGAAGAAGCAAGTGTAAATGAAATGAACGTTGCATATCATAAAATTTATTTATTATTGGAAGATTTATTTATTAACAACTAAATATCCCCCCGAATATAACTTTCTGAAAGTAATACATCCAAGGACCTCTACAATTTTCAGAGTCCCGAAAATACACAAAGATTTGAAAGATCCACGTTTTAGACCAATTGTTGATGCCAAGACCTCAAAAACATTCCCTATTGCTAAATTTATTAACCAACAGCTTAAGACTATATTGAATAGCAACCCCTTTTGTTTTAAAGATTCTTGGGATTTTTTAACTAAGGTTTCCAATGACATGTACAAGGACAAAGTCATTTTTGTCACAACTGATATTAAAGACCTTTTTTTCAGTGATCCCACACACCATAGGAATTGAATGGTTCTGTTTTTATTTATACCAAAATTCTGACTTTGACCATGGTCAGATTCTTACTGTAAGGGCATTGATGGAAGTGGCATTGGATAACAACTTCATAGTGTTTGAACAGCAGTTGTTTAAACAAAAGAAGGGAGTGACGATGGGGGCAGCTTGTGCCCCCATGTTTGCCAACATTGTACTTGCTTATTGGGAAATCAATTATGTTAATAACTATGTTTTCAAAGTGTTGGTCCTTATATGAACGTTATCTAGATGAGATCATAATTTTTTTGGACTGACACTAGGGAGAGACTTGAACAGTTCTATGAATATATCCACAATACTGATTTTCTAAAGTTCACTATGACTGTGAGTACAGAAGAGGTTAATTATTTAGATATTACCATTAATAAAAATAAAATGAGAAGACAGTTTGACTCTACAATATTTAGGAAGCCCACCTATTCTAACACATTATTATATTTCAACAGCTGGTACCCCATTCATCAAAAAAGTCACTAGTTAGGGGCCAATGTGTTCGTTTGGCCTATATGGTTTCAGATGTGGCAGAATTTCAAAAACAATGTGAGATAATACGTTGGTTAGAAGGGGGTATCCAGATGTTTTTCTTGATAATATTTTTAGTGAAGTTCAGCAAAAAAGAATAGGTGGGCAGTACATCCCGTTATTGGGAGTCAATGAAGGCCTCACATCATCAATAAAAACAGCAACATGGACAACAGCAGGTTTGGCAAAGCATTAGTTTTAACATATAATAGTCATTTCTTTGACATTAGAGCCATTGTAAGAAAAATTGGAATGTTTTTGGAATCGATCCCGATCACATTAGGTAGTGGGTGAAGCTCCACTTATTGTACATAAAAAGGATTTATGTTTAAAAACCTGGTGGAGGGGGTTAAAAACTCTGAAAAAGTAGGGAAAATGAGGAAATGTGGGCATTGTTCACAGCATAACTTCATTCTTGAACTTAATGAAGTTGAACTTGGGAATTTTGGTATGATAAAACTATACAAGAAATACTATTGTGGTACAAAGGGGGGTGGTGTATCTCGCCTTATGTCAAAATTGCAAATGTTTTTATATCGGGAAAACTAAGAATAGTTTTAGAAGCAGGATCTACCAACATAATTATGATATACAGAAAAAAGAATCTAAAAATGCCTTATCAGGACATATTTTAGAACATGCAAACCATTCCTTTAAGTTTATAACAATTGACCATGTAGATTTAGGACAAAGGGGTGGGCCAACTGATGATTTTTTATAGCTAAAAGATTTACAGTGGCAGCTTCAGATGAATGCCACAGTATACCCTGGGTTAAATGAAACCCTATCTAGTAGTCCTATTGTAATGTTAAAATTAGGTTTTGCATATTAGTTTACTTGTTGTCGCATCATTATTATTTTACATGAAAAACTGTCCTTAATATGTATTACTGTTTTTTAAGGGATGCCGTTTATTTATTTATTTATACATTCATGTAGCTTTAAGATGGTAATATGGAATGGTTTGTTATCTATTATTCAATTATGGATTATAGTCAATAATATATAAACGGGAAGTTGCTGGGTGAATTTATTCTGAAGAAGTCCTTTCTTTTGGGATGAAAGCACTAAATAAACTTGGATTTGTGGATTCTTACACCTCAGGTGCCTTCCTTTTGTCATTTTTATTAGTTTGTATTTTTTTTTTTTTTTTTTTAGGTATGGAACTTAGTTACTGTGATGCCACTCCCTAAAGGGGACCCAACCTCAGATCTTAAAACTAAATACCAAGCAACCTAACAAGCCTAATTTACAAAGCCATGGAACATATTATATCTGATTTCATTAGCTCTGCTAAAATTGATCTTATTGCCCAGTATTGCATTCAAAAAAGGGAAATGCTACAGCTACTCAAAACTTAACTACGTTAAAAAAAAATAACCATATTCATTATTCCTGATTGCAAAGACTGAGGTGACCTTACTGGAATGATGGAGTGGAGTTTCTGCAGACATGAAATGCATCTTAAAGTTGCTGAAACCCTAACTATATGAATAAAAAATGTAAAAATGGAAAACCTGTTGGAAGGGCACTAGCAAGGGCAGCTAACCTTACTGGTTCTTCTAAGTTTAATAATGAAATTCACTGCAAACTGCATGTAAAAGGGGCAAGTTAATGTTTGAATGATAAAAGAAAAATAACTCTGAATTTACTGAACTAATGAATTATTGAAAAAAAAACTAAAACAATTTTTCTGTATTAGTGCAAACAAATTTGTGTGGAGGGATTCCAAATGATATTTGGCTGTTTAAGTGAACAAACAAGGGAAATCAGTGTTTGAAAGAAAAACAACCCTAATACGTTTGTGTGTTGGTAAAAAATGAAAAGTATTACATGTCAGTGTATAAAAATGTGCACAGGTACCAGCTCTGATGATGGGAAAACTTACCATGCATGTGACTAAATACTGACATAGTTTTAAAATGGCTGAACTTTTGTACACTGATACTCCTGATGTTACTTTAGAAAAATGGGGAACTTATACTGAGAGAAGAAGACTATATTATGTAGCTAATGATATTTCAAATAACAGTGAAGTTCTAGCGTTGTAAAATGTAATGGTAAACAAAAAAACAGGCTATTATGTAGTCTGGTACCATCAGCTAATGCATCTAAAAATAATTCAAGGAAATTACGGATATCACAGAAAAGGCCGATCTTTAAGAAACATGTAACTGTCCAACCATCAATGGAAATAGCAAGCAAAACCAAAATCAGAATTACAGCAAAATGTGGATGAGTCTGCTGTCAACAGAATGACTATTAAGTCTCTTAAAAAGGCAAGAATGTTTGTTGAACGGCAAAGTGACATATATGACTAATGCTTTAAACAAGAATACTGTAGAAGCTCTCATAAGAAAGTCCATGCTGAGAACAGGTTTAAGTGCAAAATCACAAAAACAAAGAGAGTAGAATGACAGATAATTATTAAAAATGTGCAAAATGGTGGATGTAGAAAGTGCTAAGGTTCAGAAAAAATGGTGGTAGTACAGAATATGAATGCATGGCTAGATGCTTGAACTGTACAGCATCAATTGAATTGATTGGCATATTATCTGGATCACTTAGAAGAGTAAGAAGTAATATACACACATGAAATGGTTACAGGAACTACTTTTCCTAAGACTTTTTTGTAACATTATGGAAAATAACTTTTATTCATAGCACTAAATAAATACGAAGTGCTACTAGAAACCTATAGAGTCCTACTGTGTCCGTGATATAGAAGGCAAAATGCAGAATTTGAACTTACACTTTTTACACGTCTACCTGTGAATGGGCTTGTTGAAAGTTGTTCAAGAAGGCTAAGCAGAGTCCCAATGGTAAACCCAGCAACACAAGATAAGTCTTTCTTTCATTTTTTAGCTACAGCTCATGCAAGCATCAACCAGCACTGCACAGCTATCATATTCTTGAACAGAAGTCTAGTTTCCAGACTGGACTTACTAAGATCAGACTTATGAAGATGAGTGTACAATGCATAGTTTCAATGTATGAATCAGTGGTCACTGAGACATATCACATGGCATTGAGAATTCATCTGAGATTACAAGGCTGATACATGGCAAAGAGGACAAACTGTTTCAAGGTTTGGACCTACTCAGAATACATGAGATTTGTGGGACATGACACATGGAGAAGAGATGCAGAAATATTCAGAAATGGCAAGGGCCACCTGGTAGACAACTGGAACCTTTAATAAGCTACTTGATAAGCAGCAAAACATCATTGAGAAGATGACCACCCCATCACAACCATTGGTGAGACAGATTATAATCAACATACTCCAAAAATGACTGATTATTGTAGCATATCCCAAGATGGACAGGTGACCAGTTCCATATGTAAAAAAAAGGCAGCTGTCCAAGAGCATTTCCAAAAGGAAACAAATGACTAGCGTCATAACCCAAAAGTGATATCTGACCAGATGTCTGACCAAAGAGAATACATTTGGCAACACTCTGACCCCAAAACAGTACACTCAAACAGCCTACTTAATTCACTGTTTTGAGCGTAAGTAGCCAGAGATACACTGTCTTGAATGATACAGTGACCCTTCATAAGCTTAATTTATAAAGAAGGAAGTATACATATAATTAGAGAAAATTACAAAGTGCCACTTAAATCCATTCATCCATTAGTAAGTAATATTAAGCACCACTAAGCAATATATCTGTTGTACAACACTATTCACAGAAGAAAAATAATAATAATTAATGTTTCATCATTACAGTACTTTATATTTATGGATATGAGATCAGAGACAATAATGACAACCTCAAACACTGTGCATCTCTTCTGAAACATAATGAAATATACAACATGAAGCAAGTGAATCCTAATAACATTTATATTTATTAAAAAGTAAATATTCAGGGTATATATGCCTACTGAACCACATGTGTGGCTCTGTGGTCCCAAAGCATTAACATCTGAAGTGGTAAGTAATGGGTTACATGTGCCACAGCACTAGAAACAGGTATTTATTATGGAATATGGAGTGTATTGTTACGTTCTGCAAAAATGCAATAGTTTTGTACAGACCTAGTTCTTCTTTTTTTCCTTAAAGACTTAAATCACACAAGTTTCCTTCTAGAATGGAAGATAATTGCTGCACATGTCAATGACCTGCATGTTTTTGAGGCTCCTAAAACAACAAGGTGGGCAGCTGTTTCTTTTTTTTTTTCTTTTGAATTTAAGACTGGACGTAGTTAATATTAACTGGTGGGTGAAAGGAGGGCTGTGTAGCAGCTCAAACATCTACTACTTAAGGATCAGATGGAAAAAAAAGAAAAAAGGGGAAAACGTTTATTCACAGGAAATAAAAAGAGGCATTCAGAGAGGTGGTGCAATCAAGAAGACAGGTTAGTAAAGTCAGGGATGAAACCAGCAAATGTAATGGCCGGATTACTACAGAGATACCGCTAATGATCAACTGCATGGTTACGGAGGCACAAGAGATACCTAAAAACAATTTCAGGTTTGTCAACACCTAGAATGATTACCTCTTTCATTTTCTAGCTGAATGGTAGGTTGTAGACTTTGATTTTGAAATAATCCGTTGACGAGGGTTGCAATACTGCTTACTGTTTCCCAAGAAATTATGAAGATTGATGCCCACTAGATGTGTTTAATACTTAACGAACAGTAGTTGAAATCAAAGAGCTCCGGAAGTGCCAGTAAGTGTGCCTAAAGACCATCAAAAACTTTAGTGGATGAGTATGAGTGAAACACTCATAACTAGTTAATATTTACCACTGCAACAGGGTAGGAAACTACTCAGGCTTGTCGAGGTTCAGAAAACTGACTGAAACATTTACCAGATAGTTCCTGGGAAGAATTACTTCACAAACACTAAACAGGAAATGAGTTCAAAATGCATTTTAAGAGGAGTCCAGATGCTAGCAGGTACAGCAGCTGGATGTCAAGAATTGCTCAGTAGGAAACAACTACATAAGTAGGTTTCTCTTGTGAGGGATAGTATGACCTTATGACATGTAACACTAGATATTACATTTAACAGCACTATGTTTCTCCTTCCCATTCTCACATCCCTTCTACCTGCTTCTCTTAGAAGACCAAACTTCAGTTTTTTCACTTGTAAACTCTAACTCACTCTGGGGGATCACCAAACCCCTCCAACATGTTACCATGGGGCAACTCTCATAAGTTCATAGATTCAAAGGGACATCTCAGTGGGTTCTCAGTGGAACATGCCCAGAAAAACCTCCAGTGACCTAAGATGCCCAAACCACCCTGGCTGACTTGTTTTGATCCAAAGGAGATTAAAACTTACTTTGAAGCTCTTCTGGATGACTGAGTTCTCTTCCCTGTCACACAGAGTAAGCCCAGTTACCTTACAAAGTAATTCCACTTTTTATGTGTTTGCATTCATGATCTTATTTCAGTTATTTTACATTAGGAAGATTTGTGCTCTAAACTCTTGTGACAGGAGATGATAGCCTACACCCTTCTAAGCTGGGAATTGCTGGCTGACGGCTTATTGTATTTGTTATTCTTAAAGTGCCTTTGTTCTGGTTTAAGCACTTGGGTTCCAGACAAGTTATTTCACACTAGGAAGGTTTGTGGTCTATACCCTTGTGGGAGTATTCTACTGAATTGCTGCTTTATTTAAACAGTTTTTTATTTTTTTTTTTTGTGTGACTGCTTTTTTTTTTCTGCCTTTTAATTTACTTCTGCATTTTATTTATAGGCTAGATTGCAGGCTGCTTGAATCTGAAACTGGTATCATGAGCAGCAAATCAACCATTATCTTACATTATGAAGGTTCTCCTGCACCCTTGTGGCAGAAGTGTGCACTCAAGAACCCATATGAGCTGAGTATGGCTAAAATAAGTCTCACTCTTGGGCATTCCCCTTGGTTACTTTGTTTAAAATCATTTAACCTTGCTTGCATTTAAGCATCATGTTTGTGCTCAATTCACTGGAGCTGCTCAGAGACTGGTGACTTTAGCCAGAGATCTACAGTGAATCAGAACTAAATTCAAGGCATCCCTTGAAATCTGCTGAAAAATAAGTATTTTTAAAGCCTACATTGCACTTTGAGAACATTATTCTATTGAATTGCTGGTTTATTTAAACTATTTTTTACTGTTGTGACTGTGATTTTCTGCACTTTAAATTTCTAGTACTTTTGGATTTTATAGCATTGGCTAAATTCAGACTTGCTGAATCTAGACCATTTTCTATCACTTGAACACAAAAACCGGCCATCTTACATTAAGAAGACCCCTACCCACCCTTGTGGCAGAAGTGTGCAGCCTAGGACCCATCTGAGTTGGAGATTGCTGGAATAAGGCTCAGTCTTGGGCATTTACGTTGGTTGCTTTGTTTTAAAATAATTTACCTTCACTTGTATTTAAGCCACACATTTGCACATAGCTGTGCAACATGCAACAAGGTTTAGCACAGCTTTGTACATCTGTGCATACAAGCAAACGCCTAGGAATACAATTTTCCCTAGGTATCTGCTAGGGAACCTTCCAAAGCTTCGCTGTGCACAACAGAGTTGTGCACTGCTGCCCTGTGAGCAACTTGGTTGTGCATTGTGAAGCACTGATGCAGTTTTCAGCTCCTAGTCCTCCATAGAACAGCCATTTTTTTGTTATTCTTACAGCAAAACCTGGTCCATCTAGCCCACTCCCCACTAGTTACTACAGTATATACCTGCCATAATGGATGGACAGTTTCCCACCATTTCTCCAGCCAGCCTGATTGACATGGGCATCCTGAGGCAATGTAGCAATCGCCTCATGTATACTGACAACCAATTACTCCTAAAACAAATACAACATGTGAGCAATGTATCTGTACTACAAATTTGGAATCAATTCTTTCACATAACAAATAAATATAAAACACTAGAGCAACAGAGGAAGACACCAACCAGGAATTAGCGTAAAAAACCTTTACTCAATGCTTTTGTCTCAAAGACTTCTTCAGAAATACAAATACAAACATTTACTACACTTATATACAAAAATCATGTCCCACCCACAATCATAATTAAATAATTAAACCAATTAATGCAATAAGGCAAATAAATTAATTAAAATAATACAATTATAACATTGTATAATATATAATATATAATACACATAGCAGCAAACCAGACACCAAACAGGTTGTCAGAACTCACACTTCACTTCTTGCACATAACAAGCTCACAACACATAAACCCACATACATGAAGGTACTCACTAGAAGCCTACTTAAAGATCAGAGACCTGCCAAGCGCAAACCTACTACACACACTGCAGACCCTGCAGAATCCACTACACATAATAACACACACAACAGTGTCTCGGCCAATAAGCTCCTAAGGCAAAACACCTCAAAACCAAATGTCTTGGTCACAGTCGACTCCATAGTGAGACACACAGTTGTTCTCACTCACCAGGCTGGACAAGGGGAAGGTCACAGTCAGCTGCCTGTCAGGTGCCAGGATCCATCAGATCACACATGCACTCAAGTCTCTCAACAACAAGTACTGTTATGACTCTGTCATAGTCCACTTTGGAGTGAATGACTTCAGACGTACCTCACTGGGCTATATGAAGACAGATATGACTGAGGACTCAGATTATGTGTACCAGGCAGGTATGTCCTTAGCCCTGAGCAGCATTCTACCTTTACCCAGGATGGTGCCTCAATATAAACAAAAAATTATTGACTTCAAAAACTGGCTTAGCTTCTGGTGTCAATCCAGGGGGATCCAGTATCTGTCAGCCTGGAAAGATATGGTCAACGAACCACATTGCTTTGCCACAGATGGTCTTCAACATTTACCTCTTGGTTTCGGTTACTGGAAAAAGTACTTGCCTCCCACATAGTGCCTTTTTAGGCAATGTCATAACATCAAAATTCCTGATGTAAAAAAATCTACTAGAGACAAATTCAAGGTTATGCTGCTTAATACTAGGAGTCTTAATCGGAAACTGCACTCACTGGAAGCACTCCTGACCTTGGAAGATGCCGATGTCTGTGCAGTCAGAGAGAAGTGGTTCAAGGCCACAGACAGCACCATAGCCATGTAAGGTTGCAATGCCTTCCAAATATTCAGACCTCGAAATGAGCATGAAAGAACGAAAGGTGGAGGTGTACACATCTTCATTAAAGACAAATGTGCCTTAAGACTGGCAACTGTACAACTCCCTAGAGCTTCTCCATGTCCAACTAACTTTAGGTAAACCCCACTCTATATCATTGTTAGCTATAGGTCCCCCATCATAAACCACTAGAACCACTCTGCATACCTGGACCTACTTGAGCCACTTACTATATAGACAAACACCTTGGTCATGGGTGATTTCAACTATCCTTCTATCGACTGGGAGTCAAATATGAGCACAAACATGCTTGCCCTAAGGTTCCTGGACTTTCTTAATACAAATGCTCTGGAACAGACAGTCTGCACCCTCACAAGGGGCTCAAATGTCATAGACTTACTACTCACCAACAGACGGGGGCTCTACACTACCCCCTGTGTATTGCCCTCCCTGGTAAGGTCTGATCATAAATCAGTCTCATTAGAAGTAACAATCATACCTGACCCCTTCTCAAGAGAAAAAAGGATAAAAATGTCTCCAAAGCAAACTATAGCCTCCTAAGCGATGGCATAAATACTTTCCAACCATCTGCTACCATTGTCAACAATAACTCCTATACAGAGGTGTACCCGAATGGATCAAAAAAAAAAAAAGCCACCCTGGTGGACATCAAGTATAAATAGATTATAAACCAAGAGGACAAAACTAATGTCCAAGAACAAAAGGGAACTAACTCAGCAAAGGAAGGACATCCTCCACAGCTTGAACAAGCAAATTAGATATATTGTAAAGTCCTGTAAGCTAATTACAAATCTAAACTAGCATCCCTAGTCAAGGATAATCACAAGGCATTCGTATACTACTTCTTATACTACTTCAGAAATCTAAAAGGGAAGGCCTAGCTTTGTGCCAAACTAGTAGTGGATGGTACTACCCATACTGACCATGAGGACATCACCAACCTGCTAGCAGACAGATTTATCACAAACTCCATCCCCCCCTTTTCCCACCAGACATATCCCAAAGCAGTCCTCTACCTAGTATCTCCAAAGAACAGGTCATAACTGCACTCTCCATGGCCAAAAACACAGCTTCTATCAGACCAGATAACATCCCAGGCTGCTATTAAATGGTCTAAAACAGGACTTAGTGGAACCACTTCACAGTCTCTTCAACCACAGTCTACCTGATTTGTCCCAGCAGAGTGGAAAACAGCAACAGTGATTCCCTTGCACAAAGGGGGTCCATCAACCAACCCTGGGAATTTTGGACCCATAAGTCTAACCAGCCTTATCTGCAAGGCCATGGAGAGAATTATCATGGAACTTATCAAGAAAGACTTGGGTGACCGTCAAACTCTTGCTCAACCCAATCTGGCTTTGTTAAGGATAGATCATGCTTATTAAACCTGGTGGACTTCTTTGAGAATGTCACCAAAGCCCTGGAAGAAGGCAAAACAGTACAGACAGCCTATCTTGACTTAGCCAAAGCTTTTGGCTCATTTCCCTACTCAGGCATCATTGAGAAACTCATCCAGCTGGGAATTAACCCAAATGTCACTAGAGGGTTAACCAACTGGTTCACTGACTGAACACATACAGTCAAAGTTGGGGATTCCACCTCTACCAGCAGACCAGTTACCAATGGTGTACCACAAGATCTGTGCTAGGCCACCTACTGTTTGAAATTTATTTCTCAGAAGTCCAGGTGAAAACAGATGGCCTGTGGCTTACCAAGTTTGCCGATGACTGAAAATTGATGCAAACATTGAGTACTGCCAACGATGTTGACATACTACAAAAAGGGCTTACACAGACAAATGATTGGGGTCAAAGCCATGGACTTAAACTAAATGCAAAAAAAAATGCATTATCATCCCTTTCATCAATGGGGAAGTCTCTGAAAATTCCAATATTAACAATACCCCTCCCCCCAGCTCAAACCCTGTGGTAAGAGATTTGGGAACACACGTTGACAGCAAACTTAACTTCGCTCACCATGTGTCCACAGTGGTAAGGAAGGCCTTTTACGTTACACATCTCATAAGTAAGGTCATCTCATCCAGAGCTAAGGATGTTATAACTCCCCTGTATTCATCCCTCATCAGACCACTAGTGGAGTACAACACTCCCTTTTGTATGTACCTCACCAGACACTTGCAGCAGCTGGAGAGACCTCAGAGGTTTCTCACCAAGAAAATTCAGGGCCTTCTGCACATGACCTACATGGACAGACTGAAGGCCCTGTCACTGTACTTTGTATCTTAAAGGCTGCTGAGAGGTGAGTTCTGCCTGGCCTACAGAGCAGTCTCAGACCCTGCCCTAATGGAAATGCTGCACTTCTGCAAGTATGGGAGAAGATTCACTCACTCTAGGGATCTTAAGCCAGCTTGTGAGATTAACAGGGCATGGAGAGAGAGAGATGTCTTCCAGAGATTACCACTCCTCAGGAACAAACTTCCAGTTCACGTAAAACAGAGCTCCTCAATGACCCCATTTAACTGTAACTTAGACAACTGGAGGGGAGTCTGTAAATTTACCATGGGGGTGTCACCTATGTCCCTCTTGGATAAGGGCAGTCAGTGCTGATCATAGACTTGCACTGCAAATATAGACCATTCAACTTGGTCAATAAGGGGACAATGGTATAACATGGCTAGGCTTATAAAGGTCCTAGGGCCAGTAGCCTACTAACCTCCTATGAACCTATGATCCTAAGTGTGGCTGTCCCACACACTGTCAACCCAGTCACTTCACAGACAGTGGCAAGCCAATCAAGTGGGTCATGAACATTTGAAGACATGGTCTAAAGGACATTGTCTTCAGACAAAACAGATGTCATGGCTATCCCCAAACTGGCAACCATCTCAAACTTGGCTGTACCCTTATATCTCGCCCGTGGAAATCATGAGCATTAATGATAACAAGACACACCCTTGGCAGAATGCAGCACTGACAATACCTAAATATGACTTAATTTCAAGAATGCATTATCACTTGTCATATAGCACTGGCTAGCTTATACTATTTCACTTATCTTTTTTGTTTTCTTTTAAATTCCAGTTGTCTCAACATATTACCTCTTAAAATATTCAATATTTTCACAATCGCATCTTAAATTTAATTTTCCTATTTCTCTACTTGAGTATAACTATAGTTTACACTATCACTTTTTCTACCCCAGTGGATGATACACGCAAAGTTTTTGCACAATTATTTTTTCATGTTCTGTACCTTGTTTGCAAATATTATTCTGAATGGGATTATTTCTGTCTGTTTCTCAGTTGGTATTTATAGTACTGACATCAAATTTACCATGACAGCATAGAACTTAAACTCTTACCTCAGGCAATCATATATTACTTGTCTTGTATCACTCTCCTGCTTTCACTGTTGGTTTCATTACCCTCTCTAGTAAGGAATAGCTTAGCAAAATTCTCACTAATTCAGCTTTCTAATGGCTTTTTAAAGTGTTGTAGAATGCTGCATCACACTGTCTCATGTCTGTGTACATCCCAGCATATTATCTTTTCTGTTTATTCCTCTACATGGGAATTTGCTTCCCTCTTCCATATTTCTTATTTTTATTATAGTCACCCTTTGACTACCACTATATTATGGCCCCCCCAAGTAAGAAAAACTTTTGCTTCTTTTTTTTTAATATGTTTTTATATGAAACATTTCCTAATACATATCATTATAACAACAATTCAATAACAAATATCTATGAACAGTGTTATATAGTTGTTTAAATAATCTTTTAACTTCATATTTTACTGCTAACAACTGCTCATTACCATTTTAATATGTTTTGTCACATTCGTGTTCTTCCAATACCTATTTTTTTTTTTTTTGTTTTCAGATTTGTTCCTGCTAATACTACACTTGTGACTGCTCTTTGGACTCTTCTGATGCTCCAAACAGAAGAAGAGACAATGAAGCAACTATTCTGTGTATGTAAAAGCTACTTCTGAATCATGGGAAGTGGGTGGAATACAGTGCTATTCTGGCTTACAATGCATAAACAAACTGTTTCTGTGGATTTTCCTTCACAGTATGTATAATAATCCCTTGTTTTGACTGAGATAACCAGTTAGACTTGCTTTATTCTTGGGTGATAAGTCAGAATAATGAGTATTATCCCTATTATCTGGTGTCTCCTTGATGTGTGCCAGGCAACTCACAACTTCTCTGTTTAGGACAGCAAGTTGATCTTGTGATGAATCAGAGGAGATTCCCCTCTTCATCATCTGGTAATTATTGGGTAATCAAACTGTAGTGCGTATTTTTATTTTCCATTTATTAGTGTAAAGGTAAGGTTACAGGCTCCTGAGGAAATAGAGGCCATTCTCTTTTCTTAATATATGTCCTGCTGGAGCTACTTCAGTAGATCGAAATATCATAACACCGAAACTCATAAAGATGAGATGAAAACATCGCAAATTCACATCTACGAATTTTAACAAAGCCAAATGTTTGAAACAACGAATCAACTAATGTGCATGCCTGGAAGTCAGTGGAGGATTTGAATGGACATCATGGGAAACACAGAAACAAATCTATATATTTATATACATAACTTAAGCAAACAAAAAAACAAATACAATTTTCCAAAGTTTTTGCAGGGGGCAAGCCAACCTGCCCCCCCCCACACCCCCGGCAAATTATATATACCAACTCCGAGATCGCACTACAGTGGGGAAAAAGGTTAATTTCCCGATCCTCACTGTACCGCAATCTCTATTCACAATCAGTAAACATGAAAATTGTTTCTCTTGTATATTATGTTACACTGAAGAACATATCCTTCTGAGTTTAGCGCAATGTCCATTTAAATTCTGTTTACTTCTGGACATGCGCATTACTTGATTTGTTGTTTTAAACTTTCGGCTTTGTTAAAATTCGTAGATATGGATTTCCAATGTTTATGTCTTGTCTTTATATGTATCGGTGTTATGGTATTTACATCTACTGAAGTAGATCTGTGCTGCTATTTGATTCTTGGAGGGATAGCTCCAATGTTTTTTAGATTACCTGGCTACAGATTTGAGTTCATGATTCATTTGATATTTACATGTTATTTTAGACTTCTGGGACACCAGTCAAGATTACATTTTTTAAACTTATTAAACAAAGGTAGCATGGTTTTAATAAATGAATATATCCATGGAAAGGTTAAAGGATACATTCAACCATCAGCTAAGCAAATCTTCAGATCTGTGATCAACTCATAAAGATATGAGATATGTTTTGCTTGCAGTCTGAATAGGACACATCAGGTATATTCCTTAGTCTCTTTAAATGGAAGTACTGATTGTTTCACATGTTAGTTCCACCCTCACAACACTTCTGAGTTCTAACTGATCATTTGGAGTGTCAAGCAATGTCAGAAACTACAAAACCACACTAGCCACATGTGGCAGCATTCTGAAACTCAGGCGCAGCTGTTTGACCTGTGTGGAGCTGTGTGCTTCAGTATTTCTGCATGTGTTAAGCTTTAAAGTAGTTTGTTATTGTTTTACTCTGTTTAGCTGTTTATATTGTGTCCCTTGTTAATACCATCATTTTTTGGGTTTATAACAACAATAATAAAGAACACTAAACTTGTGGTTTGTCATGCAGAATAGTGTGTGTTTTATTTCTTGGGAGTGACGATTTATATGACACTGGATATTTACCAGCATTCTTGTTCTTTAAAATGCACAAATTTTAATTATCAGCACACTGAAACTACTGAAGCTCACTGAAATATGGTCTGCACTTATTTCCCATAATGATAAAATAAATTTTGACAGCAATGTTGTCTCTGTTTTAAATTCTACTGCTCCATGAGGGTACTTTAATGTGTTCATGTGAATATTCTACATCCCACCATGTTATACCACCCCAGTAATTTCCACACTGAATCGCTTTAATGCTCTTACAAAATGGACCGTACCAGCAACAAGTAGTTAAGTCACATAATAGCAAATCTTCAGTAAGAAAAGAACTGGTCATATGCAGTCAATGTCACAGAAAAATTTAGTAAGATAGTGCTGACATAGACTTATGCACTTATGAGTGTAATAAAACGGTTGATTTGAAAATTGCTAATATGACTGGCAAGATTCAAAAAGTGTATGCTTTCATAAGCAAACATGAATAAATCTGAGCTGCTTAGGTGTTCCCCTTACCCATGTATCTGTGCTTCCCACATACTCTTTTTTTCTGTTTATGAGATACTATAGAGTACAGTATCCCTGTTTATTGGAGTTTATCTGTCTGCTTACCTGTCAGACTACAGTTACTCATCATAGAAAATCAGCCACAGAATGTGTGAGTTTAAAATTCTGCCGAATTCCTGTTATAATGCATTTCAGCCTACTTCTGAGAACAAAGGCTTGTTTCACAACCTGATGCTCAGTTATTTAATTGTCTGGCAGACAGAACACAGTTACTTGATGAAAGATGAAAGGAAAATGTAGTGAGGATCTGTATCTGCATGTCATGAGAGAAATGTAATGTAACAGTATACGGCACTGGATGTTTCTGATTTATGTCTCCAAGAAGAATATGATACTCATGTAATTATGATTAATTTTTTTGTTTTATTTGTTTTAATATTAGCAAAAATGCTTAGATACTGCATGAAGGCTGTGTTTAGCATTTAAAAGAAAGAGATCTGCTTGTGAGGAATGACTGGTTTAGCTTGATTATGAATGCAGGGAAAGAGGGTACAATGATGCTAGCTTGCATTATTAACAACCACTTAAAGTTTTGTATTTGCTTAGCATAACTAAACAATTCACAAAGAACATTCAGATACAGTTAAAACTATTTTTGAACACTTCATAAAGTCCTACTATAGTTACAGTTTGGTAAAACATTACACCTGCAGCATGCATTCATTCTTTCTTTAACATCTTTATTAAATCGCAACCGAAACAATGACATAAACATACATTAATAGAAAAAGAAAACAAAGACTAGGGATATGGCTCATTGTTTCAAAACAGTATGTATATATGTTTTCATTCTAGCAATCATCCATTCCAAAATTACATAAACTGCTATATTACTGATATCCCTTAAACCTCTGAACAGTATCCTGCATGTATTTCACACATATTGCACTTATTTCTATGTAATTTACTCCGTTTCTTATCCCACCTCCAGTTATTTTATTTTACCTCCTTTATGGTATTCAGTAATTTAGTTACAGTCGGTTTACATTCTCGTTTCCATTTTTCTAATAATTGCTTTTCTGGCAGCCAATAACTTTAAACTTAGCAAGGCTTATTTAGGCAGTTAAAATAAACAGCTGATGGACATCCTCCATCTAGTTTCTAAACCACTTGTCCTGACAAGGGTTGCAGTGGTAACAAACTGAGAGGACAGACCAAACTTCCCTATCCCAAACAGCTGTTTTTAGTTCATTTTGTGGGATACCCAGGCATTCCATGGGAACCCAAAACACAAAATCCTTCCACCGTGTCCTTATTCTATACAGGACCTCCTCCCACTGGACCCACCTGGTACACCTCCTCACAAGGGGTCCCAACCACATCAACTGAATGCTTCTAACAGGGAAAATCAACTCTGTGCAAGTGCTGAAGTTTGCATTGTGAGTGGTCTGGTAACTGTGTGTGTGGGGATTTTGCGTATCAGAGTGAGTAGTCAATTATTAATGGGGTATGTGTATGTGTCTAGGTGGGGGTTTTGATGTGTGTGGTGGAAAAGTAGTGAGTGATCAGGGATTACTGGGTGTGTTGTTGGGAGCCTGCAGTTTTCTGTTTAGCAGTGACTGTGTGTAGTTATAGGGTGTGTGTGCTTTCTGTGTACTATATGGAAGATGAGTGTGGGGTGTTTGAAGCCTGTACAAGATGGGTGTTTGTGCAATTCTATGTTCCAAAAGCAGCACTTATCAAAGGTGGGTCATGCCTACTCAACCTGGTGGATTTCTTTGAGAAAGTCACCAAAACAATGGATTATATCAAAATGGTTCTCGCCGCCTACCTTGACCTGGCCATGGCATTTGACACAATACCCCAATCGGGCATTGTTGACACACTCAACAGGTTAGGTACAACCCGTATGTCACCCAGCGGATAGCCAACTGGCTCACAGACAGGACCCAGGAAGTTAAAATTGGGGAGTCCACCTCTAAAAAGAGGCCAGTCACAAGTAAAGTCCCTCGAGGATCAGTCCTTGGACCACAGCTTTTTGGCATTTACTTCTCTGAAGTCAAGGCCAATGTTGGTGGTCTCTGGCTGACTAAATTTGCAGATGATTGCAAATTAGGAGCTGTCATTGAATTCAACACTGACAAATATTCTCCAGGAAGGGATGATACAGACAAACAACTGGTGTCAGAGCTATGGACTAGAACTAAATGCCAAAAATGCATAATAGTATCCTTCTGGAAGTCATCCACCCTTGGTAACTATCATATTGACAACACACCACTTAGAGCTGACACAGTAGTCAGGGACTTGGGGATCCACATAGACAGTAATCTGGCCTTTGACCATCATGTGTCTACAGTACTAATAAACAAAGCTATGGCACCTAGGTCCAAGGAAGTCATTGTTCCACTGTATTCGACATTCATCAGACTTATCATTGAGTACAATGCCTTTTTTGGTATGTGCCTAACCAGGCATATCCAACAAATGGAATATCCACAGAGGTTCCTCACTAAAAGAATACAGGGAGTAAGTAAAATGTCCTATGCAGACTGCATCAAGGCCCTATCCATGTATTCTGTTCTCCTACAGGGTGTTGAGGGGAGATCTATGCCTGGCATACAGGGCTTTGTCAGAGCCCACTCTGATGGACCTCCTGCATATCAGCAAAACAAACAGCACCAGAATTACTGGTTCTAAAGACTTAAACCTTGGTTATGACATAAACAAGACCAGCTGGAGAGACAGGCATGTATCCCAGAGACTATCCCTTCTCTGGAACAGGCTCTCCATCCATGTGAAGCAGAGTTCTCCCCTAACCCAATTCAAGTGTAATTTGGACAATTGGATGGGGAACAGAAAATCCATTGCTGACTTCGCACCTATGTCTCTAATGGACACAGGCAACCTGTAAATGTTTCATCTCCCAAGCTCCTGCTTACACTTATCAAGGGTACCACAACTTGTCAGAGATTTGGGATGCATGGCTAGGTTTAAAAAGGCCCTTGTGATCGTTAGTCTAGTAAACACCAATGAACCTTTGAACAGAGCTCAAGGTAAGCACAATCTTAGAGTTGGTTATATAGTTTTGGGAAGGTGGAGAAAGGTACTGCCTTCGTGCAAGAAGTGCATTTTTGCTATGTTTGGATGCATGGATATTGAGGTGTGTGTGTATGTGTGTGTGTGTGTGTGTGTGTGTGTGTGTGTGTGTGTGTGTGTGTGTGTGTGTGTGTGTGTGTGTGTGTGTGTGTGAAAATGTGTTTGTGCGAGTGTGTGCACTTGTGTGAATGTGACAGGTAGGAATCTCAATAGGTCAGTCAGTTGATGAATTTTCTTAGTGGTTTTTTTTTGACTAAATGGTTCTCAATTACTCTAACAGTGAAACATTTGCTTCCATTGTGTGCAGCATCATATGAGCAATGTGTTGCTGTCTTTTAACAAGGCATTTTTGGCTAACATGGGGTTCATTTTGGTCCTTTCCCTTTGAACAATTTAGTCTTTTTGAAATTTCATGGTTTTATCAATATGTCATCATGTTGCTCTCATTTACAGATCATTGTGTTCAAGGTTGTGGCACTATTTCATGTCCATTTTCTGGACTCTAATCCTGGCAATGATGCTTCCCAGCCTAGAACAACAATGACTGGGTCAACACCTGCATAACTGGTACTGGTTTTACCAATATGGATCTAAATGACTTTCTACCATTACATATTTTGGTAGGTTTATCCTCCAGTTCCAACACCAAAATATAATTTCATTATTATGATATCTGCACAGTATACCATTTTGACTATCTTTTCCTTACTACATAGTCTAAAATAATGACAGTGATAAATACTTTGTAATTTATAGCAGTTTATTATTTTAGGTATTGTATGTTAGCAAAGAATTTCAACATGTGAGGGGGGGTCAGAAAGACCTTGTGATGCACCATTATAGGAATAAACATCAACAATGCTGCTTATGTAAGTATTAGGGCCAGCATACTGCTGGTACTGTGGGAAAAGGGCTGTATAGTAAATTACAGCAGCCATGTTACTGTCACTGGTCTCAAAAATGAACTATAGCAAAGTGATAATGTTAAGGATAGTTAAGTGAACAACATGACCAGAACAGCAAGGTGGCATGCTTGAGGCTATGTGTGTTCACATACACAATGAAGCAATCCATATCTGCAGCACTGGCACTGTGAGCAGGCCACAGACAGTCAGCACTGCAAACTGCCAACTCAGATCATCTTACAAATGGGGAGGAACTATTGTGAAAGGAAAAGAAGAAATACGTAAAGAATAAATTAACACAAATAAAGGTAACTGGAAGGAAGGTATGGGGGGCATTTTTTTTTTTTTTTCTGGATAGGTGCCCATTTTACAGTGTGGAAGAAGGGTAGATAAGGATGGTACCGATGAGCTTTTGTGAGCAGGAATGAGGGAGTATGGAGGGCAGCAGAACAGGCAAACAGAAAATGCAAGCAGAGGCAAACAGGGGTGTTATGGACACAAAAGTGGGGGCAAGACTGATGGGATGCAGACAGACAGAAGGAGAACAGGACAAAAAACAGGATATGCCAGTGTCACATAAGGAAGGGCTGAACTTGTATAATGAGGAGATGAAAACAGGAAGAGAAAAACTACAATTCAATATTACACATGGCAACTGACAAACTGAATTTCAACTGTGCCTGTCAGACCTCTCTAGACAGGCCTCCCTGTTAAAGGTGATCTCCACAGCCACTGTAAAGGAAAAGAGATACAACTCAATACAATTTATCGCTGCTGAGAAAAGGCAGAGAAAGCAGCAGACAGTGATTAGACAATAGACAAAAACAACAGGCAGGAACTGTAAATAACTGTTTTTAATAACTCTCCAGCACTTCGACAAAGCCTTCAAGGAGTATACAAATTAACAAACAACACATCCATTTAAATACACATAATAATTAACCCATTATCCAATCAAAATCTAAAAAAAATTCCAATCAAATCAGCAGCTTCCAATTACACTCCAAATAAGTCCCGAGGGAGATAAAGTCCCAAATTTTAAAATGAAAATACTCTTTGTATAACGATCTTTTTTTATAAACATTTTCTGAATAAAAACCAATAGGGACTTTTTCCCAACACTGTAGCTTTTAATCCATCAGAGTTTGAATTGTGAAATTCCATAAAATGTTTTACAACAGGGCTCTCATTTTTCTCTTTCCTAATATTTCTTAAATGCTCCTGTAGTCTAGTTTTAAATTTCCTTTTATTTTCACCAATATACATATAAGATTACAAGGACATTGTATGGCATAGATAATACCCTCAGTGTCACAATTAAATGTCTCAGATGGGAAGAAAGTATGATCATTAATAAAAGGGAAACTTTTAACCACATAGCTACATATATTGCAATGGCCACAGGGAAAAGTACCCTTAACCTGGACAGACAACATTGTAGAATTAGAATGTAATACAGGAAATTTAAAGTAATTATGCATCAAAATTATCTTACGTTTCTGCCTTTTTTGTATGATATGCCTAAAGATGAAGTAAATATGCTAGCTAAGACTCTAAACTTAAATAAAAAGCTCCAGTAATATTTAACTATATCAATTAAAATAGAACTAAAAGCTCCATAAGTGGAGACAAAATAAATTCTTCTCATATCTCCCCTTCTAACTGTAATATTATTATAAAAGTTTTTTTTTTGAAAACTCATTTCTTAAAGGAGAAGCATCTGAACTATCAATCACATTTTTATTGCTACTTGGACCAAATCTCTATCATAGCCCCTAGAATCAAATATTGAGCACATTTTCTTAACTTCTGTATCAAAATCACAGTCATTATTGCATAATCTTCTTAACCTCAAATATTCACTATATGGAAGAGATGCGATAGTATGTGGAGGATGGCAGCTGGTATCAAATAGGTATTTACCGCCATCATCAATAGTTTATTGTCATCATTCAAAGTCAAATTAATATCCAGAAGTGCAATTTTCCTGCCCACTTGTAAACCATTAAAAGAGAGGCCAAATCTATTATTTTGTAACCATTCAAACAATGAGTCAACCTCCACTGAACCTCCTTTACATACGAATATAGGTCATCAATAAACCGAAAATACTTTACTACAAATTTTTTATAAAAATCACCATGATATAAATATTCTAGCTCATACAGACCCATCATCAAGTTGGTCTACATGGGGGCAAAATATGCCCCCATGTCAGTGCCTTGAACTTAGTGATAAATTTGATTATTAAACAAAAAATAATTATTTCTTAAACAAAAATTCAACAATTCCAAAACATTATTAATTTTAGGCGTATCACCCACAAAATAACTAACTGCTTCTAGACCAAATTTATGTTGAATATTAGTGTATAAACTGCATACATCTACAGAAATAAAAAACATATCTGACCATTTAAAATCCGACAATTTGGCCAAAAAAATCAGTACTGTTCCTTATATATGAAGGCAATTTAATTGCATATGGAAACAAAAACGTATGTAAAAACAGACCTATATTCGACAAAAAATATTTTCAAGCAGAAACTATAGGTCTACCTGGAGGATTAATTTTGTCTTTACGAATTTTAGGCTGGCAATAGAAAACTGCCAGTTCACCATCATTACAATTAAATCTTTTATCCAAATCAGTACGGGAAAAATACCCTAAACTAAATCCCTAATGTAACAATATTTCAAAATCAGACATAGCTTTTTTGTATTCATTCATATTACTTTTCCTATAAGTTCTTTCATCATCTAAATGTGTCATGCACATAGAAAAATATTGCTGAACATTTATAATCACAATTTTACCTCCTTTCTCTGAGGTTTGATTATAATATTAGCCAGAAGTTGTATTTCCCTCCACTCTTTAACAGTCAAATTATATTCAATGTTATGTTTATTACATATAAAATCATTATATGCACATTCCACTGCAAAATTTAACATCTGTGAAAAGTGATTTATGCCTTCATGTTTATATGGAGGAATAAAGTCACTCTTATAAACAATGTCAGTAGTATTAAAAGACTGTAAGTATTAAAATCTATATCCCCATCAACATCCTCCCCCAGGTCAGAAATACATGTATGGAAGTTGTCGTCATTACTTTCATCAAATTCATTCAAACATTCACTATTAAAATAATAGTTCTTATCTTTAGAAAAAAAATAAGCTAAATGCAATTTTCGACACATCCTAAAAACATCACATTTTAGTTCATATAAATGTGGTAAAACAGTCGGAATATATTTCAGACCATAACTCAGTACTTTTAGCTGTATATTGGATAAAGCCAGGCCTGAGATATTACATACAACAGAGTCCACAGTTAAATCAGTACCATTTACTTTTCTTATATTGTCTCATAGCGTCTTTGGGATAATTGGTGTCTTGTTGGAATCACCCTCGTTTGCGATCGTTATAAGTTGCTTCAGATCTTTTTGGTTCTCTCCAAAAGTCTTTCACTAACCTCGAAGTGTCCTGTGGTGCTCGTAAAACCGGAGACTGTTCATCATGTTTGTCCCAATCAGTAGAATCGCCTGATGTATTAGACAGAAAGGAAATACCTCTAGAAGAATTAAAATATCTTTTTAAAGGAGCAACACTCATTTGTTGATTTTTATGTTCTTTTTTCTGCCACAAAAAAAGCACACCCTCCTTCATAGTCTCCTAAATCATGTTTAAGTTTAGTACTTTTACGTTCAACAAGTTCATTTTCATATTTCTTTAATTTTTCATTGATATCTGCCAAAATTGTGTATCAAGATTGCCTGCTGGTAATAGCTTAGATAATATCAGTTTTAATTTTATTCTGTTTGATAAAATCTCGTTCAAGAAGAATGGACACTCATTCTATCACACACCAATGTGCAGCCGCTAGCCATCTCTTAGAGAAATTTTTGTCCACCTCATCTGTCATGTTAAACGGAGTGGAGGGAGTTTTGAAAGCCCTCACCCCCTTGGAGAAATGTCTTAATCAACGTACTTTTGTAAACTCAAGATGTTAAAATACATTGCCGTTTCCTTATGAAGCAAATACTCCAATTTATCCAATAAAGCTCCCAATTCACCAGGCAAGGAGAGATGTGTGCGTTCACCAACCGATGAAAACAGGTTCACTTGTCTTGCTTGCCGTTCCTGCTCAAATTTATCCATAAAACCAGCAGAGTTGGAAATGTTGGAAATACCATTACCACGACCGACCATACCAGCAGATGAACTTGCACCAGACACATTATTATGAATGACAAAATTATCCAAAGTCCGTTGAATTATCCAACACATCTTCTCTAAATACTCTCGGTATGTTCAAAGATGGATCACTGGCCATATACACTACTATGTGAAACAACCAAAGAAAAAACTAATAGACTAAAACAACAGGCAGAAACCGTAAAAAAAATTTTAATAACTTTCCAGTGCTTTGCAAAGCCTTCAAGAAGTATACAAATTAACAAACAACACATCTATTTAAATCACATAATTAACCGATCATCCAATCAAAATCTAAAAAAAAATTCCAATCAAATCAGCAGCTTCCAATTACACTCCAAATTGAGTCCCGAGGGAGAAAAGTCACACATTTTAAAATGAAAATACTCTCTTTGTATAACAATCTTTTTTTATAAACATCTTCTGAATAAAAACCAATAGGGACTTTTTCTAACACTGTAGCTTTTAATCTATCAGAATTTTTTTTAGATTTTGATTGGCTGATGGGTTAATTATTATGTGTATTTAAATGGATGTGCTGTTTGTTAATTTGTATACTCCTTGAAGGCTTTTCTGAAGCTCTGGAGAGTTATTAAAAACAGTTCTTTATGGTTCCTGCCTGTTGTTTTCGTCTATTATAGGGTCATAGGTAGGTGCTAGGCTATTGGCCCAAGGGCCTACGTAAGCCTAGCCAACAAGGCTCCCTGGCTTACGCCACCTAAGAAAGTTATTTTCCTGTGTCATTGCCAAGCAGACTCACAGAAGTGATCCCTGGGGTGTATTTCCCATCCACTCAAGATTTTTCTTGAAGAGCGCTAATGAAGAACTTTGCTTGACATAGATGGGTAGACTGTCCTGTTTATTGTGGCGACAAGGTTTAGGTCCCTAAAGCGTGTAGCTCGGAGGGATTGGGATTTCATTAGGTGTAGCATGTCCAACAGCTTTGGGTTTGACATAGCTTTATATGTTAGGCAGAGATCACCTTGGAGTAGGCAATATGCTACGGAATAAAGCTGGAGTTTGAGACGGTCAGTGTAGGGCATTTGTTAGAGGCCAGTAATCCTCTTTGTGAGGTACTTCTGTGGCCTTTCCAGCTGCTGCAGATGTCTTGTGAGGTACATTCCAAAAGGGGCGTTGTACTATATAATGGGTCAAATGAGTGTCGAGTAGAGGGGAACAATGACCTCTTTTTTCCTGGATGCGAACCCTTTTATGATGAGGCACGACGGGTCTCATAAAAAATAATTTACAGTCATACTTAGATATGCTACCGATACATGTAACTCCATATGAATTGCAGGAGTAAAATCTGAGCATATTGCAAGTGCTGTGAACAGCACTTTGGCTAACATGAAAGATTGAAACAATACTAATTTCATGAACTTTAAATCATATTTAGACTTAGGAATGGGGTCCATTCCTGTCACGTTATTAGAAACCCAAAAGACTTGGAGAAATTTAAGGGGTAAGTCGACAAAGGAAGCCAATATAACTATGGTGTTGATGAGTACCCATGCCGTTAGGAACCCCATGATGTAATCATTAGCTCTTGTAATCTGCTGTAAACAATGAAACAGATTCCAGTTTGCCTAGAGGGAAGCACGCTCACTGTTTACTGGAACCCTTACTTTCTACTTTGGTTGTTTCACATAGTAACTAGACAATAAACTGCAAAACTCACATATACAGTGCTTACTATAAAATGCTGGCTTGCTCTCCTTAACATCTGCCTCTCACTAGTAGGTCAAGCTGGCATCTCTGCCGGTCACTATACAAATGCCTGTACTGCTCACCACAATGGGTGATGTCAGTGGTATCACAGCTGTGGTAAGCTGCTTCTAGGGATTAATCTTACATACAGGGCCATCATAATGGCCTAGCAAGTACTCCTGGTACTCTCTGTTCAGCATACTCAAAGACAGCTAAGTCTCCTGGGTGCAGCTCACAGGAGACATGCTAAACCTAAGACTTAAACAGGCCATTTCCACTGAATAGGTCAGAATGAAGAGCAAAATAGTAGACCTGTATACATGGCTAAACATTATGGACTGTACATGGTGTGCCTTATTAGGCAGAAAGGTGCACTATGCAAAGTATTGCTAATGCAGTCCATGAATAGACAATGCTGAGCATGGAAGCTCTGACTGGAGGAGATAACACAATGTATGAAGGCAGCGATTCAGAGCTAAGGAGCTGTAATGTCTGGTCAGCATATTGAAGGAGACTGCAATAAGACCATCAATCATGAACATGAATTCAACTGAGAAGAGTTTGTACTGCAATACAGGCATAGAGAAAGAAGATAAGCCAACTAGTAATGTACCTCAGCATTGCAATAAGCACCCATGGTGCAACAGCTATAGACAGGAAACAATGGACTGGGTGATGTAACAGGGAACATGACCATGAAAGGGTATTGTCTAGCTGGGGTGTTCACTCTAACAGAGAAAAGAGCAAAAAGGCATGACAGTTTAGTGTCCAGTTGTAGACAGGGTTCTCACTGACAAAGAACATAGCACACTGGCAATTCAGGTTTCTGTCCAGCAGGGACAACTCATCCTATGAGGTGACACAGCACATAGACAAGTCAAGTTACTATGTAGCTGAGGGAGCTTACTGTGGCTTATCCTGAGAGATTGTAACACATCTTACAGGAAGAAAACAATGCCTCCTACACACAGGTCACAGAATGGCCATGTGCAAAGAGGATGATCAGAGGCACAGGATATGCACTGCACCACTAGCTATTAGCAAAGTGTTGCAAGAAGGTGGACAGTGGTTACGTCCCCATTGCTACTTTGACTATGGCACATGATGGGAACTAGCACAGCCCAACAGCAGAGGTGGACAGGGGTGACATACCCATTGCTACTTTGTCTATGGCACATGGTGGGAATTGGCACAGACAACAGCAGACTGGTATGTGTCCAAACAGAGGCAAAGGGGTCAGTGCTGAGACACAGCAATCTGCTAAGGACAGACACACACATGCACACACACACACACACACACACACACGCACACACACACACGCACACACACACACACACACACACACACACACACACACACACACACACACACACACACACACACACACACACACACACACACACACACACACACACACGTAGAGAGTATAACACAGAGATGTACATGTCTTGTCAAAGGCCCAAGGTAATGGCAATGATTAGAAAAGTTCACCACTTAGTAGAAAGAGGTGTTACTGTAGACACTAAACCCACATTATGTGCATATTCTTGAAAAAAGGTAAAATTGACAAGGCTTTCTTGACAATGATATATAGCAATATATGTGAAGGATAATGTTTGTTAATTTTAACTTGTTAATACAGTTTGGTTACTTTTATATACATTTAAATCTGCCTATGTCACAAGTGATAATTCAATAAAGGTGTTTTAAAAAGGCTTTCTTGAATGAGGTGTAGCAGTAGTGCAAGGTATCTATACTGTGGGTACCATAACATCTCAGGATTGTCAATATGATACTGCATGCTATGACCAAGGTTTAGGACATGACTAGGGACAGGTCCACCACAGGAGAGGGAACATCAGGTCAAAAGTAGCTCACAGTGGTGGAAGAGTTCTGAGTAGCCCTGTCTGGGGACATGGACTGATAGCAGCTACCCAAGTGTCTGTAGGGGATGCAACAGTAATAGCATGTACATTTTGAGTTGTACACCAAACATAGGTGATGGGATTATTCAGCAAGCATCTATGCACGTCTGTCATTCAGATTCATCAGGGCTGCAACTGTGACAAATAGCACCACAAAATATGCATGTGTCCATATGCTACCCACACAAATGGCTTGTACCAGTCTGTGTGCCACAGGTTGGTGGAGTGAGGCATATACTCCAGCACTACCACAGGTATGTTATCTTTCTGTTTCATATTTTCTGTTGGAACATCCAGTATAGCAGGTTTACACATACATGAGAAGCACATGTCACCTGTGGTTAATGATGATGGCCATATGCACATGGCACGATATGATGACACAATGGCTCTGCCCACAATAATAACAGTGGAGTGTACATGTACACACATAAACGCACACACACACCCTCAGAAATGAGGTGATGGTGGAGGGCCTAACTATTGGCACTATCTGTGTTTAGCACTGGATGTCTTGTCAGTTTGAGGCTCACCCAGTCTACACATGAGTTATCACCACAAATGGCTTCCTTCAACCATACTGCCTCTGATGTGCACATGTCCTCCATAGGCAAGAGGTACAAGTAGTCATCATCACCATGGTTTCAGGTCATTCCCTGACTTTGGTATTACAGTTGATATCAGTCAGTGGATGTGCAGATCAGTGATTCACTGCCACTGCACACATCCTCGTGGAGATGGTGACTGTACCGTGTGACCTGTATGAGGAAATGCAACCACTGAAGGGATTGTAGGATGACCTGCTCCACATGCAGAGTGACATGGCATACAATGGCATGGAACAAACATACATGCTGAGGGCAGTAGTGGATGAAATTGCACCCACTGATGTAGCCCTGAAAATACTGGCAAATGCCCATCAAATCAGTACAAGGGATAGGATACATGGTGGACAGTCACAGGTCAGGTTTACACAGATGGCACACACTCTTCCAGAGGCTGCACCCACTGCAGCCTCCACACCAAGGTATGGCCAATCTCATGGCTGTGGCTGATGTTTATCTGGCCCTTTCATGGGGGATACCCTCACAGTGCTAGTCACTCTGTTTCTCACAGTTCCAAACTATCCTGATCCCTTGCTGGCTTATTGAGTGTGATGCCTAGCTGTAGACATTTTCAGGGTCATGGGCACATCCATCTATTTCTTCCTCATATACAGTGTCACACTAGAGTTCTTGTACATGCACACAAAGTGATACACCATCCCTCACAGGATGCATCCAGCTGCCACACTGCAGGGCCACAATATACCTGACCCCCCCAACCTGCTACCCACCTGTGTGACTACTGCATTCATCACCCATTAGCCTTGCACTTATAGTAGTATTGTTGTCACTTATCACTGTGCCCCACCCCACCTGTGAAAATGACGATGTCCGCACTATACACCCTCTGGCCAGGGTGGGTAAGGTATTGTCTGATGTACAGCATGCCTAATCAATGCATTGTAATGCACAGCCTAGGTGTGCTGATGCATGCTTCAGTTTTATTATGTGTTGTCCTTGTCATGGCCTATAGTTGTGCAGTAGACACCACCTCTTTGCCAGTTCTGCTAAATATTGTTAACTATATTTGACATGCATGGGGTACTGCTGTAACAGGTTCCTCCAAAGACTCTGAGCTTGACTCCTCCATTGCTGCTGCAACAGGGGTGTCAGGCAGTACTGCAGTGTTCCAAAGCTGTTTCTGCTTCCATACTACCATTCTGTTAGGATAACTTAGTGGAGGTTTCAGGTGCATGCTGCAGTGTGCTACCTCCTATATCCAAGTTGCGGAAGTGTGCCTTCAGTGTGCCATGCTTACAAATTTACTGTGTTGTATGTCATTTTGGCCATGGGCTGGGGGTTTTGGATGTGGGTCATAATCTACAATTCCAAGGCATATCCCATATCTCTTGCAACATATACCAGTAGATACCATTATCAATTGCCTGCTGCCTATAAAAATGGGTAGCTGGCAATGCGAATGCCTAACAAGATGACCCTGAGGGAGGTCAACCTGCATGAAATGCTGGTAGAGGTTGTATGTGTATCACATGTGGAAATAATGGGAACTGCTTAGATGGCACAAAGGCACATTGTATATAATGCTTACGCACACCACACCACGTGGTATGCATAGCTGCTGTCTCTGCTTGATCATTAATTTGCACATTTGTTAACTGATGCGAAATGTAGCATCCAGGTTAAAAAATTACTTAGAGTCATTGCAGTGATGGTCATGCCTCTGACCTATGGTAGGTTTGTGTACATCAGGGGTAGTGCAACTGATGGATGCCATCTAAGGTGACAACTCCTGTGTTTAGTCTTCGTGGGGCTCACATGGAGAGGACATCCACTGCTAAATATAGGTGATGTTGGAGGTTCAGTCTGCCCCTCCATGGTCATCTCATATGCTGTGGTTTTGGGCATGCCCTCCAATGTTAGCACTGTCAACAGTGCCACTATGTCATCAAACTCTACTGTATGCACAGTGTCGTCATCATCACCCACAAGTAACAAACTGATCTCTGGCATGTGCTGAACCTTCCACAAGTGGAACTTGTGAAAGTAGAAAACTAATATACATGTGACAGTGCTGGAACATATGCCATACTCCCTCCACCCTGTGATACATAGACTGGAAAATGCCACTTATGTGAAAAGCATATGGGTGCACACATATCTCATCATGTCGACTGTTACAGTTGCCGGTCATATGTAGCTTGAAAACAGATATGTATGTCTGTACTGCTGAATAACCCTTTCACATACATGGTTTGATGTACAACTTGAAAGGAAAGTAGAGTTGTGTAAGAACCTACCTTAACAGTAAATGTTCAACTGATCACTTGTGCAGTATTACTAACAGATGGGATATGCTGCCAACATACTAAAGCATGGGTGTCTTTCTGTCATGCCATATGTCCAACATATGTCCTGAGTACAATGTTAGAAGGTACAGAAGGGACACAAAGGCATGGATTACCACAGAATTTTCTTGACCCAAACAAGAAAAAATGGAAAATGAGCAGAAGAAAAGACAAAACTTTATACAAAAAAAATGAACATGCTGACAGGAAGACGGGGAAAGGGAAAAGCTGCAAACCTTTGCAAAGGAGAAAAGAGGAAAATAGAAGAAAAAGGGAGGTTGAGGAGGGTGGAATGAAATACTGCAAACAATGATCACTCAGACATCTGATGTCATATTAAGGTCTTGCACAACTGCTCTATGTCCTTCCTTTGATCCCTGTTGCACTGCTACTAATAGACACAAAGATTCCCAAAGCTGCCTGAATAGAAAAGGAGAAAGATTAATAAGCAGAGCTTATTAATCGAGGAAACTAGTTCAGAAAAAAAGTAAATTCCAATAAGGAAAGACATCCCTCATCAGTATCAGTAAGAAACTAAGGTTCCTCATGAAATCATCCAAGGCTAACTTCGAAAGAAAAATAGCCAAGGATTCAAAAGATAACCACAAAGCCTTCTTTAGCTATGTTAAGAATCTAAGTGGCAACTTTACACTGAACTAGTGCCAAATAGCACAAAATATACTGAAGCTACTGATATTGCCAACATCCTGGTAGATAGATTCAGTGCAAATTTCACCCCCCTCTCACCTCCAAAAGGGCCCACAACAATATCGGAAAAGTGTAGTGTCCCAAAAATCACAGATGCACAGGTGAAAACAGCCCTTTCAAAAGCCAAAAACACAGTGTCAATGGGACCAGATGGTGTCCCAGGCTGCGTCTTGCACGAACTACAGAACAAACTAACCCCCCACCTAAACACGCTGTTCAACCTCAGCCTCTCCACAGGCTACGTGCCCATAGAATGGCGCACAGCAACAGTTATTCCTCTCCACAAAGGAGGGGCCACAACTGACCCTGGTAACTATCACCCCATAAGCCTGACTAGCCTGGTCTGCAAGGCTATGAAGCGCATCATCATGGAACTCATTAACAAAGACATTGGGAACCTCCAAACACTTGACCCGACCCAGTTCGGCTTTGTTAAGGGCAGATCATGCCTACTAAACCTGGTTGACTTCTTCGAGAAAGTCACCAAGGCCATAGATGAGGGAAAGGTGGTTCACACAGCCTACATTGACCTCGCCAAGGCTTTCGACACCATTCCCCACTTAGGTATTACAGAAAAACTCACTAGCCTAAACATAAACCCCTACATCACGAGATGGGTTGCCAACTGGCTTACAGGCAGAACTCACACAGTAAGAATAGCGGGCTCCAGGTCCGACTCTAAACCAGTCACAAGTGGTGTCCAGCAAGGCACGGTCCTGGGAGCCCTATTGTTCAGCCTATACTTCTCAGAAGTACAGGCAAACACAGGAGGACTATGGCTAACCAAGTTCGCTGATGACTGCAAACTGGGAGCCATAATTGACTCTTCGGCTGACATGGACATCCTCCAAAAGAGCCTTATTGAGACGGACACCTGGTGTCAAAGTCATGGCCTCAAGCTAAATGCCAAAAAATGCATAGTCATCTCGTTTGGGAAAAACAAAACACCCACGAATTACCACATAGGTGGCAGCCCCCTTAATACAGAAGAGGTAATAAGAGATCTGGGGACCCAGGTAGATAGTAATCTCTCCTTTGACAATCATATTGCCAAAGTAGTTAGGAAATCCTTCTATGTGGCCCATCTAATTACTAAAGGGTTCACATCTAGAAATAAAGAGGTTATAGTGCCCCTCTACTCATCACTCATTAGACCCATCATAGAGTATAATGCCCCATTTGGGATGTACCTCACAAGACACTTCCAACAGCTGGAAAGACCACAAAAGTACCTCACCAAGAGGATTACTGGCCTCAAACATATGTCCTATGCAGCCCGACTGAAAAACTCTGGCTGTACTCAGTGGCATATTGCTTACTCAGAGGTGATCTCTGCCTGACTTACAAAGCCATGTCTAACTCAGAATTGATGGACATGCTCCACCTAAAGAAATCCAAGTCACTATGAGCCATGCGCTCTAGTGAGCTAAACTTCGCCACAACAATAAATAGAACAAGCTGGAGGGATAGATTCCTGTCACAGAGACTCCCCATGCTTTGGAACAAAATTCCAAATTACATCAGGCAGAGCCCCTCACTAACACTCTTCAAGAGAATCCTTGACGAGTGGATGGGTAACAGAAAATACACCCCTGGGATCACTTCATTGGCTCTGCTTGACAGAGGATCAGTTAATTAATCAATGGGACGGCGAATGCCGACACACTCTGGCTAGGCTTATAAATGCCCTCGGGCAGACAGCTTAGTACCTACCTATGAACCTATGGTATCTAGGATCCCTTGAAGTATAGATCTAGCAAAGTCAGCTCTAACCCTGGAAAAAATATCACTCTTGTAATGTTTTCTAAAAGTGTGAAGAGAAGATCGGTTTGCTGCCTTTAAAATGAATTCAGAAATCTGACATTTGAAAAAGGCTACAGAAAAGGTAACAGTCCTTATGGAATGTGTTTTAACTGAATCTGGGGATTCTTTCCCATGGAAGGTGTAGCAAAAAGTAACAACAGAGGAAATGCATCTAAAAATAGTTTGTATGGGTACTGGAAGCGATAATCTTTTGTCTTGAAAGGAAACAAAAAGTTGGTCAGGCTTCCTGCTCGATTTAGTTTTATTTAGGTAAAACCTGAGCTGACTATGGAAATCTAAGGAATGCAAGACTCTCTCCACCTTGTTTTGAGGAGAGGAAAAAAGCAAGAAAGTCAGAATGGTTTACGGAAAATTCATTAATATCCTTAAGATTAGTTATTGAGGGTTACCATGTCCTTATGGAAGATGAGAAAAGAAAAGGAAGAAACGAGATTACAGTTCTGAAACCCTTTTGACTGAGGTAAGAGCTATAACCAATACAGTCTTCTAATTACAATATTTTACAGATGAGGAGGAAGCAGGCTCAATGGGCAAGAGTGTAACATTTTCTAAGACACAGTTCAAGAGTTCAAGTCTCATAGAGGATGGATAGCTCTTCTTTGAAGCCTTATATGAAGGACATCTTTCAAAGACTGTTTGACCTCAAATCTTGCAGATATGGCTGGATCTATAGGAAGAGATGGCTGACAGACTTGTTGTAATGGAGGAAAGTGCAAGACCTGAGTTTTGCACCTCACACAAAAAAGAAAGAATTGTAGGAACACCTGTGTGATAAGGGTCCTGATTACTCTCCTGGCAATAAAGAGAAAATATTTTTCAAATGGAAGCATAACATCTTCTTGTCAGACATTTTCTAGCCTCCTTTAATACCTGTAGCACATCTTATGAAAAATGTGCCTAAATGGAATCAAAATACGATCATCCAAATACTGAGATTCAGAGATTGGATTATGAATAAGATAGCCCTGTAAGCACATCCATCCTGTGAAGTAACTTGTGGTGATTGCACAAGACCAGATAAAAAAGAAGGGGAATCAGTGGTGTCTAGGCTAGAAGGAGGTCACCGACAAGATTTCTGGTTTATCCTTTGATTGTAAGAAGGACCGTGTGAATTGGAAGGTTTGGAAACACATAAAAGTATCACTCCTTTCATGAGAAAGACACAGTGTCTATTTTACTTGGATGAAAAACAACCTGAGCTGTCTGTTACAAGAAGAGGCAAAGAGATCTGTCTGAAGAGTACACCACTGATGGAGAACCTGCAGGAAGACCTCTCTGTTTAGCATCCATTTGTGAGGATCAGTTCTAGATCTGCTCAATGTGTATGTGACTGTATTTCTCTGCAATTGGATGTAAATTGCATGAAGGGACAGAAAGTATTGGATAACTATGTCACAGGCAGTCATGACCAATGTGCAGATGAGATAAGACTCTGCCCCCCCCCTTGCTTGTCAATGTACCATATAAATGTGATGTTGTCTGTATGAACTCTAAAAGGACCTGGAGCCCAAAGGTGATGCAAAGATTGAAGAGCCAGGATGAGTGCTTTCATCTCCTTGATGTTTATATGAGCCTTCCTGTCTCACTTTGACCAAAAACTCTGGACTTTTATTTCCAAAGGACATGCTGCCCAAGACAGGTCTGAGGTATCACTGTAAAGTTCCTGGCAAGGGTAAAGAACCAGAAAAGACACCTCTATATTGAGGGAAATCTGGTTGATCCACCAAAGAAATTCCTTCTTGATTAAGGGCAAAAGAGGACCTGGGATGTTCAAGAGGTGGCAGTGCTTTATCTGAAAAAATGAGTTGAACTGAGATTTCACTGACTCTTCCTCATGTAGAGTCTAACATAAGTTATCACAGGAATGGAAGATGCCATGTATCTCAGGATTCTGAACATCACTCTTGCTGAGGTCAATTCTAGGGGAAGAAGGAACTGAAGATAATCCATTAGGAATTGTACTTTGTCTTCAGGAATAAATGATGTCACTGATACAAAACTAAGACAGCATCCTAAGAATACCAGGTCCTGGGATGGGATAAGAAATTACTTTTTGAAGTTGAAGGTGAACCCCAAATAGTGAAAAAGGTCTCTGGCAAAGATTAGATGTGAAGGAAGTTTGTCTCTTGAAAGAGCTTGAAGAATGAGACTGCCCAGATGGGGAAATGAGAATCTCCTGAAGCCTGCAAAAAAAGACAGAAGCAAGGCAGTTTGTGAATATACTTGGGGCAGTGGAAAGTCCAAAGGGCAAATCATTAAATTGAAAATGAAGTCACAAAAATCACAATCACTTCCCGCAGTTTTTGATAAATGTCATCCAGGACTGCAAGGTCAACATTCTGAATTATGGCACCACTCAGAAGGAGTTAAAAACTAAAAAAAGGAGTCGCGAAGTGACAACTGTAGGACAGGTCTCCACGTCCCCTTCTTTATGGGAACTAGAAAAAGTCTGGTGTAATATCTTTTCCCCTACAGGTGGGAAAGGAGCAATATCTATGGTCCCCTGAGAAAACTGTATTGGAGCATATGAAAGATAAGGAAAATTTGCTTTCAGGGAAAATAAGAAATGCTGGAGGAGACTGGAGGAATCAGCCAATACATCCTGTATCCCTTCTGAATGATGGACAGGACCCATTTGTCTGAAGTTGTGGACTTCTAAGCTGGAAGACAAAGGGATCATTTCTCTGGATGAGGATAAGAGGAGTGGCCAAGTGGGGATGGGGAAGGTATTAGCGTTTAGTCATAAGGAAGCTGATTTGTCAGGAAAGGAGGATGTTGCCCCCTCTGAAATCTTGCTTTGATTTATCTTGGTACCTCTTGGTAAACATTTACCCTTTCTGAGGGGGACATCTGTTCCTTATGACAAAAGGGACCAGCCTTAGAAGAATAATTTCTCTGAAAGTAGGGTACAGGAGAAGGGAAGAGTTATTTAAAGTCTTGCATTATCTTTCCTGTAAACTTTTGAAAATCTTGGCTGCAACAGGACCAAAAAGATCCCCTATCCAGAACAGAGTCTAAAGGTTTGGAGTTAACATCCTCTGGCAAGGATTGCAATATCAACACACAGAATCTTCTCAAAACAGAACCTGTAGCAGCTACTCTGGATGATGCATCAGCTGCATCATTGCTGCATTTAATAGAATGGAAACTGGAGTAGCAAATTTAGAAGAAAAACTGCTGAAGTTTATTTCATGAGTCTGGCATATCGGAAAATAAAAGCTTAGTCATGCCCACTAAGATAAATAAAATGTATCTGATCATATGAGTCTGATAATTATTGACAGGGAAGGATAGTGTGGAAGATGAGTAAACCTTAGAATCATACCTATCTGTGGGTTTACTATCTTTATCATTGAGCAAAGTGTTAAGAGAGGGTAGCAGTTTAGTAGGTTTATCAGACTCCAGGGGAATTACAGCAGGATTGGATGAAAGGTTTTTATAAAGAAATATTAGGGAGACAACAATCCTATACATTCTGTCAAGATTTTAGGGGCAGAAGGCTGGGATTTTGGGTTGAGGGAAGCAGTGGCAAAGATAGCTTGCAGTGCTTCCAAAACTGGAGGGATGGCTGAAGGTTAAGCGACTCCCATACACAATAGGTCATAATATCTCCTTTGAACATTTGAGACCTGTTTACCTTCTTACTGAAAATGCTACAGTTTCAAAAATGCTTCCCAAAAGATGTTTTCTCCACATGGTATCCATCTCCTTGTATAAAAAGAGAATGACTCTGGCTAGAGCAGGCTAAAGGTGCAACATAAGAGTCTTCTTCCTCAGAAGAGGAATCTCTATGTCTCTTCTGATAGGTAGAAGGATATGACTGGGGGGGGGGGGCTTAGAAGACATAGTAGCTTTAAACAGTCCTTGTGGATCTTAATATTTTGAGCAGAGAGAGGAATGCATAGGCTTCTCTTTCTTTTTGGCAGGGACATCAGCCTGCACAAAATGAAGAGGATCTGTTTCCTGACATACCTCAATAAAGGTGCCAGGGCTGTCTTCCCTTACTAAAATTTGAAGAATGCATACTGGACCCTCTGAAATAATTAGCCGTCCTTCCCTTCCCAGCCAAAGTGGATATCTGATTGGTAGGGCTGGACAAGCAAAAAGGCTGCACCTTATTGGTCTCTGCAGGAGCAGCGAATATACCTACACAGTCCAAGGATTCATCAAGAGGCATAGTGGAGATGTCTGGGTCCATCCAAACAGCAGAGGCTTTAGATTTAGATTTCTTTAACTTCTTTGGCTGGAGAGGGACACCTGATTGGGATGCTACCGAAGCATTTTCCCTTGTGCAAGCTCTTTTGATCTTCGATTTTCTAGGTTAAATTTTAGGGAAGATAACTTCCTCCTTAGGGTATCAGAGACAAAAGATTGGCAAATGGAGCAGTCCTTATGATTATGGCTAGCTCCTAGACAAAATAAATATTTAGAATGATTGCCATTATAAAGAATTTGCTTCTCTCAATCAGATTTTCTTCTCTTAGTTGACATGAAAATCAAATATTTTTTTATTACATATAAGTACATGAAGAAAGCAACCTCAACTGTGAAACTTATCTGCCCAAGGCAATAGAACTGCCAAAGGCCATATACAGCTGGAAGACCAAAGTCAGATTCAGTGTTCAGCTGGCAGCAAGAAAGTTCTGAGGTAATTTGTACTGGTACTTGCGGTAGCGTTGTCGCCTCATAGCAAGACGTTGTCCCGTTCGATTCTCAGCTAGAGCGTCTTCTGTGTGGAGGCATACATGAATGGGGCATGCCTTAGTTGAAGGTTGTGCGTCAGGGCTGGTAACCCGGTACGTAAAAATCCACTACCAATCATTAGCGGACCGGAGTTCCGCTGTGGCGACCCCTAACCAGGAAAAGCCGAAAGACACAAACTTTCCTTATGTGCCTTCAAACTTTTGCATTCAGGGCATGTGTCAGATATATGGCAAGAGAGATATCCATCCAGACTTTAATATGCTGGTTGGATCTACAGGTACCCTTGGCACGATATCCCATATATTAGTAATACTGCAACAGTGAATAAAGGAATGATATCATGTTATTACTAACCTGGTCCATCTCCTATAGACAACTTAGGTAGCTAACAGCAGTCCAGCACCAACATCCAAGCCACCACTAGGTATAAAGGTTCTCTATCTTGCTCTGGTAAGATTATCAGGACCTCTTCCACCTCTATTAGCCCCTTTTGTATTGGTAGTCCATCACCTGTGGTGGACGTAAGCTTGGTGATATCTTGTACTTTGTGGCAGCTAGTATGATATTGGTGACCGTACAATGCACCTGTATTGCTAATCAGTTGTGACCACCACAGCACTGATGCCCTGCACCACTTATTGCCATACCTGGCCCCACAAAGCCCTATCCATTTTACCTTTTTCAAAGAATACTCAAGTCATGCGTGTACTGGGCCTGCAGTCATGCCTCTACTTCCTGGGTGGTAAATTTTCCATGCCTTGTTATTTTCTTGGGTCCATGTGAAGATGTGTATATCTGTGGGTTACACATATGGGAATATGTGTAAGAGTCTCCTTGGCAGAACTCTACATCTCAGCACTGACCTTTTGTCTCTATTTGGTGACAGCATACCTGATTGCAATTGTGCTGGAATTACACCCACCCTGTACCATATGGACAGCAGTAATAAGGTAAAGGGGTGTATTGCCACTGACCACTGTCTTCTAAAAATATGCTGATGGTCACTGGTGCTGTAAACTTCCTGTGCCTCTCAACTCCCTTTCTGCAGATGGCCATGCTATGACCTATGCTCAACAGGCATTGCTTACCCTGTCATATACCTTGCTATCTGTGAGCACAGACCAGTGCGCCCCACCCTGGCTTGACAGTAACCTGTCATGCCCGAATGCTTTGTTCTCTGTCACAGTAGTCCTCTTCTCCACATGCACAATCACCTTTCATACACTTGTGCTTGATTCCTTGTTAGGGTGAGTTCCCTCCATACCTCCACAGTAACTTGCCATGCCCATGTATTCTGTTCTCTGTCAGGGAGAGTCCCTTTCACACCTCCACAGTAACCTGCCATGCCCATGTATTCTGTTCTCTGTCAGAGAAGTCCCCTCCACACCTCCACAGTAACCTGCCATGCCCATTTATTTTGTTTTCTGTCATGGGAGCCCCCTGTGCACCTCCACAGTAACCTGCCATGCCCATGTATTCTGTTGTCTGTCAGGGGGAGTCCCCTCCATGTCTCCACAGTAACCTGGTAACACTTGTCTTACCTTTTTCAGTGCACTTATATCACACTATAAACTCTTCTCCCCTAGATTATTATCACTGATTTGAGCATTCTAATGCAGTATTCTGTAATTTCGGATTGCATTCTTATCATACTACAATGAACTTAGTATCTCAATGAATATGATAATGAGGTAACTTAGCACAATCATCTCTGAACTGTTGTTACATGTTGCTCTATTACCCACTGTCGTGTTACTGTACTTGTCCCTGCCTTTCTTCGAGCAGGAGGTCAAGTAAAAAGTACTTAAAGACACTAAGAATCCAATCTTACCATCATTCAGCACTAGTGAGATCTGCCTTAGTTCTGCCAGACACACATCATATGGTACTGTGTTCCTACTTCTGAATGACTGAGTGGACATGGCCTCTTCAGACACTGGATTCAGCAGGATTCTGTCCTGGTGCAGCCAGGAGATTAACATTTTTCTGTATCTGCTGCACAGGAACTACATGGAGCACCTGCTTTCCATTATGATGGCCTCATATAAAAGACTGATGCTAGCAGGTCTATAGTACAACGTTGAAACTTCGTAATATTGAACACCTAAGATCGACTAGTATTCATCAAAACACATTTTCGTGAATCAATGAATACTTAGAGGGCAAACAAACACTTGCCCCGCAATACAATGGAACGAACTAAACCTAAAACAAATGCACCCATGTGGGAGGCTATGCCTCCCACACCCCCCGATGTGGGGGTCTGTGCCCCCCATGCCCCCTAACTAAATATACCAACTCTGAGATCACACTACAGTGGAGGAAAGGGCAAAATTGCGTAGCTGACCAACTACATCTTTGCCCTGTAAATATTCATCGATTCGCGCAAATGCGTTTTGATGAATACTGGTCGATCATTAGGTGTTCGATATTACGACGTTTCGACATCGTGATATAGACCCGGTGCTAGCACCATCTTGCCAGGGTGGTGAATGATTCCACTTGTATCACCCACACTGGTGAGCAGTACAGGCATCGGTATATTGTCCTGCAGAGATGTCAGCCCAACTTGCTCCTCTAGAGGATGGCAAGGTTTAAGGAGAGAAAACCAGCATTTTACAAGTAAGCACTGTATACAGCTTTTTGCAGTGTATTTTCTGGCTACTGTATGTTGTTTTTTGCCTTCTACTGGCAGGGTCACACTGTCCCAAATAGTCTCTGTTTTCTTTTGCAGTGGCTAAGGAGACAGGCCTATCAAAGAAGGTCTGATATCCTGTCCAGAAAGAGTATAGCAGGTATATTTCTGTTATTTACTGTTTAAATCTAATTTGTCATACACGTGTATTAATTAATTAATTTATTTGACATTTGTTTACTGGGATAGTCTGTCTGGGTCAGAAGAACCCATTTTCAGTGGAGGGTTCAGGCACCTAGGCAGTGCGACACCGCCCCTGTGAGACAGCTGGATATGGACACATGGCAGGTTGGCAGTTTAGCTGCAGTGACAAATTCCTGCAGACAATTCCCTGCGGGAATACAGGAACCCCCTGCACCCTAACCACAGGTGACAGACACAAACCCCCACAGTGAGACACTCTGCATCCCCCTAGAAGTCACCAAGTGCAACTGTCAGTGGAACATATGGCTGGCATAGGACAACACGTGGGCATGAAAGTGGTAACGTGAAACCTGTGTGCTGTGGACAAAGCCGTTATTAACACAAAATGTAAAGTGATGTGTCTAGTGATTGGTGCGTACTAAACCCAAATATAATCACAACTTGTAGAAATGTGCCACAGCACGGAGGAAATCCTGCACATCACTGTAGTCACACTTATGTTGCAAGATGTGCTTTAGGCGACGCTCCCTTACAACAATAGCCTTCCTACGCGGTGTCACAGGCATCCCCCTCAAAAGAGACTCCCGTCGCGTATCTGTCAGGTTCTGTTCCTGCTGCAGAACAGACAGAAGGTCAGATAGCTGCACAGTAAGGCGACCCAGTAACACCTTCAGCCGACGATGCCATCCCTCCACCTGGTTATTTGCCTGCGGGAAATCCATGTCACAGACATCACACACATTACAAAACCTCAAAGGGTAGGACGATGGCAGTCGTTGCTGTGCTGAGCAGCAGGATGCATACTTGCGTGGTCTGCCCCGCACAAAATGATGGTCCAGAAATACGCCAATAGGCTGAGCACAGTCTGGTAAAGTAGCCACAATGTCCAGAAATGCAGGGACAACGTCTTCCAGCGGTAGGAATGCCAATGCAATCAGCTTGCGGGTGGCAATTGAGAAAGCAGTGTCCGTACCATAGAGGGCCACAAGGTGGTGATGCTGGATCTGGCACCAAATGATCTGTGCAAAATGGAATAGGCACCCCTTCAGAATACTCTTAGGGAATGCCTTACGGCTGACACGGATCGCTGCCTTCTCAAAATCAGTCATAATATACTGTGGAACCAAGGTGCATTCCTGTTCTGCGGCCATACCCTTCAGTATCTCCCACATATTGTTGTATGCAGACTCTGACTTCCGTGTCATGAGACAGTACACCAGGGGGACGATCCTTGCTGAAGTGGGGGTGTCAATACATCCATGTAATGTATACAGCTGGCGACATATATCAGCCCGTGTGGGGAAGGTGCCATCCACAAGAATGATGTCAGACCTGCACAGATCAGTTAGATTCTGTGATGTAGTAAGTAGAACCAAGGAATCAGTCCCATCCATATCAGACTTTCTACAGAGGATAAAGCTGCCACTACAGAGTGGATACTGGCTGACATCAATATCCGCAAGTGTCGCTGGAGGTGTGGTCATGGATGCCCGTGCCCTCTGCCGTACCCTGGTTATGCTATGACGCAGGATGGCATGGCAAGGCATCTCTTGTAGTACATTGCCATCCGCTGTGCCTAGGACACTCTGCATTACCAGGCTTGGCAGGTCATTGCCTGTTACTGCCCTCTGCCGCAGTTCTGCGCGCAGTGTAGCCACTTGGGCTGTTGTTGCATCTGAGCCATGCTGGTGTGGCAGTGATTTCAGCAGTTCTTCCAAATCATCCTGGTGAACAGTGATGGCATGACCTCTGCAGGCCTTTACTCTCCGCTCAATACATGCCCAGTACCATTTAGGTGGTGCTTTATGCTCCAAATGGTAGAGGTATACCTCCACTACCAACATTGGTTTGCCCCGTTGGCTGGGCACTGTGCTGTATCTGTTGCCAAGCTGACCGGGGCTATACAGGTACATAAATTCCATCATGGTAACGCCACTTGTTGATGGCCTCTTGGTATCCATCACAGCCAGTGTAGCAGGGAACAGGATGTAGACACAACTTTGGTACAAGCCAGTATCACAGTTTGGATATATTGCTGTACAACACCTTATGTTGTACCCTTCTGAATATGCCCTGTTTGCCACGATGGCCCTTTGCAGCAGTATACACACCACCTTGTTCGTACTACCTGTCCAACTAGGGATTCTCTATGTGCAGTTCACACAGCCGTGCAATTGGCAAGTGAATGTAGTCCAGCAGGAGTCTCCAACCTTGCATACACCACTGGTTCTGCATGTACTGCACAAGTCCCCTTTAACACCCAGCTATTGCTGTTGGCCAATCAGGGTGCGGGGCCCAGCCTCAATTTCAGCGACAGAGATCACATAGGGATGTCTCCCTGTATATCACCCTTTTCTGCCTACATGTCCCTGCATATGTGCGTACCCCAGCTGCAACAACCATTGGATGGGTTTGACAACCCCCACATTACAGGCATGCTACCTTGTTGTGGACGTGGAGGTGGGTTGATACTCTTTTGTGTCCCATTTATACTTTCCCTCCCCTTTGTGTCTGTGTTCACTTCTACTCTGGTTGCTTTTGCAATGTTGGGTAGGTGGTCTGTGATTGCTAGGGTTGACATGTGTTCACCTGCCACTGCCCAAGGGTGGCTCTGGAAGGACAGTGCCCTTCTGTTGCAGGCATACCTCTCAGCCCCTTGGAGTAGGTAGTCTGGAAAAAGCATAACACTAGTGGTACACATAGGATCACATTCTGCCTTTTGCAAACTTGTACTTTGTGAAGTCTGAAACTCTAAATGTCTGCAATTACTTTCTAACTCCTGCACACATTGCTTTGCCACTACTCTGCCAGACAGCCGCAACAGTTCTCACTATGGGCCACACATAATCTGCAGTAGTCTGGGTAGTCTGCAGAAACTGTATGGTTGGGGTGTATGGGAAGGGATTCTTGTGCTGTTGTGTCTTGTGTACGGTGCGCATGTACGGGGGTTATCATTCGGCTGCAGCTTCTTTAGCATATTGTGTCCGTCAGCTTCCCACAGCGAGATGTACTTTACAGGTTGTGTTCGCAGGTTTGGAATGCTTGTGCATGGACTACAGGTAAGCTTTTTTGTCTTTATGTGAGTGTTTAGTCCCTCTCCACCACTTGTCTTGCCGATCGTTTGTCTAGCGCGGCTGTTTCCACTGTCAGGAAACAGCCCGCTTATTTACGTTAGGGGACATCTCCATTTTACTAGTTTTCCTACTGTGTGGATTTCCACAGCGTATCTATCTTTCGGCAGCACCGCTCTACGATCTAGCGGTGCTGCGGCCTTCAGCTTTTGGCATTGTAGCTCTCGGGCATTTGTCTCGCGATCTACATGCCGGAACCCTTCAGTGGAGGCTCAGGGGGAAAGCTGCAACAGTGCAATCAATAATCATAGGCAACGTTTACAGGTTTATGAGAACAGACACATACATCAATATTTAAACATTATCAGAGGAAATCAAAATTTATGCAGATAATACCCGTTATACAACCTGGCCTTTGGTAATTGATACATTCTGTTGAAGGACTGATTTCTATGCTATAGTAAGGAGTTGCAATTGTTGACAAGCATTTAAAAAGTTGGCAGAGGAAAACAAGCATTTATGCATGCAATATAATCTGGAGTATAAAGTACAGAAGGATCTTTGTGAGACAGTCAGTAGTTAAAATAGTTGCACCTAATTTTAGTGCGGTGTTTATGGTAGTTGCATTACAGTGATATGACAATGAGCAAAGTGATAGGAAAGGATGTTGGAATGTTAGATGTGAGGAATGTTAGGGGGCTGTTAGTTATTCTTAGGTAGTGTTAGTTTAGATGAGAGAAGAGGCTAACAGAGATTCTGGAAGGTAGATGCATATAGAAAGTGGGAGGAAGAAAGTGTGAGAGATAGGCCAGGAGTATGACAGATTAGCCAGGAATACAGCATGAGCACAGTCAAGAGTTGTTAAGATGTTGCTTTAGGGATATTTTGAAAGTTACTAGTTCAGGAATACTTCTGGCCAATAGTGGGAGTGACTTCCATGCTTTAGCTAAAATGTGAGAGTATAGGCTTTGTCCAGGTATTTTAGAAGTTTTGGAATAGTAAGAAGCTTCTTATCTTCGGACCAGAGGGTTCTGCTGTGGTTGCAAGGTTTGGTTATGTTCTTTAGGGCAGGCAGGCTAGTGGCTTGTTGATTATGTTGTGTAGTGTTGTAAGTTGGATATAGAGAAGGTGGATGGGTAATTCTAGCCAGTCTAGCATTTGCAGTGGTATACAATGGTTTTGGGGTTTGTGGCAAACTTTGCACTTTGTTGTAGCACTGTTCCATTTTGGATCTAATTGAAGTCTGTAGGTTAGAGAATACAGTGGCACCATATAGAAGAGAGAGTTGTAGGAAGGTTTTCGCTAGGGAGATCTTGGTTAGTATGGTCAAGGAGTGTTTGTTTCTGTATAGGATGCCGAATTTCTGGTGGTTCTTTCTATGTTTTGTTGGGCATGGAGACCAAACTGTAACTGATCATCAATAACCACACCTGGCAGTTTGGTGTGGTGGACTATTTCGAGAATAGTATTATCAGCAGTGCTTATTTTGAATTGTTTTGTGTCTGTAGAGTGTTTTTTGGTAGGATGAGAAGGAGTTTAGTTTTCTTTGCATTTAGGAATAGTTGGTAGTTAGTGAGCCAGGAATTAAATGCTAAAAATGCATCTTGTGTGACTCTGAGAAGTTGGGGTAGTGTGGGAGAGGTGCAGATAATAGTGCAGTCATCTGCATACTGTATGAGTGTTCCATTGGATGAGGCAGTGTGTAAGTTGTTTGTAAAATGTTGAAGAGCAGGGGAACCAAGTACAGAGCCTTGTGGGACTCCAGTGGGGTTGTATAAAAAGGGAGAGATTTAATTTACCCATTTGACTGCTTGTTTTCACTCGTGCAGGTAAATGTGGAACCACTGTAAGGTGGGAGGGCTAAGGCCGAAATCAGAGAGCTTGTGCAATAGTAAGGAATGTGAGACAGTGTCAAATGCTTTAGAAAGGTCGTTCCCTGCTCTTGCATGTAACAAGCTCCACATGAACCTTAGAAACATTTCCTCCATGCACCATTTCAAGAAAACTCTCAAGAGGTACCTTAATAGCAGATGGATTTGCCTCTATAATCATCCACATGAACCCACCCCTGTCTCTATCACTATCCTCTTTATTTCTCCCTTCCCTACTACCATAACTCACTTAACTACTCTGTATTGTACAATAACCCTCTGAAAATAACCCAATGTGTTAAGTAAATTCATTCAGATGTTTTATTGTATATTTATTTGCTATGTTTTTTCTTCAATGTCATAATGCCTCTTACTATATTGTACTGTGGAACTTTATCTACATTTGCTTAACTGTTTTATTGCAAATTTGTCACTGTATTCATCTTCAATTTTGTAAATTTTCTTACTGACTTGTACTGTGGAGCTTTTCTCCCCGGGCCTCCACTGAAAAAGAGCTTTTGCTCAGATGGACTATCCCGGTTAATAAATGTCAAATAAATGAATAAATAAATAAATAAATATGGCAGATGCCAAGTAGCCTGTGTCTCTAGTTCTGTTAGTAGATTCGGTAAAGGATAAGAGGCCTTTGGATGTGTTGTGGCCTGGGCATAAACCATGATGGGTATGTGTAAGAAGGTTGTCTTGCAGTAAGTATTTCATAAACTGATGCTGTATACATTTTTCTAATGTTTTTGAGATGGTAGATAGAATGGCCATGGGTCGAAAGTTAGTCAGTTCAGTAGATTTACCACCTTTGTGGATACAGATGATACAGGACATTTTCCATATTTCTGGTATTGCACATTCTGAAATAGAGCTACTGAGCAAGATACTGAATGGGTAAGCTATGGAGATGGCAGCTAGTTTAAGGTAATGGGGGGGTGTCAGCAAACGTAGAGCAGGGTTTTAGTTTCAAGAGAAGTTTTTTTAATGAGGCCTCTAAGTATTGTTTGTAGGGAGAATGTTGTACAGTTTTCAGGAAGGAGTTTCTGGCTGCTATGTTGGAAATGGTCAGAACTAGCAGTAGGTGTACTATTAGGGGAGTTGAGGAGGAAGAGGCGGAGGGGTTGGAGTTGGGGTTATTAGACATCAGCTCAGCTATGGATTGTATGAAGTGGTTGTTAAACTTTTTTGCTGTTTGGGATGGAGGAACATTTAGTGAAGGGTATATGCTGTATTTTATCTCTTCTTTTTACAAGGTCAGTTCAAGTGTAGGATATGCAGCAAAAGACACTAGTGCTGGTTTACCAGCAGTCACTAGGCCTGCCTCTCAACCAGGAGATGAAGATCACCCTGCTTAAGGTGACCTGGAGATCTTGCGAGTGGCACTCATGCCCATATCTCAAAGAAGGAGGCAGAGCATACCTCATCTGAAAGTAGGCCATAGGATCCCATTGGCTAACCTTGTGTCAGGTACAATGGCTGGTTATGTCTGAGGTGTGTCAGTAGCTGAACTTTCACACTGGAACCCTAGAGCACTTCTTTGTATAGCTGATAGAGCCGCATAACTACCCAGACCCAGTCACAGTGCCACCCAGGGCAGGGCCTGCTCATGATATCAGGCTCAGTGGTGGTTAATATCTGGGTAGTTTCTCCTCTGGGCCAGTCAGACAGGCCCTCTATATCCCCTCATATCCTTCATCGTGGTGTTCATACTCCCCATAGCCTGCTTGCAGTTTAATCCTCCCCAACACCATATGTCCTCCCTCTGTTTCTCTGCATTCTTCAACAGTTGCCCCCCTTCTGCGTTCATACCAACCCTATCCATGTCTGAGTTTTATGTGTCTTTTGCCTGCCCTGCTATTCTTCTTCCTCCATCAACCTTTCCCAAACAAGTTCCTTGATACTGTCCATATCTACCACTCTCCTTCTTCTTAAAAAATAAATAAATAAATAAAATGGACATCTGTCCCACAAAAAATAAACAAAAATAGTCCCCCCCCATACACCTACCTTTCCTTTAGGTTACCTTTGTATGTGTTCCTTTGTTTGCTCTTCTCCCGGTGCTGGCTTTTTTACCCCCCCCCCCTTTCCCTACCATTTATATGATGAACTGATTGGCACCTTGCTGTGTAGGCTCTCTGTGGCCTGTTCACATTGCCTGTGTTGCAGTTATGGGAAGCTTTATTGTATATATGAACCTGCATAGCTTTGTGTACACAACCTTACTGTTTTCAGCAAATTGGTCACTTTACCACTTGTATCTAAGTCACTTTGCTACAATTCAGTATCACGACTGCTGCCAGTAATGCAGTGGCTCTAATTTACTATGCAGCCCTTTTCCTGGAATAATGGTGCTAAGCTGGCCCTAATATGTACTTAGGCAGCATTGAAATTTAGCACTGTGCTGTTGCATTGTGAATCTTTCTAAATATCCTACCCATTTATTGCTTCACACTGTATGTAAGTGTACAAAAATTCACAATCTGAAGCAGGAAATGAAAGAACCATCTTGAAAAGATTGCCTCTCTTCATACTTCTTTAAAGGATGACTTTTCTGTTCGTTAACTCTGTACACTGTTATACACTTCAAGGCAGAAAGTTATGAAAATAACTTGAAACAGTAGACATTTAATCATTTTAAGCCAATGACTCGAATGCAGTTCCGCAGTTACAAATTAAGATGCACTGCTATAAAAGCATATACCAAATAAATAAACATATTTATTCAACAAATCCCAAACTAAGTAAACTTAAAAGACATAAACACACACACATGGATTTTTGGGTTTTTAATTTTACTTTCTTGAGATTTTGAATTGGTTAAAATTACTGTCCTAGGCATCTCAAACACTACAGGAGCAATCATTTTTCCACACACTACAACAAAAATATCTAGGTATTCTTGTGGATTAGTCATTTTCCTTTCATAACCATAGAAAGCATACTGCCTCTAAGGTCTTACAGTAACCAAAGGTCACCTACTGTAGTTTAAATTTACATTTGAAATGAGTCATGTTATAACCGTCAATGTTTTAAAATCCACAATAGAATATGCCTTCTACATACTAGCTCCCCTGTCAGGCCAAAATTAATCTCTAGAACTACAGAAAATAAGATTTTAAGATTCAGACATCTTGCTAAATCCACAGAACATCATCACCTTGTTGTACAAAGGGCCAGCTGGCTACCAGTTACAGCTAGAACCCCATATCTACTCAATGCTATTGCATATATGTATCCTAGACTTCCCCTAGACTGTAACTGTGAGGGGAAGTAATTAATTCATGCACCTTTAATTTTAAGACATATAGCTTCTTATTTTCTTGTAACTATGTATGATAGAAATTAACACTTGTAGTAACAATCTTAAATTGTTCAGTTTGTTATTATTGTTTTCATTAACATGCATACTAATATTTTTTTTTGTCTCTATGTACTTATCTTTGTGAAGCTTTTCTCCCCGGGCCTCTACTGAAAATGGAACTTTCTCCAGCTAGACTAGCCCGGTCAACAAATGTAAAATAAAAATAAATAATAAATAAAATAAATATAAATTATTGAAGGACCAATACTGTCCTTCTTTAGCAAACACAATTTAACTGTTCATAATGCTAGTTACTCTCTTCGTACCAGTAATAATCTCAGATTTAACAGACCCTATTTCACTGTACCAGTATGTAAAAAAAATAATTCAGCAAACTTAATCCAGCAAGAACATTTGTCCAGCTACCTACTTAACTGAATAAACTACTGGGAACATCAACAAGGTGTCTTTATTCCTCCCACAGGGAGAGTATCAGAAAGAGTCTTCTAGATCTACTAGCTAAAGTGATTTTTATCTAGACTATCCTTTGTACTCTGTTTCTTGTTATTCCTGTCACCCTCTGAGTCACAGGTGGGATGCCAGACTTCACTCAAGTCCTCTGGATTACCTTTGACTACCGAAAAAGGTCATACTATAAATCATTCCATCTCTCTGAGATGGCCCAACCCTGGAGAAAGGGTACATAGTAGGTTTCGTGCTTTCTTTGAGGTGGTAAAATACTAAATTTAAAACATTTTCATGCAGTGTGGAGGTGAATCCTTCTTTTCAGGGAGGTAAAGAGAGGCAAACTGAGTGCTAACATTTATGTTTTAGCCTTTGCTGACATTTTTAAAGTTTCTGTGCATTGCAGATTATTATGCAAATAGTGTTATGTAAGAAGTTTCTCTTTCAGCAATCACTGTATGAATAAATTATTTGTTCTGCTATTTCAGTACTAAAAAGTGTATTAAATAAATGCACAAACGTTATTTTAGTATCTTTAAGCAAGTTCACATTTGTGACAGATCTGGTATTCTAAAATTTAGTGACACCAGTTCAGTGGGCGGCCACAGTGGTGCAGCAGTTAGCGTTGCCGCCTCACAGCAAGAGGTTCTCCGGTTTGATGCTGGGGTGCCTTCTGTGTGGAGTCTGCATGTCCTCCCTGTGGTCGTGTGGGTTTCCTCCGGGTGCTCCGGTTTCCTCCCACATCTCAAAGATATGCATTAGGGGGATTGGGCACTCTAAATTGGCCCTAGGTGTGAGTGTGTGCATGTGTGTGCCTTCTGTGGAAGGTTGGGTGCCGGGCTGGCAACTCAACACCATAAAACACCACTGCCAATCATGAGCAGACAGGTGATCCACTGTGGCGACCCCTAACCAGGAAAAGCTGAAAGAAGAAGTGACACCAGTTCAGTATTCTGTACTTTTGGCAATTTCTGTTTGACATTTTTTTTTTTACTTTTTTTTGGGGTGGGGTTTAAAAAACTGTGAAGCAATGTCTGCTCACCTCTAGCAATGCAGAGGGATGACAGAGAGAGATGGTGTGAATCCAAAGCCACTCCCCACAACTAACATCTTCAGTGGAGACTAAGATCACAGGAAGGGGGAAGGGGAGTGTAAACTGAAGGAGAGCTGCAGATGGGGTGACAATACTTGCAAAAGTGAGAAGCACCCTCTAGTTTTGACCTTCACTGCATGCCTCCTGGTACTTTGACACTAAATGGTGCTCTGAAACACAACAACAAGTGATAAAAATAAATTTCTGTCTTAGAAGAATAAGAGCAGGAAAAGCTATTGCTCCCAACCTTTGTCTCTGTGAAAAAGAAACTTGGGTTGAAAACCAGTTTCTAGTGAGCATAAATCGTACAAGGGATTGTGGGGTATTATAGGTTCATAGATTAGTACTAGGCTAACCGCTCTTGCGAGCCATTTTAAGCCTAGCCAATTATCCATTGTGAGATTCAAACCCTGCACTTTGTGTTTGTAAGGCAAACACCTTAACCATTAGGCCACCCTCCCTGACCAAAAAGAAATTAACAAAACTTGTCGAAATGTAGAATTTGGGAAAACAAATACAATTGCATTACCATCTGAATTTGCTGATAAAGATAGAAGGAATCAAAAAAGTGTTTTCCAGGACTAATGCTAATTCTCTCATGCTTTTTGATGGCACATATATTTGGTAAATATAGCAGCCAGCCTAGTTGGTGTGTGTGTGTATATATACATATATATATATATATATATATAGGTTCATAGGTAAGTACTAGGCTACCTGCCCGAGGGTATTTATAAGCCTAGCCAGAGTGTGTCAGCTTTTGCCACCCCATTGATTAATTAACTGAGCCTCTGTCAAGAAGAGCCAATGAAGTGATCCCAGGGGTGCATTTTTTGTTACCCATCCACTCGTCAAGGTTTCTCTTGAAGAGTGTTAGTGAGGGGCTCTGCCTAATGTAGTTCGGAATTTTGTTCCAAAGCATGGGGAGTCTCTGTGACAGGAATCTATCCCCTCAGCATGTTCTATTTATTGTTGTGGCGAGGTTTAGCTCACTAGAGCAAGTGGCTCATAGTGACTTGGATTTCTTTACGTGGAGCATGTCCATACATTCTGAGTTGGACATGGCTTTGTAAGTCAGGCAGAGATCACCTCTGGGTAAGCAATATTCCACTGAGTACAGCCAGAGTTTTTCCAGTCGGGCTGCATAGGACATGTGTTTGAGGCCAGTAATCCTCTTGGTGAGGTACTTTTGTGGACTTTCCAGCAGTTGGAATTGTCTTGTGAGGTACACCTCAAATGGGGCATTGTACTCTATGATGGGTCTGATGAGTGACAAGTAGAGGGGCACTATAACCTCTTTATTTCTAGATGCGAACCCTTTAGTAATTAGATGGGCTACATAGAAGAATTTCCTAACTACTTTGGCAATATGATTGTCAAAGGAGAGATCACTATCTACCTGGGTCCCCAGATCTCTTATTACCTCTTCTGTATTAAGGGGGCTGCCACCTATGTGGTAATTCATGTGTGTTTTGTTTTTCCCAAATGGGATGACTATGCATTTTTTGGCAATTAGCTTGAGACCATGACTTTGACACCAGGTGTTCGTGTCAGTAAGGCCCTTTTGGAGAATGTCAGCCGGAGAGGCAATTATGGCTCCCAGTTTGCAGTCATCGGCGAACTTGGTTAGCCATAGTACTCCTGTGTTTGCCTGTACTTCTGAGAAGTATATGCTGAACAGTAAGGGTCTCAGGACTGAGCCTTGTGGGACACCACTTGTGGCTGGTTTAGAGTCGGACCTGGAGCCTGCTATTCTTACCATGTGAGTTCTGTCTATAAGCCAGTTGGCAACCCATCTCATGACATAGGGGTTTATGTTCAGGCTGGTGAGTTTTTCTATAATTCCCGAGTGGGGAATGGTGTCAAAAGCCTTGGCGAGGTCAAGATAGGCTGTGTGAACCACCTTTCCCTCATCTATGGCCTTGGTGACTGTCTCAAAGAAGTCAACCAGGTTTAGTAGGCATGATCTGCCCTTAACAAAGCCGAACTGGATCAGGTCAAGTGTTTGGAGGTTCCCAATGTCTTTGTTAATGAGTTCCATGATGATGCGCTCCATAGCCTTGCAGACCAGGCAAGTCAGGTTTATGGGGCGATAGTTACCAGGGTCAGTTGTGGCCCCTCCTTTGTGGAGTGGAATAACCGTTTCTGTGCGCCACTTTATGGGCACGTAGCCTGTGGAGAGGCTGAGGTTGAACAGTGTGTTTATGTGGGGGTTTAGTTTGTTCTGTAGTTCATGTAAGACGCAGCCTGGGAAACCATCTGGCCCCATTGATGCTGTGCTTTTGGCTTTTGAAAGGGCTGTTTTCACCTGTGCATCTGTGATTTCTGGGACACTACACTTTTCCAGTATTGTTGTGGGCCCTTTTGGGGGTGAGAGGGGGGTGAAGTTTGCACTGAATCTATCTGCCAGGATGTTGGCAATATCAGCAGGTTCAGTATATTTTGTGCTATTTTGCACTAGCTCAGAGCATATGTGCGAGTTGCCACTTAGATTCTTGACATAGCTAAAGAAGGCTTTGTGGTTATCTTTTAAATCCTTGGCTATTTTTCTTTCGAAGTTAGCCATGGAGGATTTTATGAGGGACCTTAGTTTCTTATTGATACTGATCAGGGATGTCTTTCCTTCTTGGCATTTGCTTTTTTTGTGAACTAGTTTCCTCTTTCTATTGTATAGCCTGTTTATGGCAGGGGTCCACCAGACTGGTTTCCTTCTCTTAGGGGAGTGAGTCTTGGTTTTGCTAGGGATGGCATGATCCATGCATCCTTGAAGGTGCTCACAGAGTGAATTTGTAAAGGTTCCTGCATCTTGGACACTGTTATCCTTTAACGTGGGGGCTGTGAAACTTACCACCTCTGTCTTAAGTAAGGTGAAGTTTGCTATAGAAAAGTTTTTCACTGTGGTTTCCTTGGTTGGGGTGGTGGTGTGGTGTGGACATCCATAGTGATTAGTTTATGGTCTGATCTAACCAGTGACAGGTTGACCTCCTGTGCGGAACACCTGTCACCCATGTTGGTGATGACCAGGTCCAATATGTTTTCACCTCTGGTAGGGGAGTTTACCAGCTGATCCAGGGCATTTGAGATGATAAATTCCAGGAAGCGCTGGACCTGGGAGTTTGTACTTGAGTAGTTTTCCCAGTTAACAGTAGGGTAATTGAAATTGCCCAATATCAGGGTGTTCGGTAGGACCTTCATGTTTTCCAGTGTCTCTAGAAAGGCGGAGTGGTGGTCCTGGGTCATGGAGGGTGATCTGTAGCAGGCCACAATTTGCATTGCAGATTTGCCCAATGTTAGTTGCACATGGATGATCTCAGAGGTATCATGCTGCGCCACTAACCTGGCGGTGTAGGTATCCTTGATGAATATGGATACACCCCCTCCTTTTGTGTTTCTGTCCATGTTCTCTGGCCGAAATGTGTAGTATGAGTTGTAGCCTAGTAGTGCTGGGGTGCTCTGTGGAGCCTTGAACCAGGTTTCAGTTACTGCATAGATGTCGACGTTCTCCATACTGAGGAGTGCTTCGAGCACGTGCATTTTGAGATTTAAACTCCTGGCGTTGAATAGCATAACCCTGATTTTTTATTTGTGCTGTTTACGGAGGTGGGTTTGACTTTTGAGCCTTGCCTAAAAAAAGGCACAATGGGGGCAGCAAGAGCCTTGGCCAGTATTTGAAAGCCTAGGGGTGACAGGTGCAAGCTGTCTCTTGCAAAGCAACGAGGCTTGTCGAGCATGTTGTCCCAGGCTGACAGACACTGGATCCCCTTTGAATGACACCAGAAGCTTAGCCAATTGTTGAAATTAATATTTTTTCTTTATACTGCGGTATCATTCTTGATGACAGCAGGATGCTACTCAGGGTCATACCCACCTGGGCTACATGATCAGAGAGCCCTTCCATGTCTCTTTCATGTAGTCCAGGGAGGTACGTCTCAGGTTATTCACACCAACATTAACAATGACAGAGTCATATTTGTACTTCCTCTGGAGTGACCTGAATGCTTGTGTTATGTGGTGGATTCTGGCTCCCGACAGGCAGCTAACAGTAACCTTCTCCTTGTCCGGCCTAGTGAGTGGGACATCAGTGTGCCTGACTATAGAGTCACCTATTACTAGTGTGTTAGGTACGTTATTTCACCTTAAGGGCTGTGACTGTGCGGCAGACTGATTTTGTGTTTTATGTGTCGTCAGGTTTGTGACGGGAGGTACAGGTTTTTTGAGTGTCTGCTTTGGAGGTCTCTGATGCTTTTGCAGGTTTTTATTTAGAGCCACCGAGTATGATTTTGTGTATTTATGTGTATTTTTTGCCAGTGCTGGTTTAGTATGTCTATGTGAGGCTGGAGGTGTGGTGCAAGTGTTAACCTTCTCCTCATGACTGCCTGTTCCAGTCTTGGGTGAAGAGAGCTTAGCCTCCAATTTAGCTATATAATTGCATCTCTCGCATATGTTAATGTTTTGTGGTAGGAGGAGAGGGTTGTCTGTGTACATGAGGCAGTTGTAACATTGCCTCAGGATACCCAGGTTCACCAGCTGGACTGGAGAGTATACCTGAAATTGCCCTTTGGTCATGCCTGAATAGTAAAGTGAGCTGCTTAGTCGCTTGGTTGGTGAGGGGTGAATAATGAGCCTTGCCCTGCTGGGCAATCAAGTGTTGGGGTATATTAGTGCTTGCTATTAGGTCTGAGCAAGTGCAGGACTGTAGGATGCTTTTTAAGTGCTTAGGTTGAGAGTTAGACTACTTTCAAGGGAAAAACTGAAGAGGAGACTTGGTGGAGCCAGGAATAATTTAGCCCTAGCTAATCGGCGCTGTCCTGACGTGCAAAACCATGCAAACGCATTTTTTACAGCAGGGAAATGAAAGAGATAGAAATTAACCCAAAATGGCCTATAAACTACTAACTTCTGGGCTGGAACCACTCCTCCAGGGACAGATGGCTGCTCAAAGCCCCTTCTCTCACAGGTGAACAGAGAAAACTCCTTCTATCCAAGTAAGGTATGGGCAACTCAGAAACTTGTAACACAGCCCTGAATTCAGCACTAGCCTGAAAACTGGACTATACTAGCTTAGAAAGGTGGGAAACAAGGAAAAATGTTTATATATATATATATATATATATATATATATATATATATATATATATATATATATATGTATGTGTGTGTTTTTTCAAGTATGCTGTAAACCGTATATATAGCTATGTAGTTACACCTTCCAAAATGTTTTCTTACCCTGCCTTCTGTTACTCTCATTCTTTCTACTTGAAATAATGAAACCTGGGTTACCTTCCAAGACTAATATGATACCCAAGTTTCCAAAACTGCAACACAGACCTTTATTATATGTCACTCAGCTTACTAAGATACTTTATTAGTAATCAGAAAAATAAATCTATACCAGCTCAAGTTGTTATGCACATGCTCTGAACAATTAAGTAGAGTGCTGTCTCTGGGGTGCTATATCCTTCCTGGAAAACACAATCATAACAGTAATGAGCAAACACAGTTTTGTACCTCAGACTAAATACCATGGAAAAGGAAGAAAAAGGGGATGCAGACTGGACCATTGCAATGTCATAAGGCAACTGGTATGATTAGAAATGACGAGAAATGACAGAGGGAGGAGAAGGGAACATGGGTGTCAGCTGGCAGAGTGACAATTCAAGTTTGATGTAAGGAAACGCTATTTCACACAGAAGGTGATGGGAACGTGGAACACATTAAAATCAGTATTACGTATGGTACAGTTTTACTGCACACTTAGCTGGCTGTACAGTTATTGCCTGGTATGGAAAGAAATAGATAAAACTGATTTAAGATCAGGACTGCAGTGGTGGTGCTGCGGTAGCATTGTCACCTCACAGCAAGACGTTGTCCTGTTCGATTCTCAGCTAAAGCGTCTTCTGTGTGGAGACATGCGTGAATGGGCGTACCTTCGTTGAAGGTTGTATGTCAGGGCTGGCAACTCGGTACATAAAAATCTGCTGCCAATCATTAGCGGATCGGAGTTCCGCTGTGGCGACCCCTAACCGGGAAAAGCCGAAAGATACAACAAGTCCTAATGAAAAACAAAAAAGCAAACATATGAGGAAGTGAACTGCATTAGATGATGCTTATAAGCTCAGAAGAGCAAAAAAAAAAAAAAAAAAAAAAGAGGTTATACTAAATGTAGTGGACAGGTTATAATCAAGCAATCAGTACTCGGCATAAGTAAACATTCTATAACAGAGGACAGTACGTCACCTACTCTGAGCAACTCAGTACATTTTAAGAAAGAAATAACAGTGATCAGTTGTACGACATAAGGCATTCTACATCAGCTGGCAAAATGGAAAACAAAAGCAAAATAAGGATTTCAAAGCAAGTATTATTCACTTATAAAATGGTTAGCAATCTGCAACAACTCTAAGAATCTAAGGACAATAAAGTTTGATAACGGAGTAATTTCAAGCTAGAGGGTGTTACATGGACAAACAGTTTTGTTCCAAAACCCTGAACAAGTGAATAGGTGACATCTGATATGATAAGGTAATCTTTAGAAAGATAACAGCATAGGAAGGCACTAAGAAAATATATTTTAATGTTGCAGTAATCTATAGCAGTGTTTTTAATTAGTTGAATTGAGAAATAGTACTGGTAACAAACCTACAAATCCCATCAATCTCTCTCTCTCTAAAACACCTAAACTGGCTTGAACTACCCCACCAGCTTCTTCTCTCTCAGCTGCAGATCATTCATTCTATGCTATACCAGCCTTCCTACTGGCCAACACTATCCCCTCTCATCTCCCATTATTCTCTCTCCAGACCTCTCCAAAGCTCTAACCAAGACCTACTACAAATCTACAAACCCAAGTCTAAATTTGGACATAACATGTACAGCTATCACCCCACTATTGCCTAGAATAGGCTCCCACTAGAAATCAGGACCCTTACACATCCTAAACAATTTAAGACAGCCACCAAAGAGCACTTTAAAAGTCACTGGTCCGGCTACTGCACTCTCTTTCTCCTTAAACATCCCCTACTTCCCATACCTTAATCTACTTTCTGTCCTTAACTCAGTCTTCTCACTAGCTCTCTTTAATCTTCCTTGACTACTCTTTCTACTGTCTTCTAAAACTTATTAAGCTAATCGCCTCAGAGAAACATTCTACAGTAATTATCTTGCCTTCATGCAACTACATTATGATAAAACTGTTTTTTGTAACCACTTATCCCCAAAAACTATATTCATCTTAATGACACATTTCTTTTTATACATCTTGAAAGAGCTTTGCTACACTCCTGATTATTGACACTGCATAACATTGTATTGCTACTTAATGCCTTGTAACAATCCTATAACATTGCTATTTAATGCTAATTTATAACGAAAATTGTATAATATGTTGGAGCTTTTCTCCCTGGATCGCCACTGAAAAAGGGCTGTTCAGCTCAGTTGGAAAAGCCCGTTCAACAAATATAAAATAAATATATAAAATAAATAACTGCTCCCAGCATTATCAGAACTTTCTAGGATACTGAAGAAATACTAAAAGGTAATTTGTTTATGAGTCACAGAATTCCCTTCTGAAAACTCTGTTACAATAATATTTAACTATGTAAGTGCGGAAGCACTTAACTATCTCAAAATACTGAAATGTCAAATTTCAGTATCTTGAGATGAAAGTGCCGAAAGTGCAACTGAGCGAAATTGCACTTGATCGAATTTGAAATGTCAAATCTGCAGTTTGTGGTGGCGTGCTACGTGGGATTTGCTGTTTTTGTAAGGTGCGGTGTGCTGTGGGATATGGTTTGCGTGCCGTTGTGTGGACATATCTGGAGATTCAGGTAAGTGCTGTTTTTTTTAAGAGTTTTGGGTAGGGATTTGAGTGTATGTGAGTGTGCTGGGAAGTGTTAGGCGTAGGTTAGGGTAGGTAGGTAAGAGTGTGAGTGTGTAAGTGTTGAGAGTGGTGGCATTTGCATGCATGTGATGTGTGTTTATGCAAGGGGACTATAGAGCATGTAGTGGTGGGTTTAGTGTCTTTGTCTTTTTAGTGTGACCTCAGAATTAGCATATATAAGTAGCGCGTGTGTGTGTGTGTGTGTGTGTGTGTGTGTGTGTGTGTGTGTGTGTGGGGGGGGTGCATGGGGGCTTGCCCTCCTGCTTATATGTAGGGTAGGTGTGTGTATTTGTGTATTGTGTTTGTGTGTGTTTTGTTGGTTTGTTGTAGTGTGGGGAGGAAGGTGTATGTATGTTTATTTGTGTGGTGGAGAGTGCATTTAAAAGCCGCGATTTTGAATTTCTCGCTTTTGGGGTTTCGGTATTGTGAATGTTCGACTTTATAGTCTCGGGATACTGAAATTCGAGATTTCAGTATTTCGAGATTATAAAGTGAATCCATAAGTGCATGTCTTCCAATCTATAGCTCTCCCAAACTCACAAAAGTCTCCAAGGCACACCACAGACAATGGCAGGGGATAGGTAGCATTCGATGATGTGAGAAAAAGACAACACAGATTACACTACAACTGGATAGATAATCAAGTTTATTGCTGGGGAGTGGGTTAGCAAGCACTCTGACTGGCTAAATGCAGTAGAAGCTTCCTTATAGATCCAGTTCAACCAGTAACTACCAAGAGACCATTCAGGGGTAGTCTTCTGCTTCCAATGCATTGATTTTGGCAGAGTTCTCAAGTGTCACATATGAAAAGGTATACCATTCATTTCTGCTCTCAGACACCTTCTGTAGATGGCAGTTTTCCAAACTGCTCAATTAATTTTTGAAGCATAAATCTGTACTAATTTATGATGCTCTATAATCTACAAATGACTGCGCTTAACATCAGTGTATTTGCATTAAGCAGCGGTGGTGCAGCGGTTAGCGTTGTCGCTTCACAGCAAGAGGCTCTCCAGTTCGATCTTCAGCTGGAGTGTCTTCTGTGTGGATTCTGCATGTCCTCCCTGTGGTTGTGTGTTTCTTCCGGATGCTCCGGTTTCCTCCCACATCCCCAAAGACATGCTGCAAGTGGATTGGACATGATAAAAATTGACCATAGGTGTGAGCGCATGCGTGTATGTGCCTTCCGTGGAAGGTTGGGCACCGGGCTGGCAACTCGACACCATAAAACTCCACTGCCAATCATGAGCGGACAAGGTGATCCGCTGTGGTGACTCCTAACCGGGAAAAGCCGAAAGAGAGAGGTCTAATTATATGCCATGCATTCTGGTGAAAAAAAATAGCGAGTCATGGTTTTCACCAGTTAGCTGGGATCCATCCAAATGTCTGGCTTCATGAAAAAATTTAGTGATGTCTAGTAATCTGTTCAACCAAGCACTCCTAGAAAACTGCAAAAAACAATCTGTTTTGCAGTCACAGGCATTACTTCTGTAGTTTCTGTAGACTCAGGTTTCAGAATTCAGCTACATTTTCTATACTAACTTACACCACCCAGTCCCTGACCCAGAAGAGCTTTTGAGGGTAAGTCTAGAGAAAGTTGTGCCACCTCTATGCTAGCAGTATCTCAGTAGATCAGGAATAACAGTACAATTTGAGTGTTCACTTTAAAAGTGTGCTAGAGGCATTTCCTCTCCTAGTCTTTCTGCAATGGTGAGCTTCACCACCACTCACTTTTTTCTATATCCTTTTGCCCCTATGTCGGCTGATCATCAAGAATCCCTTAATCAGACTTATCCCACACTAAGCCCCCATACTAGAGATGTACTCAGTACAGTATAGGGGTGAGAGCCATACAGATAGCCCATCATTCAGGTCGCCATGAGGATTGTTTGTATGCTTTATGGCATCTTAACACCAGGGTATTTTTGGGATAATCCATGGCACCATGGGGGCCACTATGCCTTCCCATTATGTAACTGTATGCTCATGCACTTGTGCAAGAAAGGCTACCTCTGACTGTTTGCTTTCTGCACCACACACATGATCCCAGACTAAACCTGCATGTTCTGCCTCTCCTCAAAGAGTCTGCAGCTGTATGTAATTAGTTCTACCTCCTCCCTCCTACCAGCTCTGTCAAGCATCCTCACAGTTAAATGATCACAGGTTATCTGGGCCATAGTCAGAACTTTATCCCTTTATGCTGTTAGAACTGATAACTATCCCATCCACTTTAAAAAATTATATAAGGCGCTTTGGTGTTCAAGACTCCAAATTCAAGAATGCTAAATGAAAACCAATAAAGCAATAAGTAAGTACTGCGATTACTGCTTTTATAATATATATTCACACAAACACAGCACGCTATACTTTATTTTCTCTATTTCTTTTGTTGTTCTGGTAATCCCTTGCATATTCCAGTCTTCACCAGTAGTCAGAACCATTATTTTATTATTTTATTTTATTTCCAGTTTGATTACCGGGGATGTCCACTGGGCTCAAAGAGCCCGTTTTCAGTGGAGGCCCGGGGAGAAAAGCTCCACATCACAAGCAATTAAACAAAAATGAAATAATACAAAGTAATGAGAAAAGGTACAAATGCATAATGGCAAGACAGTTCATAAACATATTTACAAAGTTGTACAGATAACTATTTGTACAATAATTAAGTGATAGAGGCAGGAGAAGAGTTCACAATTAAAAGAAAAACAATTATTAGTTGAGGGTTAAAAATGTGAATGCTGTATATTGAGGTTTAGCAGAAATGGAGGAGAAATAGGTGGGAAGTACACTGTTACAGCACAGATTATAGTGTCTGGAGTATTCTTAGAGAGGTAGTTGAACATTAATAAAAGTGGAGTTCACACGTGAAAGGTATAATTGCCATAGTTAAACTGCATCAGCTTAATATAGGTAGTTATTAAAGATTAATTGTTTTCAGTAAGAGGGGATGAGATCAGGGACTATATACAGTATTTACATTGTGTACATTTAAGGTAGAAAAACATTATTAATAATTTGGTGTTGAATTTGACTTAGAGGGAGACAGATGTTTAAGGGGTCTTTAGATTTAGAGTGAGGTAGGTGTTTAGGAGAACAGCCTGGGGTGGATGAATAAGCAGAGAAGCTGTATGAGGAAGCATACCTAGAAGAGAGTAAGTAGGTTATGTGGGGAGAATACAGTTACATTTCCAGTGCTGTGTAAGGTAGGAATGAAGCTGAGTTTTAAAGTATTCGTAGTTTTCAGAGATTCTAAGAGAAGAAGGAAGGGAATTCCATCTTTTGGCTAGGGAAGAACAGAGTAGAAGGTGACCAGCAGGACGTTTAGGATGAATTTATTCTGCTCTACCATCTAGTATACCCATTACTTTGTAGGACAGTCTCTTAATTCCATACAGTATATACCTGATAATGTCATGGTTTGGAATGCTTGAAGAATGCATGCTGGAGGTTCACCTGCTAAAGAATGCCAAAGATCAGAAGGATGGAGTTTGGGCAATGTAAGTTCTAAACTCTGAATACAGCATCAGAGCTCCTTGGTAGGTATGTCTCCTCACTAGTAAACAGCCTAACCTTGATAAAACTATCCATTCATCCCACTCTGCACTCCTGGAACTAGCTTCCAAAAAGGGTGAACTTCCTGCACATTGTATCACAAAGTCAGGTTTACTACCCTATCCCCCAAAGAGATAGGAGAGCAGACAATAGCTGGGCAAACCAGACTTGACCACCAATGCATTGGGCACTAATTAAACCAGGGTTACTAGCAACATGTGCATACACAATTTGGGTTAATTATTATATAACTCTCACTGGCATAGCAGTGACTTAGCTTTGTAATTGCCACTCCAAATTGTACCACTGGCAATATCTGGGGAAAGGCTTCAACCAAAGTAGAAATAAAAGAATTTAACTTTCTAAACTAGTTGCTTTGGTGTTTTTTCTTTTTTGTGTGTGTATGTGTGTGTGTGTGTGTGTGTGTGTGTGTGTGTGTGTGTGTGTGTGTGTGTGTGTGTGTGTGTGTGTGTGTGTGTGTGTTTGTGAGGGGGTTGCAAAGTAATTTCATCCCGCCAAAACAGCACAAGAGGTAACATCACTCCTCACCGTAATGTAATGAGCTGATGTTGCTGCATGTAAGATTGATAAAAATAGGAGTTTTGTAAAATACATCTGTTCTGGAATAAATGTTTAAATTGACAGGAATCAACTGATTTAGTTGGGAAGACAACATCTGTGTATAAAATGAAATACAATAAACATAATGTACATCCATCAATTGTGCTTCTGAAAACCATCTAAAAGGAACATGGTGTTATGACTTTAGTACTAGTTAGGCATTTGAAAGAAAACTATTGGTCTCTGAGACAGACTACCAACTTGTACAGACAGTGAATACACCCCCACAGATACAGGCATGCTTCAGAAAATACACAGGTTCATAGGTTGGTACTAGGCTATCGACACTAGGGCCTATACAAGCCTAGCCATAACAATTCCATGGCTATTTTTTCCCTACAGTATTTACTTCCCTGTCTGTTACAGCCTTTAAATAACTGACCTGTTGAATGTAATATATTAGAACAAGAACATTCATCTATCAATCTACTTAACCGAATAAACTATTTGAAGGTGTCTTTATTCCTCCCACACAGGGAGGATATCAGAGAGAGAGAGAGAGGGAGTGTTTCTTAGATCTGCTAGCTAAAGTGATTTTATCTGGACTAAACCTTTGTACTCTGCCACCTATCCATAGCCATACTAACCTTGTCTGAAGTGATGTCATTGGCATTAGATAACAGCTTTGAAGGTTTAACAGAAGAGACAGAGATACCGCAGATGGGTCTAGCACAGGCTTTTTAAACAAGAATTTAATATTACAAGGACTTTATAAAATCTGTCAGGCCTTTTGGGGGCAGGAGGCTATGAATCAGGGGCAGCAGAGATGGCTTGAAAGGTATCCAAGAAGGCCTCAAGAACAAGGGCAGTTGGGGAAGGGGTAGGAATACCCATTTCCAAAAGGTTGTAGAATCCTTTTTGGATCTCTGTAACCTGCTTAGACTCCCGATAAAAATGTCTCATCATGTTTAATACTGTCTCTCCAAAAGAAGCTTCTTCTACAGGAGAGTCAGGAGAAAGAGAGTCTTCATCTTCTGAATGACGCTGGTTTGGGGAGTGGATTTGAGATGAATATGCCATATAATGATCTGAATCAGAAGCCTCCTCATCTTCAGAAAGAGATGAATCCACAGTCCCTTTTGAGGGATGCTAGTGGTAGTGGTGGTGGTGGTGGGGGGTAGAGGTGGATAACAAAAGGACAGTGGCTGCAGGGTCATAAAGACTTGTGCAGGCCTTGAGAAAAATCGATCCATTCCTTCTACCTTGAAAGAGGGAGAAGTGGGGGAAGTTACATGTTTACTTTTTTGGCATTTCTACTTTGGTGTGATGTCTGCCTGAACCAAACGTGGTGGTTCAGATCCTTGACATACCTCATTAAGTTTACCTGGGATCTATTCCCTGTTGAGAATGCTCACTGGAACCTCTGAGATAATAATATATGGTTCAGCTTTATCTGCTGGTTTCTCTGCCTTAAGAGCATCTTAAACCATACCGGCCTTCAACCGGGTCTCAGTAGAGGGCATATGAGGACGAACTGGGCACACCTCAGGTTCTGAAACCTCAGCTGGAGTCAGAGTCGACTGAGTTTCTGGTCTAGGTCTTTTAAGCTTCTTCTTAAACAATAAGAGTATGTCTGGAGAAACAGAATTCGCCATTTCAGAGTGAGCCAACTGTTTACGACACTGGGTTTCCAGAAAAGTACTGAGTGAGGACAAACAGGATCACAACATCTTAGTTACAAATGAGTGACAAATGGAACTGGCCTTGTAGTTTTGTTCCACTCCTAAGTAGAAAAGATATTCGTATGCAAGTCTTTGTATGGAATTTGCCGACCACACTCACAGTTACCCCACCTAGCTGGCATCTAATACTGGTAAGGAAAAACACTTTAAAAAAAGCAAAGAAATGCTCCTCAACAGGATACTTATCTGTTTACTCAAAGCAATAGCACCAATGAACAAATGACAAACAGTCAGATGGATGCGCAACCTGCTTTCAGGCTAGCAACAAGACAGTATGCAGAATTACGTTCATACATCCACCTATATAACCCTGAATTTAAATAATTATAAACAAAATTATATATATATATATATATATATATATATATATATATATATATATATATATACACATATATATATATATACAAATATATATATATATATATATATTTATACAAATACACACACATCTATATAAATAAAAATGTAAATGTTCGTTTGTTCAAAATCTTAAATCTCCGAAAGTTCTTCACCGATTGCTTTGAAATTTTCACACAATGTTGCATTCCAATGCGCGGGTGTTTTTATATACCTACTATTATATAGATGTCACACGTTGCATTCGAATACGCGCGTGTTTTTATATACCTACTATGGAGTCTATATATTTGCATACAAATATGCAATTTTATATGTTTTTGTTATAACTTTCTTACTTCTTTTTCAGTGCAATCGCTCTGCTTTAGTTCATCCAAATAATGCCTCACAGAAGATCAAACTTAGGTCGTCGTACTCGTGGAGCGGAAGCAGTGCGACGAGTAATTGCAAATCAAACTGAGGAAGAACGGGCATCAGAGAATGAGCAAAACAGACAAAGAATAGCTCAAATATGTGCCGAGGAAGCAGCAGAGTGACGTGCAGCCAGACTTGAGGATGTACGGTTGCAAGCACGGCGATAGTGTTCTGCAGCTTCAGATCTGCTTCGTTCTCCTCGATCGACACCAGCGGACGAAATAAATGCTTGCCTGAAATACTCTACTTAGTGGCGACATGTAAAGATGTTAAAATTAACTACAAATATGCATGTGCAGCTGCAAAACGATCGATCAGCTGAGATATTCTCATATCAATTGCTGGAAATTGGGAACAGAAAGGGGCCGATTGATCTGACCTCAGGACGAATTTCATTGCCTCATAACTTCTGCAATTTAGTGATGTCAAAAGAAGAATTGGTTGAAAAAGTATTTCCCAATATTCAAACCAATTATAAGAATCACGACTGCCTGACTGAACGAGCTATTCTTGCGGCCAAGAACAAAGACGTCTACGAACTTAACAATATTATTCAGTCTAACATTCAAAGCGAGGCAGTCACATACAAGTCCGTCGATACTGTTGTGGAAGCAGATGAAGTGGTTAATTATCCAACAGAATTTTTTAATTCACTCGATCTGCCAGGGATGCCACCGCACATACTGCAATTGAAAATCGGCGTGCCAATTATCATGTTGCGAAATATCAACCAGCCAAAGCTTTGCAACGGCACGCGGCTTGCAGTAAAAAAATTAATGAGCAACGTCATAGAAGCAACAATCTTGACAGGACCTTTCAAAGGTGAAGATGTCCTCATTCCTCGCATTCCTATGATTCCAACGGATATGCCATTTCAATTTAAGAGATTGCAATTCCCAATTCGATTGGCGTTTGCAATCACCATCAACAAAGCTCAGGGCCAGTCTTTAGAATTGTGCGGTTTACATCTACACACGGATTGCTTCTCACATGGACAATTATATGTTGCGTGTTCTAGAGTCGGCAAACCAGACAATCTCTATATCTGCACAGACAATGGAACAACAAAAAATACTGTATACCCACAAGCATTGTGAAATTAAGCATATTAGAAACGTGCACTTTCTCTTTTCTTTCTTTTCCATTTAACCAGAGTGAGCCACAGCAACACGTGGCCGGGTACAGCTAGTATATATATATATATATATATATATATATATATATATATATATATATATACACACACACATATATATATATATATATATATATATATATATACATACATATATATATATATATATATATATATATATATATATATATACACATATATATACACATACATATATACACATGGATAGATTTTGCCTAAATATTGCTGCTTACTATAGCCTGAGAAAAGAATTTTCTTTGTAAAACACACACACACACACACACACATATATATATATATATATATATATATATATAGATATAGATATATATATATATATATATATATATATATATATGGATTCATATCACTTCACTGAAAGACCATTTCACTGACACCCATTTCACTGAGACCAAATTGCCTAAAGTTCATTTCACCTAAAGCTCATTTCACTGACAAGTAGTACTCTAAGGCAGTTCAAAGGTATATGTCCTTTTCCCCACTGTAGTGCGATCCTGGTGTTAGTATATATAGTTGGGGGGGTGGGGGCACAGCCCCCCACATTGGGGGTGTGGTGGGCATAGCCCCCCACCTAGTTTGGTTTTACCAAATAATGTAAAACAAAACCAGACAGCAGAAAACCAAATTAAGTGGGGGGCTACGCCCACCACACTTCCCAATATGGGGGGGCTGTGCCCCCCACCTCCCCTAACTATATACACTAACTACAGGATCACACTACAGTGGGGAAAAGGACATATAACTTTGACTTGCCTTGGAGTACTACTTGTCAGTGAAAAGAGGTTTAGGTAAAATGAACTTTCAGTGAAATGAACTTTAGGTGATTTGGTCTCAGTGAAATGATCTTTCAGTGAACTGATATGAATCCCACTTATATATCTATATATATATATATATATATATATAGTTTCACTTCATAATCTCAAAATGCTAAAATCTCGAATTTCAGCATTATGACACCATGAAGCTGAAACTTCAGAATGCCAAAAGTGCATAACAGCGAATTTGAATATCTGGAATCCGTGCTTATGCATTTCTGGTACGTTATGTGAAGTGTCTGGGATGGTGTTGGAAATGTCAGGTAAGTGAGTGTATGTGAGCATTTTTCTGACTTGTACATGTGGGTTAGGTTTGGGAGATGTAAGATGAGATGTGAGTATTGGATGTGTTGGTGTTGTGTGTGTGTGTGTGTGTGTGTGTGTGTGTGTGTGTGTGTGTGTGTGTGTGTGTGTGTGTGTGTGTGTGCGCTCGCGCGCACGTGTGCGAGGGACTGTATAATGTCTGTGTGTTATTGTTTTCTTTTTTTCTGTTTGTGCGATCTCGGAGTTGGTATATATAAGTAGGGGGTGTGGGGGTGCAGGGGAGCTTGCCCCCCTGCATTTCTGTATTGTAGGTGTGTGCCTGTGTGGTGTTTTGGTGTGTTTATTTGTTTTGTGGTGTGGGTGTTGTGGTTTGTGTGTGGTGTAATGTGTACTGCGTGTTCGGTGTTCTGGTATGGGCTTTGTAAGTGTTGTGATGGTTTCAGCTTCATGGTCTCGAAATGTTGAAATTTGAGATTTCAGCATTTTGAGATTATGAAGTGAAACCACATATATATATATATATATATATATATACTTTTATTCAATGAAAACTCATTTCACTGAATTTCAATTCACCCTCAAAAAATCGCTGAAAGTTCAAATCACATATGCACATACACATATACACAGATACCAAATGCTACTTGACTTATGTTTGTTTTAGATTCAACAATAAATGTTGACAGAGGAAACTACTGCCATATCACTTTGTGAGGCATAATCTCCTTTCTGATTCTAAAAGTCTGCTAAAGCAAATAAAATACACCATGTCTGATAGCAGAATCTTGGTGTACTAAATAAACAGAATGTGTGGATTAATCAAGAGATTACAAAGCATATTCCTGAAGAATAAGCATAACCAAAAACAGACTCAAAAATGGCACTCATTTTGAACAGTAGGTATAACTTTAACTCTACAGCTTTTATTACATTTATCATTATTTTCTATATGTCAGTACTATGCCACACATGTAGGAAAGCACTTAGCAGAACAGCTATTTTCTCTAGTTCTAGCCATATTGTTGCATCATCAACATTATTATATCACTGGTTATGACATCACTGTCTAAGTGCAAGTGAAAGACTCTCCTAGTAAGTGTGATGATACAGTCAGTGACATTACAGCTCTAATAATGAAAGCAGTGGTACAGCCTCAGGTCAATCATCAGCAGGGAGCAGTGCTGTTACAATCTTATCAACATAAAATATTCTTGATGAAAAAAGACTACAGAACTTACCATATCAGTCAGACTAGAGTCAGAACATCTGTCTTTCAATTCTTACTTATTATAGTCATACCCCATCACTCAGAGGAGTGACAGAGTTTCTTGAATCAACCACCAATCTGTAAAAGAAGTCAAAGCACTTCAATCTTAAATCTGGTCCTCTTAGTCTGTTATTCATGCCTCTTCGCTATTCCCTTTTCTTCATCCCTATGCCCCAACCTTTCATTTTATGAATCTGTGGAAACATTCTGCCCATTCTATTTATTCCATCTTCCAGGTTGTCACATTTAGGTTTGTGAACTCGTTCTCATATTCCAAATCCCATCCTTCTCACTTATTATTCTGTAATTCTTCTCTCATCCCTCTCTATCAGCCTGACATCCTTTTTCAAGTAAGACTACTATACCTACATACAGTGTCACATGCCAGGGCACAGTGAAACTAAAAATGACCTCTCATCTCTTAGTGCCATTGTCTGATATTATGTATAAAAGCAGTCTGTTTGCCACTACCACTACTGTACTGCAATACGTCAGATGATTAATTCAAACTCTGAGTGTTATGTTCAGGCCATTTTTCCGCTGTCTTCAGAGCCCTCAAGTCAAAGCAGTCTCTCCTTTGTTTCTTCTTTCCAGAAGATGTGGTTTTAATTTTCTTGATATTGAAACTCACATGTATACTCATTCTAAGACATTTTCAGTAACCCCCCCCCCCCAAACTGGAGTTGGCTCTACCACTTCATCTGTTAACTGCTGTGCACCTCCGTATCAACACAGAAAGAAATAGCCTTGCTATACTGCTTAAAGTGATGTGTGTTCTCGGGCATCGACTCCTGCAGAATCTCACTGATTGCCTGCCAAGCCACTTATCCTATGTTCTCTGCCTTGTAATAAGCTCTCGTCTAGTCCCACTAACTTCAGTATCTCATCAATTCCTCTTAGTTTCTCTGCCATTTTTCTGTGTTGTTAAAGGCCTGCCTTGCTAAAGTCCAGGAATGCTACGTCTACTCGACTGCCTTTGTTCACTTCAGCTATGATCCACTCATTGCAGTGGTCACTGGTTCAGGCTTTTCTGCCAAGATATGCCTTCCAAAAAAGCAGTATAGGCTAGGGTCCAACAGACCATCCTGAAATTCCACAAAACACTCCTGGAAAAGTAACGGACATTACATATTTTAGCATACAGTAACAGGACAAGAAAAGTAACCAAGGAAATAAGATGTAACACTTCTAAAATGGCAGAGAGATCTGCTAGTTTGGAAGAGTAAGAAATAAGAAGTAATAAATAACTAACCTTTAAAAATCAGTACTAATGTTGGGCAGAAGCCCACTTCTGCATATAAACCCTGAGCAAAGAATGATAGAACTGCACAGTGTAAAAACACCCCTCAAATGAAGAATATGACCACACTTCTGCAGCTAACATTCTGTCCAACACGTGACATATGTATGATATCTAATACAGATATGTACCTGTTGTACTGATGATAAAAACATTCCATTATTTTTTTGACAAAAGCATAGAAGTTTAATTCCTTTGTTTAATGTTTTTAAAAAGCAAGAATGATGGATGGAAATAAAAGTCAATTTACAGCAGTGCTCAATTTCATGTGCAGACAGAGGAAGAGTAATTGTAATTTACAGCAGCTGTCAAAGAAAACCTATTACAGATGACATTAAAATAAGTTAGTTTGCTTTAACTTAAATTGTTTAAGATCTGCATAAATTGCTGAAAACTACTATGTTTGGACAATGCTGCAATCTGCTAGGTGCTATTAATACCAGTAATACAAGGGTATGCTGTAGAATTATTTAACTGCATTCATTTGTGTGGTAGAATACAATTCTTCTTCCACAGGCTTGAGATACTGAATCACAACAAAAGCTTCCTGTTTAAGAAATAGTATGACCTGGTTATCATCTACATTTTGTATTCTGCTTAACACATCAGTGGACTACATCAGCATCCTAGACATGTTATCAGCCTGTCCTAACACTAATCACCTACCTTCCAACATAAGGAGACAGTAATTCCTGAAGTCATGGGGGAACGTGGGGTGTAGCCAAGTAGCACTACTCCTCAACCCCATGGGCAGTTAGACTGTATGACTCCTGCTCTGCTGGTGTCACACTGTCAATTGTGGGACCTTCCCCTTAGCTTTTTTCCTTTCATCCGGAAATGCAGACACCACAAAACTTTGATGTAAAGCATCACTCTCCCTCACTGGGAGGTTTCTCAGAATAAATGACTGTGATCAACTTGGAGATAGTATGGCAAAGGCCCACCACCCTCAGTCACATCATCCCTCACCTGGACTCAAACCTAGGCTCATGGTATATGACTAGACAACTTGCTGCTACAATTACAGGCTAACATTATAAATGGAAATGGACCTTTTCTCACCACGATCCATAACTGCAATTGCTAGGATGGACTAGCTTGACAAAAGTTGATCCAAATGTTGTCTTAGGTCTGTGATTAAAAATGACTAATTAGCAGTCTTCTACATTATGGAAAAAGAAATATTCATGCTTTTAAGAAGGGCACAATGTGAGACAGTAAAAATTATCACTGTGCCTTGTGAATACTGAGGTTCTGTAAACTATGGGACTGCGACTTAGTCCGTCATGCCCAGAACAGCTTTATTTAAAATGTGAAATGTACAAGTATCATGCTTTTGTTCACTTGTCATTTTAACATGCAGCATTCAGGATTAAAACATTTATCTTTTGTCAAGCTGCTTACCTCTGCAGCTTCTGTAACAATAACTGCTACTTTTGTTTGTGGACCTTCTTTGGTATAAAGGCAACATTAATGCAGTGACTGTGTAATGAAATGCATTTTTCTGAATAGAAAATTAGCAAATTTTCCAATTAAAGGCCTCACCATGATAATGCTGGCTGGAGTTCAGCTGCACGTTGCTGTGGCGTGTGGCGCTTTTTGTAGAGAGTTAAGACGTAAACAAAAAAGGGAATGGAGGTCAGCACCCAGCCGCCACTTGAATGTGAGATTTTTCTTTTTTGTTCCCCTTGATGTATACCAGGCCCTGTGTTATTAGTCTTAATGATGGAAAATTGTAGTGTTGATACAAATCTTTTTTCAAAGTAGTAGGCGGGAGCTCCATTTGTTAGTAAGTTTTTTTGTGACTAAAAGCCGTGGACAGTACATTTATGCTGCAGTAAAAGGCCTAGATGCTCTTTCCATAGCAGAGCTAATTATTCCTACTGTGACCTTACTGATCCTCGCTGTTCCCACTACATCTCATCTGCACGCCTGCGTCTCTGTGTGGATGGTGTCAGGGAATATGAAAAACCCTATAATGAAACCATTTTCATGATGGAGAAAGGCTACTGGACTTGCACTTGCTACAGAGGAGGCTCAATTATATGAGTAATTGTGATAATTTTCTCCATTCATTGCCTTCAATGGGGGAAAAAAGAATGAGAACCACAAAGGAAAATTACTTTATCAAGAAAGTGCAGAACAAAAATGGAATGAGAAACACTGAAAAACTAAGAAAAATAAAAAAAAAAAGATCTGGAGGAAGGTATAGCAAGATAGGGGGGATTGACAAAAATGTTAGAAAAGCCAATGTGCAGCTGTGTCATACAATTAAATTGAATTTTTTTTTTCTGCAACTGATGAATACGACTGCTGCAAATGTGCCTCAGTACTTAGCTATCATTTGTTGTTCCATGACAGGAAAAGGATAATTACCTCTCAGAGAGAGAATCAAAGGCTGACATGCCCTTTAGACACAGTCATGAATGCAGAGCTCGACAGAATGCTTGAATAAGAAGCCAATACTTTCTACCACCTCCCCCTTCTTTCCTACCATAGAACAAATTGTATTAGAATGCAAGAACACCACAAGAGAATGCAATGATCCCTAGGTGTTCAAAATATGAGGTGCCTCTATCAACTTGTCCCATTTGCAAAAGTAAAACTGCATTTGGAATTCACTTCTATTATATTCATGGACAGTAAGATAGTGAGATATGCATTAAATTCCTTCTTCCCAGTAGGGGTCTGATTCAACATTTCCTATGAAAGTACAGAAAGAGACACTATCTTTTTTCTCCAGACTAGTTAGCCTGTAATTTAAAACTGTCAAAAACACAATTTTGTACACAGTCTTCAATAAAAGCTCCTTAGAAGCAGTCCACATAGGTTTTCTAAAAGTTCTGTTTCAATTCCGCCTTACACTTTTAAGGGAATATAAATGCACACGCTACTAAATTCCTCTGTTCTCCCTTGTTTAATTAAACATTTAGCAGGAATTCTTGTCTACAACCATAGAAACTGTTCAGCGTACATTGACCAGATGTTTTTTCTTTTTTTTTTCCTTTTTTCCTGGCATCTGTACAGTAACTTTCATGGCTAATGAATGTTTAATGAATGTTACTTAATACATCCCACACTCATCATAATACAGTTCTTGGATGTTGTGTGTTTTGCATGCTTTATAGCTACTTTTATTCCATTTATCACATGCAAAACTTAATACAATCTTCTTGTCAATGCACATTACTAAAATGTGACAAATAAGGTGCCTTGCTGAGGTTAAAATAAGTACTAAGTTACAAGTTTTCTCCCATCTACTGTGGATTTGTGTAATGGCCTACAAAGTCCAGCACTGTCCATGAAAGTACTTTAGGAAGAATATCGGGAAGGACAAGGTAAAAAACTGTTTTTCTATGTACACACAAACACACGCGCACACATGCATACATATTTAAGCAAATGCTCATACTTTGAATTTTCTCTGCTGTGTTCTGGAAAAACAGCACATTTCCTAGCACAAGAAAGAACATACAAAAAATATTTATTCTTCTCTTTTAGGCAAAATATGCACACTAAATTTCCTCATCGTGTTTTGGCAAAAAATGTTAAAAAGAAAGAGAGAAAGAAAATGAAAATGTGCTGCAGCAAGATAGCCCTGCCCATTCAAGTAACATACACTTTGCGCTTATACAACCAAAAGCCAGTATTCAAACACATGCTTGCAGCGAAGATGTGCACTTAAGATTTTACTGTGTCTCCTCACAACCATCAAGAAACCTACATTTCTAGTGCTCCAAATACAGTCATTGTGAAAAAAGTCCTTTCTGATATGTTTAGCAATGAAACAGAATCCAGAAAACTGAAATTAAGTTCCAAAGACCAGACATTCCAGCAGAGTTCACAGAGAAACATGAAATATATAAAAACAATACAAGCACATGTATATATATATATATATATATATATATATATATATATATATATATATAAAATACTAAGTCATTGTGTCTACTGTATTTTACTGTGCTCTATCTAACCTGTGAAGTATTATCTAGTTTGCTGTATTTCTGTACACCTCTGTTATTCTTGCTGCTTCTCCTAGTGCAAGTGTCAGGTTCTTAGGTTTGGAACTTGCTAACTATTGACCTTCGAAAAGCTTGACTGTTGTTAGAAGACATTTAGAATTACACGTGCATTCACCTAGATGTTTTTTGAAGACAGTCAAAGTATTTCACTGCTTAATTATCATGGGTAGCTTATTTCAAGGGCACATAAGCCTTTGGGTGATGCATCCGACCTTCCTCTTGATGTTATGAATACTGATTTCCATCGTTATGTGTAGAGATATTTGCATCCCCAGAATTTGCACTGCAGGCACAGGTTCTGGAAAAGAAGCGAGTTTCATGAGGCCTTGAAGACAAGGCAGATACTTACCCGTAAATAATTTTAATACAAAGACAACAATGACAGTTTTCTAAGCCTACCCAAGTATCCCAACTAAGCCCTGTAATTTTCTTAACTAAGAACTTTCACACATTGCAGAAATGTACAGAAGGCTGTCCTGTGTTCCATAATAGAGTGAATTAGAGCACTGTACAGTGGGAAGATCTTTCTCTGTCACAACTGGTGCCTTTCAGTATAAACATGCAAACTAGAATGCTTTGCTCTCAAAAGATGATGTTTTGTTAAAATATTAGGCCTTCATCCACCACTGCTTTTAAGTCACTAATGATGTGTTCTATTTTCAGTGCTTGCTCTTGAATGTTAAAATGAAATGGCACTTTGTTTCTCAAAGGAAAAACAAATGCAGCATTTAATATTCAATGCCAGGTTATTGTCAGTACACCAGAACTGAATGTTTTCTAATCCCTTCTGCAAAACTGCAGCATCTGTATTTGACAGGACAATGTATCAAGCTTGCAATCATCTGCATACTTTATCCATGTTTTTTTACCCACCTGAGCTTCATAAATGAAGATTGTGAAGATTAAAAGAGCAGGCAATGATCTGTGTGGATCACCACTGCTTGCTTTAACTGGTTTAGAAGGTAGATTTCTTGCCCTTATCCACTGTGTTCAGCCATTTACTCAGTCCTTAATCCACTGGGAGATGTCGCCACTTGCACTGATTTTAATTAACCTATTTATAATCCCTCTGTGTGGAACTGTGTCAAATACTTTGGCCACATCACAGCAGGGGGGGGGGTATAAAGACAGCCGCTTTGTCCATGACTATAGTGACATCCTCAAAGAATGTGTTACGAATCACTAAACAAGACCTGGACTTGATAAGGACATACTGCTCCATATCAAACAGGAGTAGATAACCAGTGTCTCTTTGAATCAAATCAACAGCAATAGTCTGAATGATCCTTTAGAAAATACTTATTATAATAATGGGCCCACAGTCATCAAGGTCAGAATTGGACCTTCCTTTATGAATCAGGGTAAATGCTACCAGATGCCAAAGCTCTATGGCATATCCTGTTTTGAGGAGGTTCTTCAGTTGTACATAGAAAGGTCACATTATGTTGGGCTGAGTGTTCCTGGGCCCATGGAAATATTATTTTGGATTTTATTTAATGCAGACTGTACAAAATCCAAGAAGATTTAGAGATGTAGCCTTTTGTGAGGTTTAATAGAATGTTGGACATATCTAGAGTTTATAAAATTATGCAGTATTCTTGATTCTTGTCCATGATTCACCTAATGTGATAATAAAAAATTTCTAGGTCCACTGTATAACACCAGACTATTTACTGTTGAATGTGTACTTCACCAGTGCAGCATGAATGAATCAGCAATCAGCAATATATGGGCAAGGCCTTCCATATCCTGTATATGAGGGGGACTTTACCTCCACATCACTTTACTTAAATATTCTAACTCTGAGGATGTATACCCTCAGAGAAAAGACCAGACTGTCACCCCCACCCCCAAAAAATGTATTAGTACAATAGTACCAAATCTGATATTCTTTCAGTGCTGTCAGTCCATTTTGGTAAACTGATGATTCAGTAATATATGATTTCTCTGATCATCAGGCACCTGATATTTTGCTATTTCCTTCAATTCTAGATGCTAACTTGAGTTTACAGTTAATGTCTTTAAGGTTTTACTTAGTCACTCCTGCTATCTCAGTTAATCTATTTTTGTATTCTATCTGCTACATATAATTAATTTTTTAGTTCCACCAAAATTGCTTATCATTGAATTTTCCACCAGATTTATTTCAAGTAGGGGCATATTTAGAGATGTATTTGTTAAACACCTTACAGAAATTATTTATCCCTTACTAATCTGATGTGTGAGCACTGGCAATTGCAATCTAGTCAGCAGAAGCAAAGGATCCCTGACTGCCACATAGTTACTGTTTGAGAAGACAGAACGCTGCTATAGTTTTAACATAGTCTCTGTTTTAAAAAAGAATTTCATGGTGTTACGATCTGATAGACAAGATGATGGCTAGCAGGGAACATAACAGCCCATGCTAGTTAATATGGCATCAAGGTAGATGGCATCAAGAGGTAGGGCCCACCAGATGTTAAGCAAGAAAGGGAGTCCACACATCACCTGCCAGAAACCAAATCGCACCCTCAAGGCATTAGAATTTTGTCCCTATATTTAGGTTGCATAGTAGCTGAACATAAAATTTCATGCAATCCCAAGCTATTACTCCTTTCTAAGATAAATGATGTTGAAAATGGATCTAGGAACCCCAAAACAGCAAGCATGTATACAAAACCACTAGTAAATCCAACAAGTAATGCATGTATGATTGGCACAAGAAGAGACAAATGGGAATCAGATCATGATTGTTTAACCCAAAACTTTTTAACAAAAAATCTATTCCGTTGAAAACTTTTGAATTAAACAATCAATATCTAATTCCCTCTTGTTGCTTCTTGTGCCAACCATGTGTGTTTTACTTGTTGGATTAAAATGGATCTAGGATGATATATCAAGGCTAAAGAGTATGACTGCAGTTTTCTTCAAAGGAAACTGTATTTGAACTTACTAGTAAAAGTGTTTTTTATGAGTTAAAACCTCCCATAGCTCTCAAGTACAGGAATCACTGTGCCTGATAATGTTAATTAATAAAGATGGCATAAACCATAATATTATCTTCACTTTTTTAGCTGTTCTGTATTTAAAACATGAACACTGAAATTCAAAAAGAATCATATTTTATTTAGTTTCTCAATACCGACACTGCTTGACTGGTGGTGTAGAGTTCATTTCATTTAGTTTTTTCTTTTTCAAACAATTCATACCAGTCTACTTGGTATGTGGTCACAGATCTATATCATATGAATGACCAGTACAGTGACAAATACAAAAAGTCCAAAAAAATTTGTGACAAAGCAAACAGTTTTTCAAATACTAGAACGGCAGTAAGAGCCAACTGCATTGTCTTAACCATTGCTTTGTACCTTGCAGTCTGAAAATAACCCATTTTGGTGTAGCAATGAGCTCCACTTGAAAGGAGAACTATATTCACCCTATGCATATGCCTGTTAAACATTTCTGAGACGAGCTCCAAAAGAGGCAGAAATTGCCACTTCCCCTATGGACTTACACAGCCAACTGCTAGCTACAAGGCAGCAATGTATAAAATAACATCCACGCTCTCTAGTTTTAATAAAATGATCAGGGATCATGCAGCAGTGGTCTAATTAAAAGTAACTAAATCAGGCACCGAAATCCCAGCCAGCACTTTCTGTGCATTAGCTGGAATGCTACTCTGGTAACATTTGCTAGCACGTCCATTTGAACACACTAGTATGTACATCCACACACTTAGCTCTCCTCTTCTCTTTATTTATGCTACAATACACACTCCACCAATTTACTCTTTGTAGTTACGGGGATAGCAGTAAAGCACGAAGTGGAATACAGTTGGGAATCAGCAGCAATAATCTGCATTTCAGAAGAAAATAGGTAGAGTGGTTTGATGGGTAACGGCAAGAAATGGGCTTTCTCCTTTGTGCCGCATATACCACAAAGAGAAGTGTGATTGAGAAATGTCTTCTGCTTTTATTATGAACAGCATTTAACAAATACCAAAACTTTGTTTAGTAATATTTTGTGTGAGTGAAAGAAAATATAAAAAGGTGAGGAAGAAATAAAAACACAAAAAAAGTTTTAGACACTGTTAAATGTGCTATCAAAATGTATTAAATTTCTTAAGTGAATGTGTTTAATGCAGGCTAGCTACGGATAGTGTATACCTCAGTGATGTGCTTCTCAGCAAATCACTACTATGTGACTACACTTCATTGTACTGGCTCAAAGCTATGTTGTTCTTTTACATGGTGGCAAGCCCCCACGACAACAAAACCAGCTCAGAAATAGTGCGGTCATGGGTTACATATATACAACTGCAGGTTACAGCTCACTTGATATAATAGGTTTATAGAACTGAAAATGTTACACTATTAAACAAACTAATAACTTGATAATCGTCATTGCTTCAGAATACTTTTACATGTTTTTTTAGTGACCAGGTTAGTCCCACTAGGTTAGAAGCCTCTTTTCAGGGGAGACCCAAGCTGGTATTTATACTACTAGGGGAAATTTGGCCAGAGCATTGGAAAACTTCACCTACTCTTTTTCACAGGTGATGTGGGATATTTTATATCCACCTGAGCTACCACAAACTCAAACAGATGGGAGCTTGGTTTAGTATCTCAACTGAAGGACAATACACTCAGAATACAGCACCCCTTTATGGTGCACTGCAGTATCAGCAATCAATGTACTTGGTGTGGGAATAGAACCCACAGCCTTTTGCGCCAAAGATGAGAGTGTTATTTGTTGCATCACTGAATGGAGGGGCCATCAGCTAGGTAAACATGGAGGTAATTTGTGCCCTAACCTGCATCTACAGATGCAGGCCATGAGGACATTTCTAGTGTCCCTAACTGTGCCCCTTGATGGCTGACTTGGGTTCTCACATCACTGACTGGGACTATTATACCCTCCCTATGCATATTCATATTTCCATACACATACTATTAAGGGCTACCATCACTGGTGTGGTAGTACCAAGCCCTTACACCCCAGCCTTGAGCCTTTATTTGCTTGCAATACTCTAATTGTTGATGATGGAATGACAAGCCTGAACTAACCCCCCCCCCCCCCAGGATGAATGAGCTGGCACTAGCCACTCACTCCCGCCCTCCCCTACCCAGCTCTTCCATCGTCTGAGCCTGCTAAACAAACATGGGTCATCTGAGTCATAGTCATGGTCGTGGTTTTATTCCTCTACATCAGTGATGACGAACCTATGACAAGCGTGTCAAAGGTGACACAACACGACATTTTGGGTGACACTCCAGCGTTCACCAACACCCGAGTTACCAAAGAAACTGATTTTGCATTTGTTGCTTGTGTGAAGTGCTTTGACTTATTTTGTGCCAGGAGCCAGTTCAACAACACTGCTGCAGTGATAAGGAAGTTATCAACCTCAAAGACTATTTTGGTATACTGTCTCAACAGAGACTGCAAAGTGCAATGCTGACATTGTTTTCTCTTCATGGTTACACTTCTGCAAAGGGCAAGTAGTCTGCATTTCTAAGAGTGTGCTCTTTTACATTCCTCTCAAATGTCCCTCTTAATACCCCCTAAAACTGGAAACTTTTTACACTTAATAATGACAATAATTAGATTTATAGACAATTTTACTTCAGAAAATGTATATTAATTCACATTCAATTTTTTCTGTCAGTGTCACAAATTAATAGTACTAGTAGTTTTAAACTGTCCATGTCCCTTATTTCTAGATTTGTCCCTGATTCTGATAAGATTTATCCCTGATGTATTGAGAGTCAGAGTCATGCTATTTTATTTATTTTTATTTATTTTATTTATTTTTTGTTTGTTTGGGGGGGGTGACATGCAAGCAGAGTCAAGTTAGGCATTTTTATGAATTTTTGACATGCTGAACCCAAAAGGCTCACCATCACTGTTCTACATCATGAAGGTGGGCTACTGTTATTTAACTGTGATACATGCTTTCTGACATACATGGGGCATTAAATTTAGAAGCAGACAATTGTGTAGACCTCACTAACTTTGAGATGTGATTTCCCAAACAAACATGAAAACAACACATACCCTTAATAAAATACTCATTGTGACTCCATGCCTTAAAACAGAGATAAAATGAAAACTGAGGAAGTTTCAGAGAAAAAGAAACCATACATGTGCAACTACAGCTGGCAGATACAGAAAAATGAATATGAGACTATTTCCAGTGCAGTTCCACATTATGTAATATTTCTCTGTAGAAATATATACTGCATATTTTTCATATATATGTAGAAAAAAGTTTTTTTAACAACTCATTTGTTCCTGTTAACAAATTAAAGGTATTTAAAATACATTTCCATTTATATGACATACATTTCCATTTTTCTCGGTGATAATAGCATTCATCATTCCTTGAAGGTGATGAACAAATATGCATAAAATAGCATAATTCTATACTTCCCAATGCATCCTACTAACCATCTGACTATATTTTGGATGTCTGTAACTGTTGGTCTCTGCTTTGTTGCCTGGAAAGTGGATAAAACTCAATAATAAATAAATAAATAAATATGGAAAGAAATCATACAACAATCGTATACATCTTTCTTATTCTCACTCTAACAATCTTCTTATCTGGGGTAAATGTTGAATATATCACTTAACTGATGAAGTATCTTTATAACCCACCCAACTGTGAAGTTTACAATTGTCTTTATAGGCTCTTAAACTTAAAAGTCAAATTAAATTGTTTTATAATTAGGTTCTGTAATTTATTTTTCATTATTACTTTTATATATCCTTTACTTATAAAGTGATACTTTCTAATCTCTCTTCCAAAAACCTTCCATTAGCAAACAGTTATCCTTGCCCTTTACATTACCTACTGACAACTGCTGTGCCGAAATTACCAATAGCTCCTTCAGTCATTCCTGCACTTAAATCTTTTTCCATCTAAATTTCCTCTTTATCCAATATAAACCAGTGCCCAATGTATTACATTTTTCTTAATTTATCTATTCACAGCTCAGTCTAGCTAGCAATACAATAATTAATACACCACATCTACTTAATTATATCATAATGTCTTGAGCACTCAGACATAACCTATTTTGCATTCTGTACCACTCTATAGCATTCATCTTCTTTGATTGAAAATGTCACATTGGCCACTCATCAGAATAACCAAAAAGGAAGTCCTAACATCTCTGTCTAATCACATGCATTTCTAAATACCACTAACATCCTTACTTCTTTCAGTCATTTAACTACAACAGGCATAACTTGTACACTCATTTCACAATACTCTTCAATCTCCTTCCTGATACAATCTAACATTTTCCTGATAAACTCAGACTTGATCTGTTTTACATTCAATGCCAGTCTCTATTAAAGCAGTGCTTCAGCCTAAACGTTACATTGGCCACCCATCAGAATAGCCAACAGGGAATGAAGAGAACCTAATCATTTCTTTAATCATATGTATTTCTCAAACACATTCAAGGTTCCTGACTTTCCGGTCAACAAAGCAGAATTAGCACAACTGCTATCCTTTCACCATAAACAGCAATCACTTAACTGATCAGAATCAAGCACCATACACCATGGTATGCCCAACAGGACTGAGCAATTCCAACTGCAAATCCTTAATAATGCAAACATAAAGGAATGCACTCTATTATCAGGACACAACAAATCTATTAACTTTCTACATCTCATGTGTCCCATAATACTTCACTAATAAGGATCTACAAACTATCTACCATCCTGGATTTATCCTACATATTTATTGTGCTGGAGTCGTGTCATTGTCCAATTTTTCATACTTGAACTTGTATACTAATAAATTTAATTAGTTCTCTATAAAAAAAATGAACATTTGTGTTACATGGCAATTTTTTTATTACTAATGCTTCATCAACCTATATACATAGCGTTATTTGCCTGCCCTTAAGCCAGTGAAGAAAGTACAGTTGTGTACACTTACCATAAATGTAGATGTTCGAGTGTATTCACTGTTGTAGTCATCACATTTGGGTTATCCCTGCCAGGGAAGCCCTCGGCTGGCCCAAATACCAGTGGCTTAGTATTTCTGCGTCATTTCCTGTCGCTTCAGGACTGACGTCAGGTCATCAGTAGTATAAAGTAAGGCAGCCGATGCTATTACATCAGTTTTTCTTGCCCTAACCTGTCAGGAGCCCCCAAGTGGGAGCCTGGTTCTGGTGGAAGAACCCCATCAGTAGAAAGTAAATACCAATATGTCACTTGTAAGGAAAGAGAAGGAAGAAGAGGGGAATGGAGGAAGGGAGACCAGGACTGCAACAGTGAATACACTTGAACATCTACATTTATGGTAAGTGTACACAATTGTAGTATGTTCTTCATGTTTCACTGTTGCAGTCATCACATTTGGGTTGATTCCCAAAGCTGTGAAAATGGATGGAGGCAGTCAAGGAAACTAGGGGCTGGCTAGGATGCCCTGCAAGACTGCAGAGGCAAACCCTGCCCTGGATTTGGAGAATATAGGCAGGTGGTAATGTCTGGTAAAGGTGTGAACAGATGTCCAGGTGGCAGCCTCCAGGATGTCCCTGGTGGGGACTCCTCTGAAGAAAGCTGCAGAGGTGGAGGCTGCTCTGTTGGAGTAAGTCCTGACCCCCTTGGGGGGAGGCTTTCGGTGTTGTTTGTAGCAGAAATGGATGTAGTGTGCTATCCACTAGGAAATGGTTTGTTTGGAGATGGCTTTGCCCTCTGCCCCTGCAGAAAAACTAACCAGCAATTGATCAGACTTTCTGAAGGATTTAGTCCTGGCTAGATAGAATCTGAGCTGTATGTGCCCATCTACAGAGTGCAGGATCCTTTCCCCCTTGTTCTGTGGGTTAGGAAAAAAGGTGGGCAAATGAATGGATTGGTTGAGAGCCACAATGGACACCACCTTGGGCATGAAGTATGGGCTAGTCCTGAGGGATACCCTGTCAGCGTGGAAGATGATGAAGGGTTCCACAGCCATGGGTACTTGCGGCTCGGAGACCCTTCTGTCTGAAGTGATGGCCAGAAGGAAAGCTGTCTTCCAGGAGAGACATTTTAGCTCTGCTGAAGAGGCTGGTTTGAAGGGGGTGGGGTGAGCTTTTCCAACACAAAGTTAAGGTCCCAAGCTGGGGTTGGTGCTCTTCTGGGTGGCCTCAAGTTGCTAGACCCTCTTAGGAACTGTTTGATCAAAGTGTCTGAAAAAAGGGGTTGCTCAGTGGGAAAATGAGCAGAGACAGCAGAGGCATGAATTTTAATAGAGGAAAAAGATAGGCCACTGTGTAGCAGGTCAGCTAAGTAATCCAGGATGAGAGGGAGGGAGGGCTGTGCCGTATTGGCTCCCTTAGACTGAATCCAGGTGCAGAACCTTTTCCATTTGTCAGCATAAGACTTTCTAGTGCTAGGGTGTCTGGCCTCACGTATGACATCTAGAACCTGTTTACTGAGGTTGGCAGATTGATTTGGTGTTAGGGAATATGCCAAGCAGCCAAACTGAGTGTCTGCAATTGGGGATGCATGAATGCCCCTTCCCTCTGGGTCAGGAGGTCTGGAATCTGATAAAGATGCCATGGTGGCAGTGGGGACAGGTTGCACAGCAAGGAATACCAGTGCTGGTGAGGCCAGTCTGGAGATATAAGAATTGTCCTTGGTTTTTCCTCCTTTATTTTGAGCAGTACCATGGGGATGAGAGGTAGTGGAGGAAAGGCATAGACCAATAGAGTGACCCAGGGGAAGGACAAGGCATCCACTTTCCAAGTCATGCAGTGATGCTCCCTGGTGCAGAACTTGCTGAGCTGATGGTTGCTGTGGGAGGCAAAGAGATCGACCTTCGGGGTGCCCCATTTCTGAGTTATTAGGGTGAAGGTTTTTCTGTTGAGTTGCCACTCATGTGGGTCCAGAAGATTTCTGCTTACGTGGTCTTCCAGAGAGTTGAGAGAACCTGGTAGGAATTATGCTAACAGGTGGAGTTGCATGGCAGAGGCTGTGTGCCAAAGGGTCATGGCCAGCCTGCATAGAGGGTGGGAGTGAGTCCCTCCCTGCTTGTTGACATACCACATCACAGTGGTGTTGTCTGTTTTGATCAGGAGGGCCCCTGGGGAGAGAAGGGGCTTGAAAGCTATCAAGGCGTGCTGGACAGCTATCATCTCTTTTTGGCTGATGTGCAGATGGACTTGCTGTGGATTCCATTGGCCCTGTAAGCAGCTGCCGTCCAGGTGTGCACCCCAGACATAGTCTGATGTGCCTGTGTTAAGGGTCTGATTGGCGGGGGGTGGGGTGGTGAGAAAGGTAGTCCCTTGTTGTGGGAGCATGCTGTTGCCCACCAAAGAAAATCTTTTCTGAGGCAAGGTATTATAAGTATAAGAGTCTCCAGGTTTTGAGAATGTTGACACCAAAGGCTTTTAAGGTACCACTGAAGTTTTCTCATATGCAGTCTGGCATATGATATGAGTAGAATGCAAGATGCCATGAACCCCAGAGTTTGCAGGATTTTCCTTGCAGATAGCTGGAGTCTGGTGGCTAGTTGAGAGAAGTAGGCTGTCAGGAAAGTTTGCTTTTCTGGTGTAAGGAATGCCATCTGGGAAGCTGTACCCAGGCTTGCTCCCAGGAATATAATCCTTTGGGTGGGTACCTGTTTGGATTTATTTTTGTTGATTTTGTACCCTAGCGAGGTTAGTAGGGACTTTACAAAGGCCAGGTGCTTGATAAGCTTTTCCTGGCTGTCTGCCTGAATTAGGCAGTCGTCTAAGTATGGGTAAATGTGGATATTCTTTTGTATGCAAAAAGCAATGGCCGGAGCCAGACATTTTGGGAAAACTCTGGGAGCACTAGATAAGCCAAAGGGAAGCACAGAGAAGTGAAAGTGCTGAGATCTTGCCCTGAAATGGAGATATTTCCTGCATGATTCCCTGATAGGAATGTGGAGGTAGGCCTCTTTTAGGTCTAGGGTGGCTAGCCAAGCATCCTTAGGCAGCATGGGTAGCAACTGCTGGAGGGTGAGCATTTTGAATTTTGGGATCACCAGGAAGGTGTTTAGAATGGATAGATAGAGGATGGGGTGCCAGGTGCCCTCTTTTCTGGGTACCAGAAAAAGCCTGGAGTAGAAACCTTGGCCTTTCTTTTCTGCAGGAATGTGCTCTACTCTGCCTCATACAGAGAAGGGAAAGGACTTGCTTTTGCACCTCTGCCCACTGGTTTGGAGGTAGATCTGGAACCCTTTTGGAGTTGGAAGGGTGTGGAAAGAAACTTTGTGTCCCTGGGGCACTATGATGAGAACCCAATGGTCAT
>NC_056738.1:102080147-102167647 GCF_019279795.1 Protopterus annectens | reverse complement strand
CATAATGAGACATAGGCGACTTGCTGAGGGTGGTGACAATGCAGATGGTGCCAGACAACCCACAGTGAGGAGACGGAGAAGAGTGTACAGGCCCAGGGTCACCTACCACGGGTTACATGAGCTGGAGATAGTAGAGCGCTATAGAGTGGACAGAGACCTCCTGCAGCAAATAGTTGAGCTGTGCAGGCCATGCCTCACACACAGAACCAACAGAGGGGAACCCATTCCAGTGGAAACCAAGGTATGTGTTGGCCTAAGAATACTAGCAACAGGTACCTTCCAGAGACCAACTGGTGATATGATGGGGATATCACAGGCATCAGCCTCCAGGGTGCTGCACCAGTTCCTGGATGCCATGTCAGCACATGTCGGTGATCATGTATATTTCCCCAATGCCCGTGAGGTATTGGCCAGCAATATGCGTCTCTTCCAGCAAATAGCGGAATACCCTGAGGTAGTGGGTGCAATAGACTGCATGCACATATGCATCAAAGCACCAGCCGGTGATCGGGGTAGGGCCTACATTAACCGCAAGGGCTTCCCCTCCATCAACTGCCAGGTCGTGTGTGATGCCCAGGGCATAATAATGAAAGTGTGTGCTGGCTGCCCTGGGAGCTACCATGATTCCCACATCTGGCATTTGACGCAGCTGTACCAGACATTTGCCAAGGGGGACATCCCACACGGACACCTAGTGGGGGATGCAGGTTATGCACTGGAGCCGTGGCTGATGACACCCATCAGAAATGCACACACACCTGAACAGGAACGCCATAATGAGGCAGACGCACAAACACGTAATGTAATAGAGCGTGTGTTTGGGCTGCTGAAGTCACGGTTCCGGTGTCTGGACACATCTGGTGGAGCCTTGCAGTACACACCAACTACATGTACCCAAATTGTCATGGTATGTGCTATTCTACATAATATGATCTTGCGAAAACAGCTGCAGCAGGACCAGCATAGGGCTGGGCCAAACAGCCCCCCACCATTGCCAAGGCCATCACAGGCAGAGCGTGACTCGGAGGAGGAACAACCTAAGCCTGCCCCAGTAGGCAGAAGGAGGCGTGCCCAGTATGCCCTGGCCTTGGCAAAGAGGCAATGCATAGCACATACACTGGCTCAGTAGGAACCCTGGGAATGATACCCCCTCTGACTCACTCAAATAATAACAGGGATACCTAAAATGACATGACCTGCTCACAAACATGTACAGGGAGTGTAATATGTGCATCCGACAGAGGCAGCCCTGCAGCACCACCTGAGGCATGAATGCCATGTGTTAAGTAATGTAACACCATGTACTATATGCACACCTGAGGACTGTGACCAACATCCTACCCTCATCAAGCATCATGCCACAATATGACAATGAGATGATCAATTGCAATAACTGGCTGAAGTATTGCAGTTAGTCAAAGGGGATCCAATGTGTGCCAGCCTAGGATGACATGCTGAGCATGACATGATGCTCCACCTGCTAGGACTGGAGTGCACCTATCAGTGCAGGCCGTATGGATACTGGCAAAGGCTGTTGTTACCCACAGCGTGCCCTGAATAGGTAAGGCTCAAAACACAAACCTACCTCCATAGGTATCAGAAGGGATAAGAACCTAGATGTAATGCTACCCAATGCCAGAAGTCTAAACAGCAAGATGCATGCAGTCTAAACTCACCCAGTATGGAGAATGTTGATATCTATGCTGTAATAGAAAACTGGGTCAAGGCTCACAACAGCACCCTAATACTACCAGGTTACACCTCATACTGTGCTGTACAGCCTCAAAACATGGAACAAGCTACAAAAGGAGGGTGACTAGCAATAATTGTCAAGGATAACCACACCCCCATGTTGGTACCACAACAAGAAGCAGCATGGACTAGCCATGGTCAAGTAACAGTGGCTAAAACTGCCTCCCAGTTTATAGCCTGCTACAGACTACCATTCTAACACCAGGAACTGCACCTGGCCTATGTTGGAATACATGAATATATCAAGTCCTCCAAACCACATTATATTGGGTGACTGAAAATACCCAGACATAGACTGGGAGCATTATACTAGCTCCAACACTGTAGAACAAACGTTCATAGAATCCATAAACCAAAATGCCCAGGAACAACGTACCACTCCCACAAGAGGGGTAAGCATACTGGATGTGATAATCAGCAACATGGGTACTGGATGGCAAGATGAGAAGTGTATTGCTCACTGGTAAGACCAGACCATAGAGTAATCACACTGTATATACACATCCTGACCACAGTCCCTGGCCAGAAAACCACAGTGAAAAACATGTGTAAAGCAAAAGTTGCACTCCTCCAAACTGATGTGGAAAACATTAAAGGCCCTGTGCAGGTGCAAAATATGGGCCACACCTCAGAACCTGTTATACAGGCATTCCATGAACACTGCCAGGAATGCTTGGATTATGCAATCCTAAATTAAAACAAGACACAATGCCATACACACAGGCATCTGGCATGGTGGACTCCAGCCATTACCAAACCATGCAAGTGAATGAGGAAGCTACTACATGATAGAGCAAACATAAAAAAAGAAGTAATCACTGATCAGTAGTATGGCAATAAAATATGTCCACACATACAATCCACTAAGGCCAGCTACAACAAGTTGAATCTGTGAATCTTGAGGCAATGTTACACCTGCCCCAAGTACACAGACAACCCTCAACTCCCCCCAAGAAATACAAATATATGTGAGAGATGCAACCATTTATCCAAACTGGAGGCTGAGCTCCCTCAACTCAGTACTCCCAAAACTAGTCAGGAGGAGAAGATAACCACACACACTACAAACCCAGTCCCACATAGACCTATGACAACTGCAAACCAAAGACATAAACACAGAAAAACATTCCCAGAGGCCCGAATTACAAACACACCACACCAACAGAGGCCTCCAAAGCAGACACCCAATCAAACAACCTCCAAACATAGCACATGCAACACATAGTACACAAAGCTGGTGTGCCAAACAGTCACAGGCCAGAAGGAGAAACAACATGCCTGATACAGTTGTAATAGGTGACTCCATAGTGAGGCATGCTGCTGTCCCGCACACCAGAATGAACAAGGGAAAGGGTACAGTAGGCTGCCTGTAGGCTGCTACAATATGCCACATAACACAAGTATGCAGGTCACCCCAAAGCAAGTAGAAATATGATGCAGTCATAGTCCATGCTGGTGTGAATGACCTGAGATGTACCTCCCCGGACTACATGAAAAGAGACATAGATGAGCTCTCGATTATGTAGTCCAGGCCGGTATGACACTGACCGTTCGCAGCATCCTACCCTCACCAAGAATGATGCCACAGTACAAACACAGAATGATCAGTTATAACAAGTGGCACAATTACTGGTGTCATTCCAAGGGGATCCAATGTCTGTCTGCTTGGGATGTCATGCTTGACAAGCCACACAGCTGTTCCAGGGATGGCTTGCACCTGTTACCCCTGGGCGTCTGGATATTGGATAAGGCTTTTGCCACCTCCATAGAGCCTTTCATAGGCAAGGCTGAAAAGACTAACCCATCACCCTAGAAAACATAAGTGGAAATAAACATAAGGGTAATGCTGACCAATGCCAGATGTGTAAACTTCAATATGCATGCTCCCGAGGCCCTCCCCAGTATGGAGAACATCGATGTCTGTGCAGTGACAGAAACCTGCTGCAAGCCTCCTGACAGCACACCAGCACTACCAGGTTATACCACATATCATGCGTTATGGCCCCAAAACCTGGAACAAAACATAAAAGGAGGATGAGTATCCATATTCAGCACAGACACCCATACGTCCAGGTAACTGACAATGCACAAGGCATTGGAGTCCACCCATGTGCAACTAACCGTAGGCAAGACTGCCGTACAGTCTGTAGCATGCTGCAGACCACACTCTCATACACAGGAACCCCACCCAGCCGTCCTGAAGACACTGGACAGTATGAATGTCCCACCAAATACCAAACAAGGTACTCACAAATTACCACATAGGTGGTAAACCATTATGTATGGAAGGAGTAATCAGGGACCTAGGGACACAAGTGGACAATAACCTGTTATGTGACACTCACATTGCCAATGTGGCTAGGAAGACTGTCTATATTGGACACCGTATCATGAAAGGATTCACATCTACGTCAACAGAGGTCATTGTGCCCCTATACTGTTCTCTTATCAGACCCATAATCTAGTACAATGCCTCATTTGGGATGTACCTTACCTGACACCTGCAGCAGTTAGAAAGACCTCAAAGGTACCTCACCAAGTGGATAAAGGGTCTCAAATATATGTCATATGCTGCCTGGCTGTAGACACCCCAGCTGAATGCAGTCACATACCGCCTACACAGAGGCATTGTATGTCTGTTGTACAAGGCCATGTCCAACACAGGAGTAATGGGCATGCTCCACCCCAGAAAACTCAAAGCCATCGGAGCTGTGAGAGTGAGAGATGTCAACCTCAACACATAATGAAATAGGATGTGATGGAGGGACAGATACATAACCCAGAGGCTCCCCACATCCTGGAACAGAATCCCACTCCATGTTAGGCAGAGCCCCTCACTGACACTCTTCAACAGGAATCTTGCCAAGTGGATGGATGATCGTAGATTTACACTGGGGGTCTTCACTGTGTCACGTCCAGACAGAAGCACAGCAAAGCAAATCATAAATGGCCATAATACTCACATAGCAAGGGGTGGCGAAAGCCACACACACTCTGGCTAGGCTTACAAATGCCCTAGGGTGGATAGCCTAGTATGAACCTATGAACATACAAACTGTACAGGACACTAAGGATAATCCCAAGGCTTCCTCAACTGATGGTAGGAACCGTGTTGGGAATTCACAGATATGCTCTGAATCACACAAATATTACAAACAACATACCAAACACACACACATATTGCCAACATACATCCTGACAGGTGCAGTGCAAACCCCCCCCCCCCCAGAATGCAAAATATCTATCCCAGCAGACTGCTGGCCCCCTGACATTGCAGATGCTGAGGTAACAGCCAGCATCTACAAAGCAAAACACACAGCAGCAATGGTATGAGATGGTGTCCTGGGCTGAGTCCAACATGGACTCCAAGAAGAATGGAATGCCAAATCACACTATTGCTCAATGTCAGCCTTACCACAGGATATGTACCCAAAGAGCAGTGTACAACAACAGTGGTCGTTCTCAACAAAGGTGTTGCCTGAATGGATACTGAAAACGGCCACGCCAGAATCCTGAGAAGCTTGGTCTGCACAGCTATGGAAAGGATCAGCATGTACCGCAGACATAAAGATACTGGGGACCTACTGACACCGGACCCTACCCAGTGTGGCTTTCTTAAGTGCAGATCCTGCCCCTAAACATGTTTGACTCATTTGAAACAGTCATTAAGGTCATTTATGAGGGCAATGTGGTCCACACAGCGTAACTGGACCTTGCAAAGGCTTCCATACAATACCCTATGTGTTCATTATAGATATGCTCACCAGCTTAAATATAAACCCCTATGTCAGTAGAGGGGTTGCAAACCAGACCAAGGACAGAACTGACATGGTCAGACATGCTGCAGCCATGTCAGACTACAAACCAGATATAACTGGCATCCCACAAGGCTTGGTCCTGGGACCTCCCTCGTTTGGTACATATGTCCCTTAGGTACAGGCCAACATGGAAGGACTGTGTCTGAACATGTTTGCAGAGGACTACAAACTGCCCACCATATCTGACCCTCCAGCTGACACAAGCATCCCAGAAAAGGGCCACATAGAAACAGACAGCTGGTGCCATAGCCATGTCAGCAAGCTAATTGCAGAAAAGTGTATAGTCAACCCCCGTGGATATACAGTAAGTGCCCACCAATTACCACATAGGTGTTAACCCATTACATACTTAACATGTAATGAGAGACCTGGGGACACAAGGTGATAGATATCCTGCATTGGACAAACATGTGGCTGTAGTGTTTACAGAAACATACCATATACCCACCTAATCATGAAGGTTGTCAGATCTAGACAAGGGGAGGTCATTGTGGCTCTGCAGTCATCCTTCATCAGCGTTACAATTGACTACAATAGCCCCTGTGGGATGTACCTCAGCAGACACCTCCATCAACTGTAAAGTCCCCAACAGTACCTCACCAGGAGTATCAAAGAGCTTGAACAGATGCCATGTGTTGCCTGATTAAACAAACTGCAGCTACACACACTGCCATACTGCCCACCCAGAGGCAAGCTGTGCCTGATGTATAAAGCCATGTCCAAGCTGGAATCAATAAACATGCTGCACCTTGTACAATCTGAATGGCAATGAGCTATGCACATGAGAGACCTGAACCCCAGCACTGACATACATAGGACAAGCTGTACTGCATGATCCATAACACAGAAGCCACCCCCACTTATGAATAAACTCCCAGTACAGGTTATCCATAGAGTCACTCATCGATTCTCCTCAAGAGGAATCTTGATGAGTGGATGGGAGATGGTAGGTTTACCCTCTGTATCACTGTTATGTCACAGGTAGACGGAGGCACAGTATACTAACCATGACATATGTCATGGCAAACTCCACTTACAATGTGTGTCGAAGGACAAACACAATCTCCGACTAGCATTAGAAATGGTCTAAGGCACATCACTAGTGTTTGCAAATGTACACCTATGTTGTGGAATACACTACCAATGTTGGACAAGCCTGGTTTAAGTAGTTCATATCTGAACATAATGCAACATGGTCAGATGTGCACAACTGGCCCCTAACCAGGCTGTTGTGCTCACTATGGAACTGTAAAGCAGTGATAGGACTAAAGCCCAGGATACTGTCCACCACAGTGAAAGTACTGAACTAGTACACTATACGGTACTACAGTGTTAGGTCAGTATGAAAGGATGTTGACAACTGTATGCAAAGTATCCCATGCAAACCCTGCAGGCACAGTATAATCCCTGTTGTGTTCACACACAAAGTAGTTGGACAGTAACTACACAACATGACACACAACACACAACCATAAACGGGAGATATTTGTTGAAGTTCACACTCATCCACAAATGTGGTGGGCTGCAGAGTTCAACATATGGAAAGCTCACACTGGGCATGCTCGCACACTTTGATAAATGAGACATATGTCAGACAACATGCCATGGGAAGGCTGAACTGGGCATGCTCACACACTTAGGCCAAATCTCAGTTTAGCAGTTGGCCACACATATCTGGTATTTGTAGTGTTATTCCATGAACCAACCACATTACAGCAATCTGCCCAGTGCACACAGTTAAATGACTACAGAGACATACGTGACATAGTGGATCCCTCCCATATGCAAACATCTTCCACAGATACACAAGTTGTTCATACAAACAGGGAATGCTATGGCAATAAAGACCTGCAAACAGTCTATCAGCAACAAATAATGTGCATCTGACAATTAAACATATGGGTGTAGAGGTCAACACTAGGCTGTTTGCCCTAGGGAATGACAGCTTAGCCAGAGTGTGCTTGGCGTCTGCCTCCCCAGTACAGTAGGCTACTGTGCCACTGTAAAGTAGGTCACATAAGGCACCGTGTGAGTCTAGTGTGCTGTGCCTCTGTCAAGCAGGGACACAGTGGAGATCCCAGGGTTTGAATTTGCTAAGCCACAGCCATGTTGTTGGTGTGTGCTGGAAGAGGGTTGCTGAGGACCTCTAACAGTAAGTGGGCATCAATAACAGACTGAGGGGAGCCTTATCTGCATTGTCTGGACAATTTCACTGTCGACACTGTGTCGTGATGATTATGAGGGATTGAAGTGTTGTGCCGGTACTGTTCAGAGATGTCCTCCCTCTGTGGGCTACTGCTCTGCAATGTATTAGCTCACTATGTCTGTTGAACAGCTCATATATGGCTGGTGTACATCTTACAGGTGTCCTGTTGTGGAGCAGTCATGGGTATATTTGGGATAGCATGATCAATGCAAACCTTCCACATGCTCACAGAATGCAATTGTCAAGGATTATGCAGAGTGGCCTGTATACTCCCCCAGCATGGGTCCTTTGAAGTCTTCAACCCCAGTCTTCACAAGTGTAAAGTCTGCTTTTGATAAATACAGTTTGTTTGCAGTGACAACCTTGCCTGGGGGTGGGGATGGGATATGGATGGCCAGGGAAAGGTGGGTATAGTCAGATATCAACAATGGTGGTCTACCTCTGGTGTGGAACAGTGAGTACCCATGTTGTAGATGGTCAGGTGCAATATGTATTCCCCCTTGTGGCTGTGGTGAGTGGTTCTGCCATAGCACATGGACTCACAAATTGTAGTGGCTGTAGGGTAATGTTGTAGAGGCCTGAGTAGTTCCCACACACAATATGCCTGTACCTGATGTTAACAACTGGAATGGTGTATGTGAACACCTGCATATCTTGGCACTGTTCCCAGGGAAGCAAAGTGTGTGTCCTGGATGTGGGAGGGGTGGTCAGGACTGGTTGTGTTGTGTGTTACAGGTCCTGTGGTCATGAAGCATGATATAAAACATAACCTGCCAGTGCGATGTGCATATCTGACCCTGACATAGGTGGCTGCAAATGCATATATATGCTATCCCCCACCTGACAGGTAGTACTAGATGTACATACCTCTGTAGAAATAATGATGTCAGCACCATATAAATACTGCAGGTGCAGAACAGATGCCAAGTAATTCGGATAGTGCGCTCTGCTAATGCGTCTCCCTCAAGTGTCATAATATAGTTAGGTAGGGATTTGAATCCTGCAAAAGCTCAGTGGGTGGGTGTGTGTGGGTGAGTGGGGTTGGTGTGTGTGCAAGTCTGTGTGAGGGAAATGTCCCTTTTGGCAACTGGGAAAACACACTACAGGATGCACATTCCCCTTTCTAAACACTGATGATGTCAGCACCCTATAAGTAAAGCAGGAGAAGAGAAACCTCCCAGTAATGCGAATAGCGCGCTCCGCTAATGCGTCCGTCTCGAGTGTCATAACATAGTTAGGTAGGGGTTTGAATCCTACAAATGCTCAGTGTGTGTGGAGGGGGTTAGTGTGTGTGCAAGTCTGTATGAAAGAAATATCCCTTTTGGCAACTAGGAGAACACACTACAGGATGCACATTCCCCTTTCTAAACAGTCATGATGTCAGCACCCTATAAGTAAAGCATGAGAAGGGAAACCTCCCAGTAATGTGAATAGCACGCTCTGCTAATGCGTCCGTCTCGAGTGTCATAACATAGTTAGGTAGGGGTTTGAATCCTGCAAATAGCAAGTGTGTGTGGGAGAGGGTGAAAGTAGTGTGTGTGCAATTACATGTGTGAGAGAACTGACCCTTTTGCCAGCCAGTACAACACACCAGCTGCTGCATATTCCAATCTCTACACAGAGATGATGTCAGCACCCTACAAGTACAGCGGAAGAGGGCAAATCTCCCAGTAATGCAAATAGCACGCTCTGCTACTGCGTCTCTCACTACTGTCATAGCACAGTTAGTTATGGCATTGGATTCCAGACATGCCACGTGTGTTTTGTCACACAGAATGCCCATGTGTGTGGGTTGTTGTTCACAATAATGCATGACATCGATTAAACCAGTAATGGCAATGGACACAGATGATGTATGTGTGTGCCAAATACACATATGTACCTGTGACCTTCAATAGTTACCATGTCTGACGCCTGCCACATGTGAATACATGGCATTTGCACTGGATAACATTATGACTGTGGTCTTCTGTGTGGGTGCTGCATGTGGTATGTGTATATACAGTGTGATATGTAGATGGTATCAACCTAGCAGCGAGGGATACACATCTGGTCTGGGGCATATAGTCTACATGTTGTTGATGAACAGGTGCTGCATGTTTTCACCTGTTGTGGGAGTGGTAACAAGTTGTTCCATAGCAATGCAGTGACTACATGCTAGGAACCTTTCAGCTAGGGTGTTGTAGCTACAGTAATTCATCAGCATTCACTAATACGTCAGCATTCTTGGTGAGGGTATGATGCCAACCAAGGTCAGGGTCATACCAGCCTGTGCCACATGTTCAGAGAGCCCTCCCATGTTCCCTATCATATAGTCCAGGGAGGTACATCACAGGTCAGCCATAGTGGCATGGACAATGACTGAGTCGTATGTGTCCATGCCTCTGACTGACCTGTATGCTTGTGTTATGTGGTGGACCATAGTGCCCCACGGGCATATCACTGTGACCTTCACCTTGTCCAGCCTGGTGAGCGTGACCTCACTGTACCGGACAATAAAGGTACCTAAAACAACTGTAGCAGGTGTGTTGTCTAGCCGTACAGGCTGTGACTGTTTGGCACACAGGATTTGTGTGCCATGTGTTATGCGTGATGTGTTCTGGCATAACGTATGCCTGTGTGCCAGCTGCAGAGGTGTCTGCCACTCAGGCAGGATGCTATTCTTAGGCTCCACGAATGGCCCAGTGTGTTCATGTGCTTGTATTGCTGTCAGTGTAGGTCTACATCAGACTGGTATTGTAGTCACTGTACTATTTCATGCCACCTGACAGGTTATGCCAGTACTGGGTTCAGAGTGCTTAGTCCCCAGTTTGGCTATGTGGTTCCATCTCATACATGTGTTGTACGTCCATGTGTAGGGGAGAGGGTTGTCTGTGGGTTTGGTGTTTCTATTGACATTTTGGACTACCTCTGAGCATATATGGGAATTACCACCCAGGTTCCTAACATAACTAAAGAAAGCCTTGTGATGATACTTAGTGTCCTGTGCAATTTTCTCTCGAAGCTGGCCTTAGACAATCTTATGAGTGCCCGTAGTTTTTTGCTAATACTGATCAGTGATGCCTTCCCTTTTTGGGATTTTGCTGTATCATTTAGTAGCTTCCTCCTTCTATTGTATAGTTTGTTTATGGCTGGGGTCCACCAGACAGGACGTCTGCCTTTGGAGGACTGGGTCTTGGTTTTATTCGGGATCGCATGATCCATGCATTCCTGAAGGTGTCCATAGAATGCGTTTATAGAGGAATCTGCGGTCTGGTCCATATTTTCCACAGGCCCAGGGGCTTTGAAGGTTTCCACCTCAGTTTTGAGGAGTGTGAATTTGCTTTAGAGAAGTTGTTCACTGTGGTTTTCTGGGCAGGGGCTGGTGTCGGGATGTGAATATCCAGTGAGATTAGTTTATGGTCTGATTTTACCAGTGAGAGATACACTTCTGGTCTGGAGCATAGAGTCCCCATGTTGGTGATGATCAGGTCCAGTATGTTTTCCCTTCTTGTGGGAGTGGTAACAAGTTGTTCCATAGCATTTGAGTTCATATATTCTAGGAATCTTTGGGCTAGGGTGTTGGAGCTAGAGTCATGCTCCCAGTCTATGTTTGGGTATTTGAAGTCGCCCAATATAATGGTGTTTGGAGAGACCTTCATATTTTCCACTGTTCTCAGGAAGGCCGAGTGCGGTTCTTGGGTTTGGGAGGGTGGTCTGTAGCAGGGTATAACCTGGAAGGCAGTTCTACCCATTGTTAGTTGCACATGGATAGTCTCTGATGCTTGGTGCTTTGCCACTAACCTGGAGGTGTGGGTATCTTTGATGAATATCAATACTCCCCCTCCTTTTGTGGTTCGGTCCAAGTTTTGGGGCTGAAAAGCATGGTATGAGGTATAACCTGGTAGTGCTGGGGTGCTCTCAGTAGCCCTGAACCAGGTATCTGTTACTGCACAGATATCAATGTTCTCCATGCTAAGGAGAGTTTCGAGTGCATGCATCTTGAGGTTTAGACTTCTGGCATTGAGTAGCATTACTCTTAGTTTCTTATCCCTTGTGATACCTATGAAGGTGGGTTTGTCATTTGAGCCTTGCCTAACAAAGGCACTATGGGGGTAGCAAAAGCCTTTGCCAATATCCAAAAGCCCAGGGGTGACAGGTGCAAGCCGTCCCTAGCGAAGCAGGTGGTTCAACAGAAGATGAGTATGTGAGGGTGTAGTGCCTGTGATTAGTTAGCAGTGGCATATATGACTGCTCACGTGGACAAATGCCAGGTAAGTCATATGCAATGTGTCACAGGCAACGTACATGTGAACAGGACAAACAGTGATGTTCTGTCAAGTGAGACATGGACATACATATAGTAAGCTATGCAGATTTCACTAGGAGTCCACAGAAGGTCTGTAACTATGCATTGCAGGTGGGATCAGTATTCCAGGGTAATTGCAAGCAAACATGCATGCAAACAAAGCTACAGTAAGCAGGGCTGCATGTAGTCCATTGTACAACAAACAAGCTGTACCACTTCCAGTAGGTAACACTGCAAATATGCAGGCACTATGCACATGTACATGGAAATACACAGGTCAGATGGCTAGGGTCCAGTCTCAGCGCACACAAGTGTACAGACCATGTATCGTCAGGATGTACAATAACTGGATGGAAACCCATGTGCTCATACCTGCAGTAATACACATGTCAAATAACAGACACTGAGCCTTCACTCAGTGATTCCATACTTAGTAGGATGTATGCTACCTGGCCTGCCACCACAGTATCCCTGACATGTATGGGGACTCTCCCTCCTGTGACAGTTAGTTTTGTGTGTTGGGGCTGTCTAGCATGGTATGAGATGTGAGCTTGCAGTGCTAGGGTGCTCCTGTGTGTCCTGTACCAGTCGTGTAGTACTGCACACATATCAACATCCTCAAACATCCGCATTGCAGAGTCCAGTGTGGGCAACATGCCACTTGCAGTTTACATGTCCATCATTGCGTATTAATACTTTCATTACCTTATCCCCTGTGCTACCTATGTATGTAGCCTTCTGTTGACATCCTTACCACCAGTATGCCAACATGTGCAGATGATACACTATGGTACTTACCATGGGTGTAGACAACAGTACATGACAATCATACCCTTACTGCATCAGGCATGCTGGGATATACCCACATATATTTCAGCACACAGTACTGTTAACAACATGATACTATTACTACACGTCTATGTAGTCACCCTGTGCATCAGCAACATGTTAACCTGTACCTGCACTGATGTTACAGATTGCAGGAGGTGGCACAGTTTCATCATATGCACAGGGTGTGAACTTGGTATGCCTGAGTCAGCCACCGATACCACCAATTGACATGTATGTGTGTTGGCAGCAGTACAAGGTGGGGCAATGTTGATGCAGTGTGTGCGTGTATGCGGTAGCCCTAGGTGTTGTCAATTTGCATGTGTGTATGGATGCACACAGTTCCACCTCATGGCTGCCATATACTGGTGTTTGTGGACAGCCACAGACTGTACCTGCCAGGTCATACAGATCAGTGTCTCTGGCCACGGACACGGTACCTGTGCCTTGCAGGGGTGCTACGGACCATATCCGGTACCAACCCAGACTGGGTACTGTCATCAGAAGCAGGTGTTCATTGACTGGACACAGATCCCTGTCGGGCCTGGCCAGAGCCACGTGCACGTGGTCTCCTGGGGCGGTCTGATGACAGCACAGACCCAGCATTGCTGGGGCTGCTGCTGGCACTATGGGGGCGGCCGCGGCCCTGTTGTCATCCGCGACGACTGCCAGCTGCTGCTGTTGCTGGCATACGCCCACGTCGACACCTCAACTGTCCACCATCGCCCTGGCTCATGGACATGTAGTTGTGGAACCGGTCTAATATGTCCCCACAATGTCTGTCTGTGACATCGGTGAAATTATGGATGGCAGCCGCAATGTCACGCATACTGTCAGTCATGGCTGTGTGACATGCTGTCAGCTCCCTCAGACCCTGTCTGGTGTACCGTTCCATACGTGACTGTGCCTGCATGACAGCCCGAAACATAGCTGAGGTTGTAAGACCTCTGTGGGCACGTCTGACAGGGGCAGTACGCCCATGGATGCTCCCACGAGAACCCCTGGACATCTGTCTGTGTGGTAACATCTCAGGGCCATGCCCATGGCTGTTGTGTGGGGAGGCATGTGCCACAGATACCACATTACCCTGGTCAATGCCCACTGTATGCTGTCCATCACCTAGGGACATTGGTGACAAAGGGTGTATTGGCAGGATAACTGTGCGCATTGATGGGGTTGACAGCTGTGTACTGTCAATCGGCTGACCAATGATGGACCCTGGCATACCTTCCTGTGCCATTACACAGATGTCATCATTATCAGTACCCATGGCACCTGCTTCAGATTCCCTGCTGCATGACACCAGAGCAGCACCAGAACCTGTGGGAGGGAAACAGGAAACACAGTTTACAATGTCTACACAATATTACCAGTGATGCACACATCCACACATGCACAGGTCCAGACATACACATGCACACATGCACAGGTGCACACATGCACAGGTGCACACATGCACACATGCACACATGCACACATGCACAGGTGCACACGTGCACACATGCACAGGTGCACACATGCACACATGCACACATGCACAGGTGCACACATGCACACCTGCACACCTGCACAGGTGCACACATGCACAGGTGCACACATGCACACATGCACAGGTGCACACATGCACAGGTGCACACATGCACAGGTGCACACATGTGCACGTGCACACATGCACAGGTGCACACATGCACACATGCACACAGTTGTACATTACTCAGTATGCGAGATATCAACACACAGACACAGACACACCTGCATGCATACACAGAGCACTACTAAGTGAGCCTAATATTACTATTACTATCAAGACTATTAAAGGTATTGTTAATACACACTCACCAGCATGGATAGCCTGCATTGCTGTTACACCGGAGGGACCTGCACAAGTGAGGAAACTAAGGTCAGTGGGCACGACTGTGCCATTGTTACTGAGTATGATGCAGGTCAGTAGTACAACAGTCGCCTTTCACAGGTCAGCTGCTGATATTGAAGATATCACACTTGCACATTACATACTATGATGACAGCTACAAACCAAGGACACACCTCACACATGCATTAACTGCCAGTGTACACAACAGTCAACTATACATATTGCATATTACCTGCACGCTCATAGTCTTGCTGCTGCGTGGCTCCAGCCTCCATCATAATGCATGTCTGCTGCTGTTGTTGTTGTTGGCGTACTGGAGCCACTACACTCATGAGTAGTCCCTCCAGTCTGGTGAGTGGGGGATGTGTAGCCACCCCACCACCTGTGGCAATCTGTTGCCTGTGGATATCCGACGCACGCTGACGGACATTTCTGATTAAATCACTGCAGTGATGTTGTACCTGCTCATATGTCCTATTATGCGTGCCTATGTCATTTACCCGACGGACCAGGTCTTGCCACAGTGCAGCCCTCTCCTGCTGATTCTGGCTGGTGTGGGAAAAGAGTATTGCATAATCCCGCACCAGGCTCTGGTGTATCTCCTCATCCTCTGCTGTGGAGTAAGCTGGATTTCGCGGGTGAGCCATGTTCCTGAAAAAGGAAATAACCTGATATCAGCAATATATGTCAGCAGAATTTGGCACACATACTACACATGCTACTCGACTGTTATGATACGACATATCTCACATATATAGCATCTGTCTGTCTATTGGTGGATACACATGTAAATGGCCAGGTATCAGTGCTCAGCCAGCAACTGTGCAACAGTACCTGGCACACTCCATACGACATACTACCAAACCCCAGCAGTCAGAACACTGATTCAGGTCCAGAGCACCTCCTCACTCTGGGGGTTTGTATCTAGGTACTGTATGGGCTGCATCATCAACTACTGTGAGCTGACCACAAACTAATTGCCCTGGATATACATATCCCACCTCCACCACCAGCACAAACAACTATAGTGAATAACAATGCAAACTTTACACTTTGTAACAGTGACATGGTATCCTTTCCGCCCACTGGGCCAGTGGAAGACACAACCCACAATGCTGACCCCTTCACAAATGCTTTCTACGGACATCTCCGAGAATGCATGGATCATGCAGTCCCATATATGGCCAAGACACTCTCCACAAAGGGACAGCATCCTGTCTGGTGGACCCCAGCCATAGACAAATTGTATTACAAAAGATGGAAGCTACTGCAAGACAGAGCATAATTCCATAAAGGGAAGGCATGTCTGAGCAGCACTAGTAAGGATCTATTTTCCCTCATACAAACATCCATGGGCAACTTTGAGAGGGAAATCAAGAGGGACACTACAGATAACCACAAGGCCTTCTTCAGTTATGTTAGCAACCTGGTCAGAATCCCTCCACTATGCTCATAGTTAGTACACAACAACAAATAATTCACTGAAACCACAGATATTGACAACATTGTGGCAGACAGGTTCAGTGCAGGTTTCACCCCTCCCTCTCCCCCAAAATAAGACATAGTTATCCCAGCTGACTGTATCCTCCCTGTCATCAAAGATGTCCAGGTGAGAGCCGCCCTCAGGAAAGCAGAATACACAACATGAATGGGGCCTGATGGTATCCCCGGTTGCATGCTACATGAACTCCGACAGGAGCTACACACACATATAGAAGTACTATGTAACACTAGCCTGACTACTGGATATGTACCTGTACAATGGTGCACAGCAGCAGTGGTTCCACTCCACGAAGGAGACACCTCAACATACCAATACAATACAACACAATACAATACATTACAATACAATACTATACAATATGCTATTGCCACTGGGACTACAGCAGCATACTGTTCTGCTGCCCTGACCATTGTGACACATGTGGTGTGATGGTACCTGCTGCTGTCAGACAGTTACACAGGGTGACTCATATGGCATATTACCTATCTGACTAACATTCAGCAGGGGTATGTGTGACATGTACTCATGGGGAGTCTTGCTTCTTAACACTGTGTGGTTTATTGCAGGGTATGTCTTATCTGTGGGTAGGAACCTTTACCTCCACATGTGCTCTCTATTGCAGTGGCACGGACGACACACAGCAGTAATTTAGGTTGTGGATGGTGTGAGGTGTTACTATGGTTGTTGGACATCTCTCATGGGTGTGACTTAAGTATGTAAACCCAGGAGTGGTAACCTCTATGTGGGTAGTATGTGTGTACTCTATGGTGTTGTCAGTCACTGTGCATTGGTAATGTGTTTGAGTGCATTGTCACAGTGTTGTACATGTCACTGTGTCCTTCTCCATATCTGTAGCTGTCATGTGAGGTACATACCATGGCAGCCATTATGTGGTGTGGAGGGGTACACTGACCTACATGTCCATAGCTGACACACCATGTCTGCTGACACATACCATGTGCAGGTATTCCAGGAATAGTGTGCCACTGTGAATATCATTGGGGGACTATTGTACACATTTATGACCCTGTTCACCCCTGACACATGCAGTGGTGGGCAGCCAATCACATATCTGGTGGTTACTGGTGTAGGTGATTTGAAATGGCGTTTGGTACTCCAGTTTTGACACTGGTGTTCACTCCATGCCTTTGTCACCAGGCACCTGTTGCAATACATCTGTACACATGTGCCTCACTCAGAATATATATACATCTCTCTCTCTCTCTCTATATATATATATATATATATATATGTATATAGATATATCTATATATATATATATATATATATATATATATATATATATATATATATATATATATATGTCTGTATACATATACACGTATATATATTGATGTACATATATTGCTATAGATATGGAGAGGGGGGGGTGTGACAGAGAGGGGTGAGAGTGACAGAGGGGGTAGGACAGGGGATGTTGAGGTTGTCATATACAGTCATACCTTTAGATAGTCAGATCTGTCTGTCTATGTATATGTATCTACATATATCTATATCTGTATGTGTGTATTACATATATATGTTTGTACATATTCTATCTATCTACATCTGTCTATGTATTCCTACATCTCTCTCTATGTATGTATACATATATGCATATTATATATATATATATATATATATATATATATATATATATATATATATATATATATATATACATACATACATACATATTTTGACATACATACATATCCATATGATAGGTATATCAACATGTTTGTTTACCATACTGTATACACACACTAACATACTGCTAAACATACATAACTGTGAAACCTACTTTGTACATTGCACTACAACCTACATTCAACCTACATTGATATGTGCACATAGATGCTCTCACATACAAATGTATGTACAGCCTTCACTGATAGTTGCTGTATGTCCCCTGCCCTTTGCACATCTTCATATACATATGGATACAGACCAATGACACATATGGAGGGTTCACAGTATGTAGACCTTTATAGTATTACTTTACATTACCTGTGTTTGTCACAGCTGCTTGTGTTGCCGTCTGGTTTTGTGTCCTGCTGCTCCACTTGCCAGTTGTCAGCTTTCAGGTGGCTGTTGCTGACCAGTTTTGTTTGTGTATGTTTAATTTTGTTTTATTCTGTCTCTGTCTCTCTCTCTGTCTCTCACTTCCTCCTCAGGGTGTAATGAAAGTATTGCATGTGTGGACTGGGAGTACAGCATGCTTTTGTAGGTATCTGCATATGTCCATGTGATGGTCTCTGCACCAATTGTTAGCCAGCATTTGCTAATTGCATGCAGCCAGTTGGGTACTGATTGCAGTTCTCACTGTGATTTCAGAACAGTGCTATAAAAAGGTATGTGAGATAGGCGTAGCCCTTTCAGATTTTAAGGGCAGGGACCATGCTGGTATGCTGTGGACAATGTTCTGTGAGTGTAAAGGTTGGTATCTCTCTCATATTTCCAGCTGTGTTGTAGATTAACATTTCTCCATTCATTTCTCCAGTTTCCTGTACTAACTGTGTGTGTACACTGACACCTACGACTACTACTACTGTTAATGTGTGTGTGTGCTTTCCTGTGGGACATGTGGTGTAACTGGTGTATAGCAGTGGCTCTTACACTTTGTTGCTATGGCTTCAATATTTGCCCTTTACAGTCACTACTTGTATGCCTGCTAGGTGTCCTGACTGTAGTGTGCTGCTGTGGCTTTCCTATTTTCCATGTACATTCACACCTTGGAATGCTTGCTATATCTGCTAGGGTGTTACAGCATGCAGTGTGGTCTGGCCATGGCGTGGGCCTTGACATCTATTAGGGTATTTGAGTATGCTGCTGAGCAGGCCCCAGACACTATCAGGTGCATCTGTTATCTGCCTCATGGAATGGTACATATCAGTGGGGTACACCCATTAAATTGTCTGGTATGCTGCAGTTGTGACTGTGGGATAGCATGAGCATATGTATTACTACACTGCTTCTGCCATGGAAGTGGTGCATACTTTCATGACTTCATAGTTACCATTGCATGTGTTGTAACACCTTTCTGCCTACTGTTTGTACATTTCACATGGAGTCTGCGGGGCATTCCTGTAACTCAGTCACTTTTGCTATGTCTAGGCTCTTAACTATTCAAATATGGTGGTGTCAAACCTCTCATGTGTACAAATATTTGCAGGTTGTCCACATTTCTGCCTCATATTTTGGTCAATATCTAATGCACAGCTTTTTCTGGCAAATCACTCTGGGCTCAAGTCAGAATATAGTGACAAACATTTAAGTTTCAGACTTCATACCCTTCCAAACATCCCACAAAATGCAGAACCTGTTACTCTCTGAACTGTCTAAGTTTGTTGTAACATTATTTGTAATGTGTCCCTGGTTTTGGCCCTTTGCTCCACATATTTTATTACTTGGTCCGGATGTGATCCTGTAACAGGTTGTGGGGTATGGGCAGTGATTATCCTGCTGTGAGTATGTGTGTGGCTTGCAAGGTGCTACAGTGACATTATTACCTACTAGCTACCAACTAGCATGGCTGTTTCTGTTCACACACTACTATCATAGATATCCACTAGATTTGACAGTAAATATACATGACATGCTTTGTGTACTACACATCCTATATTCCCTTTACATTCATTCCTACTATTACATGATATATTTATTTTAGCACAATGTTCTTGTATAACAGTCATGGCTTAGTGGTAAGTCATGCAGACTAGTGTTTCCAAGGTCCTGGGTTCGGGACTGACAGTGGGATTTTATTTTGCTTTTGAACTGACTACAGGACCTGTCAATCAGAGTGACTAAGGCACTTTTAAGCAGTTGTAACCGGGTTAGCGCTGGTTTGTGCGGAGCTCACGCATGCGCACTGGCGTTCAGCTCCGCGCACACCCGCTTACAACCGCATAAACGTGCTTACTCTTGCGCACACCCGCGCTATTTTCTTTGAAAGAAATGAAAATGGGGAGATAGGAAAGTGGTGAAAAAGGGGTCACAAAGAGGATAATACAGTAGGGAAACAAGCTCAGGTTTTGCAGGAGGGATGTAGGTAAGGCCCATAGCTACCCATTTCTTCATCAGCAACAGCTGTGCATATGTTTGCAATTTGGTGTGACATTTGACACCTTCCACCCCTGAGAGAGGTGTAAGGACAACAATAATACCTGTTGTACAGCCAATTGTAATTGACAGTTTCCATGTCCAGCAGACATGTGTGCGAAATGGGCAGCTATGTATGGGGCATAATTTTTTTGTGGGTACAGAGTGCCCTTTTTTTTTTTTTTTTTTCAGGTGAGAGTGGTATGTCAGGTGAAGGAAGTAGGTATAGCTGGGGAGGTAGGTTGGGTAGGTCAACAGACAAGACAAACAAGACGCATACAGGGGCGGTGTATGACACGTGTGGGGGGGTTACACAATTGACGGGGACGGAGGTTGGGATATCCAGAGACCATGAGCCCACAGATGGCAACAGTGGAACTGATATCCCCACCCATGGGCAGTTGGCACTGTTCCTTCACTGCCCAGGACGGGGCTGTGCTGGGGGCTGTGTAGGCCGGGCAACAGGCATGCCCGTAAGTTGTGCCACCTGTGCCTCAAGCTGGCGTAGGGGCCCAAGAACAGAGTCCTGGATCTCCCTACACACCACAGTCCGGACGCTACGGAGGGTGAGTGGTGGTTCTCCTCCAGCCACGCTTGCAGAGGGGGGACGGGCCCCATCCCCTGCTGCGCTTCCACCCACAGGTGGCACAGGGCCACCGGAGGAGGGTCCAGACTGGGCACTAGTGCCAGGTGCACTCGCCAGCTGAGGTGGGAGAGGTGGGTCCGCTGGAACCCGCCTTCCCTGTCGTCCTATGTTTTGCATTATGTGATGACAGTTTGGGTTAGTAACATACAATACCATTCGCAATTAGTTGTAACAGCATGCATTAGTATTCCCATTAACCAAACACCCAGATATTCACACCATTGAACAGCGAGCATAACACATGCATAATTTGAACAGCAATACACAGTCCAACAACATGCAGGGTTGATTGATGGCAACAGGCCATCAGGTTTGGATGTATGAACAGGGCAAATGCATCAACGTACATGCAAATATTTATGACCCAACAGGACAAATGTCCAGGGGTGTTAATTGTGATTGCACATACCAATTTCACGTGGAATGGATTATATGTGGTTATAGGGTGGGGTGAAGAAAATATTATTAACACCTTCGAATACCAATACATATGCTGTACATTTCTAATAGCTACAGATATATACACACTACTGTTCTAACTACAGTTTCCTATATGATAACTACTTCGATTTGGTGATAGGACTGTTACTGCTACATCAATATACATTTTATTGTTATTCATACACGTTCATATCTGGCTTTGTTCAGCTACATCATCCTGCTACATTTGCTTTATATAGCTATAGATAACTGTGGATCTTTGATATTTCAGACAATCATACTATCTGCATATTGCAGACTGAGAGCAACATATCCAGATTTTGGGATACACATTCCAGCTGCAGCAACACTTTGAACACATTTCGCAGTTTGTTTCTACTTGTCACATTCATTTCATTCTGTACTGACTGCAGTATACTTTATTCAGGGGTTCTTACTACTTTATTGGTGGATTCATAACTCTTTCTCACACTTTCTCACTTGTTTTCATTCTACTATTCAGGATGGTACTTACTTCTAGGCTTTATTGACATGTTTTACCTGTAGTTATTACAATCCTTTCCAGCAGTCTCACTTCTGTCATGTTTCAGTATTTCAACTGGGATATATTTCACACATGTGATTTGCTCATCTTCTGCAGCTGTACTTTTCAGCCTGCTGCAGGTTGTGTACTATTATATTACACTTGGGGCATCTTTATTTCAGACTTTATTTCAGACATTTTCATTTTTCTGTTTGGATTACAGACTGCAACACACTTTTGTAATCAAGCAATACTTACAAATACTTTTACACTGTTACTTGCACATTTTATTACTTAGTGACTACACTGCACTCTTTTGCTAACTGTCATACTTTTATATTTCTTTACAGTTACTGGGAGTGGATTACTGACCTGTCTGGTGGCGCAACCGCACCAGCCTATCGCCATAGGCTCTGCGGTTCGCAGAACGGACACCTGCAGCTGTAATATAAATGAAGTAATATTGGAATACACATCTCCATAATATCAGCTAATTTAATTTCTTACATATATAATTAAATGTAACTTACTCAGTAGTGGGGCGTTGGGCATTTGCTGGGCCTCCTGGATACAAAGGTTCAATTGGTCCTGCTTGCGTCTCTTCAGGTCCGTATGGTGGTGACGGACCTGCTCACCAGTCCTTGGAATCCCTGTGGCACTGGTGAGATCATGAGCCAACCGGTCCCATGCCTCAGCCCTATATGCTCCCCACAGGACCTGGCACTGCATGAGTTGGGCCTCATGATTGTGGACTAGGAGCCAGACCATGTATCTGGACTCCTCAACGCCCCACCTCTGTGCTCGAAAGCAACTACCCTCACCTACTCCTGTCATTCTGGCTGCAAGTCAGTTCTACAATTGTTTATGCTGTGTATTCCCACCTATGGGGCTTATATATGCCGTTTTTCCCGCACATATCTGTGATTGGCCATTTTGGAATTGTATCAACTTCACAATACCTGCTTTGTCATGCTCCACTTTGTATTCATTCCTATATATTTGCTATTACTGCATTTATAGGTAATGCTGTCATGGCTTACTGGTTCAGTACCTTGACTATGGTGCATAGTATCCTGGGTTTGAACCTGGCCACTGCTTTTTATATTTTATGACTGTCTACACAGGCTAGGGGGTGTGTCTGTGTAAAGGCAGTTTTGTTACAGCTTGCTCAACGTTGCCCGCTGGTTAGCTTGTTAGCACGGTGCGCAGCTCCGCGCAAACGGGGTACGCTGGTTTACGCCTCATTTGGCTGTTAGCATGCATATTACGCTCAGCTCAGCTAGTGGCACACAGTTTCAGCGTGTTAAACCACTGCTCAGCTACGGGCACTCATTTTGCACCTGTTAAACCATTGCTCAGCTACAGGCACTCATTTTGCACCTGTTAAACCATTGCTCAGCTACGGGCACTCATTTTGCACCTGTTCAACCATTGCTCAGCTACGGGCAGATGCACTCACCTTGTTAAACTGTAGCTCAGCTATAGGCACATCTCGCATTTTTTATTGTTTTGTTATCTCACATTTCTTCAAAATAAATGGACTATTTCATTACATTTTACATAAAATATGATTTTACATGTGTACATATTTGTCAGGGACTTGTTTCGTGCTTATTTTACTAAAAATAAAAATTGATGATGTCGGTGCTCGAACCATGGTTGCCTGCACTTCAGCCAACGTCTCTACCGCTATGCTTTTGCTTCTTGGCTTACTTTGCATATTTAGTTGTTATATGCTTTTCCACTGACTGCTAACTCTAGCTAAGCTACGGGCATGCCCGCGCAAACGAGCGCACTCACGGGCAAACATCTTTACGATTTAAAAAAAAAATATATAACATGTTCATTTATATATTTTATGTTCATAGTCTGTGGGGGCATGTGCTGTGTTTATTCACATTTCCATGGCCTCTGTCGTGGGTGTTTACTTTGGGCAATTTTACTCTTCTGGGGGCGTGTCCGCTTGCAGGGCTCGGCCTACGGACACGCCCCCTACTGTCTTCCACGGACCGTGTTAGCCTTAGGTGTGATTCAGCATGCTCTCATGAATATGTAGAGCATGCTGACATCACTCCGTTTAACTGCAGCCTCCGTGTAAGAGTTATAACTCTTACACGGAGGCTTTGTGAATCCTGCCCCATATCTATGGTTTTAAACATTTAAAATAGTGGGGGGCTATGCCCCCCCGACTTTATATACTAACTCCAGGATCACACTACAGTGGGGAAAAGGCCATATATAACTTTCAACAAAATGAGTTTCAGTCAAATGAGTTTTCATTGAAATGAGCTTTCAGTGAATTGTGCGCAGGCAACTGAGTTTCAATGAAATGAGCTTTCAGTGAAATGAAGTAGACCCATATATATATATATATATATATATATATATATATATATATATATATATATACATACTGCGGTGGTGGTGCTGCGGTAGCATTGTCACCTCACAGTAAGACGTTGCCCTGTTCGATTCTTAGCTAGAGCGTCTTCTGTGTGGAGACATGTGTGAATGGGCGTACCTTCGTTGAAGGTTGTGCGTCAGGGCTGGCAACTCGGCACGTAAAAATCTACTGCCAATCATTAGCGGACTGGAGTTCCGCTGTGGCGACCCCTAACCGGGAAAAGCCGAAAGACACAACATATATATAAATATATATACATATACATATATATATATATATATATATATATATATATATATATATATATATATATATATATATATATATATATATATATATATATATATAAAGTGCTTGTTTTTTAACATATATTTTTTCAAGTTATGCTTTTTTTTTTAAACCTAACAGTCAGATAAACAAACTAATGTATATGAAAGAAACTGCAATCAGTGGTATAAAAACAAAACTATAGAAAAATCAAAATTTTCAAAATAAGCATCACTGAAAACAATTCTTTTTAAGTTGTGGTATATGGGTCTCCAATCTAGATCTATCCACTCAAGCTGCAAGGTTCCAAGGGACTTACTTCTGCAAGGCCTTATTTTTAATCTGCAAATCTAATGCAGCTAATTCACCCTAATAAATTACCTTTATTATAACTTTCACCATTTCAAATTCAGGAACAGCATCCTTTTTCCAACATCTGGTTATGGCTTTTTTACTGGCTAATAAAAGAGTTGGCAGGAGCTTGCACTGCAGGTGGTATACTTTGACCAACGATCATAATCAAAAATAATGAAAGCGTGAGACACTAAATATGGCTAGAACCTACCAGAGCATGACTGGAGTCTCATTTTAACTGATCTAACATGGGGCAGTCCCAAAAAACAGGCTTCTAATCTTCAATTACCACTGTACAATATCTCAAGCAAGATACCAATGTCCAACATAAATGTTTAACAAAAACCTGCATATTTCATTTTGCTACATTCAAGCTCCTATCCCCAACATTCATCCTACACTGGAAATAAGAAAAAAGGGAACAAATATGGGAATGTGCCCCCTTCAAACCACATATTTTCTCCAGATTATTATTTATTACTAATGTTAGCATATCACCATAATATAGCAAGTATTCAAAATTTTTATATGGTTGACTTTCACCATATCCTTCAACAATAAATGATTTTATATTAAAATTAAATACAGATTTTTTTTTCAGAAAGTGTCATTGTTAACACTCCTGAAGTCCAGAGGTCATGATTATTTTGAAAAATACCAGTCTTATATAACATAATAAATTTGACAACACAACATTCACAGTATTGGGTAATACTCATCATAGATGCAAAAACTACATCAGGAAATTTGAAAACAATCACTTGCCAAGTACTTGGGTCAAATTTAGCACGTACATCTGTTTGTTTTGTAGAACTTTTAAAAATTTGCATTAAAAAACATGCCCGTATTACTCCAAGTTCACATCATAATGTATATCCAACAATCATGTCCTGGGGACTGCAAACATGTAAAGACATCTATTCCCAGTCAGATCAGATCCCTTCTCCCATTTATCCTTTATTTCTCCTGTAGTATCATGTCAGATTAGCAGTTTGCTTCTCATTTTTTGCTCCACTTGTGATTAAGCAAGTTTCACAGGTAACCCTCTTATTTTCCTAGCTGCTTCATCTACACTGTCTAAGGTCAACACTTTACCATTCCAGAACACCTGGAAATCCATCCATCCATTCACAACCCCTTTTCCATTTTTGCACATGAGGTCTGGGTGTCACTTCAACACTGAACATCACTTAGACCCAAGGTTTACACCACTGGGTGGCTAGCCGTGCTGCAGTTGTGCTTTCGTATCACACATTCCCATGCACACTCACATCTATGGCCAATTTAGAGTATCCAGTCAACCTACTGCATGTTTTTCAAATGTGGGAGGAAACCACAGAACCTGGAGAAAAACCCACGCAAACACAGAGAGAATATGCAGACTTTGTACAGAAGGCACCCAAACAACTGGAAATGATCATTTAAATTTCATTTTTTTTTGTTTGTAATGATTTACTGCTTCTAAAAGCACAAAGCACAAATTGGTGTTTCAGTGTCACATTGGAGTACTTATGTTTTGAAAGTACAGGCTTCCCACTTACAACCATTTTTTTTTTTTTGCTTGGCTGCTAAAACCTCCACATTACCTGTTCTTTCGTAGCACATAAAAATTCTATCAATATTAGTCTAAGTTTCCCATATTTATCTTCTGAGTCTGCCAATGGCAAGCATTTCACAAATGGCACCACCAAGGAATCTTTCTCAAATCCAGTTGACTGTGCCATTTTAGTTTTCACATATTCCATAAAGTCCATCTCTTCTTCACCTTTGAAAATATCATGCAACCTCTTGTTTTAATTTTATGCTTTATTCTCCATTTCAGTTAAGTGTTGCTCAATCTGTTCACCTTGCTTTGCCATTTCAACAGATTTGCCCTGAATCTCACCTACTTGTTACTTTTACAGGTGTAACAGCTGCTTGGTGATAGTACAGTTTTGTAAGAACTTACCATAACAACAGATGTCCTACTGATCACTGATGCAGTATTCCTGACATATGGGTTGTCACTGCTGGTGTCTAGCCAGGGTACCAATGCTTTACCATCCCTAGATCAGACATCTGACGCATGACCTTAACTCGCATGCATTAGGGTATAAAGACAAATGTACGAGAGTGGATGCTAAGACTATCTACAAGCCAGCGGCTTGAAGACTACTGACAGGAAACTGATCAGCAAGGAGTAGTGTAGCTCGAATTGGTAAGAAAACTTTCCCATACCCATGTAAGAGAGCAAAGGCTAGAGCTAAGGGGCAGGGACAACTGAAGATGGAAGTGAGATAGAGAACGGGGATGGAGGTTGGGATGAAATATTGCAACAGTGATCAGCAGGACATCTACTGTTATGGTGAGTTCTTACACAGCTGTACTATGTCATGACTGAAGCCACTGTTGCAATATTCCTGACATATGGGTGATTAACAGAGCTGAAGGAGGAAGAAAGGAAGGTTGGCGATTGAAAAGAAAAGTTGTCCAGCAGTCCGGACAGGAGTGACAGAGCAAAGGCTACCCTGGACCTGAAGAAAGCATCAATTTTGTAATGTTTGGTAAAGGTGTGTACAGAGGACAAAGTGGCTACCTCTAAGATAGACCTGGAGTATTTAACTTTGTGGCAAACCCCTGAGGAAGGGACTACCCTAGTGGAATGTGCTTCAGGGCAGAAAGGCAAGATCTTACCATAGTGTGAGGAGCAGAAAGAGATAGCCTTTAAAATCCATGCTGAAATAGTTTGTTTGGAGATTACCTGTCCCAATTTAGAGGACATAAAAGATACAAACTGCTGTTCAGTCTTTCTGAAGGAGCTGGTCTTGTTCAGGTAAAATCTGAGCTGCCTATGAATCCCTTGAGAATGTAGACTCATTTCCCTCCTGTTTTTGGGACTGGAAAAGAAGGTGGGAAAATAAATAGCCTGATTGGGAGACAGCTTGTTCACTATGTTTGGCATGAAAGGTAAGATAGCACTGAGTGTGACCTTGTCTTTGTTTAAAAAATAAGAAAAGGGGGAATGGCTATGAGAACATGTATCATTTTCTTCACATTCAGTTCACATCCCAGAAACAACAGGTCCTATGAAAGAACCATGTGTGATTTTTTTATAGATTACAGTAAAACCCAGACCTGTCAGAAGGTGGATGGTAAATTAAAGATGCTGAAGAAGAATTTCTGGAGAAAATGCCTGGATCAGAAGGTCATCTAAACAGGGGAAAATATGAATACCTTGAGAGCGACAGAAAGCTACTACAAGTGCTAGGCACTTTGTGAACACTCTTGGGGTTGTGGAAAGACCAAAGGTTGCTGCTGAACTATTTAAGTCTCTCCAGGATAAGGGTAAAGCATTGCAAGAGTTGAAACATATTTTTGTTTCTCCTATCCTAAGTGTCAGAAGAATTACCCCTCCAAATCTACTTATTTTCACAGGCAGTCTCACCCTCCACCCAAAGTAAAAAAATAGGTTCTAGGCGTGTGCCTTCTACTAAGTCTACTCAAACTCTCACTTCCCAGAAACCTACTTTTCCGGATAAGCTGGATTTCATTTGATAATTTGCTTCCTCTTTCCCATTGCCAGGTTCCCTTATCCCTCCATTTATCCTGGTCTCTTCCAAATAGATTAAAGATGGTAATAGACTCATGTGTTCTGTCCATTATCCAAAAGGGATACTTCGTGGACTGGAAATCCCTTCCTCCCTTTTTGGGGGTCCCTCAATCCCCTCAGCAACAACATCCTCTTTTCCCAGAAGTGCTCCATTCTCTTTTGATCCAGGGCATCATTCAAGCTGTGCTTCCTGCCCGGGTGGGGGGTGGGGTTATTCCAGCATGTTTTGTTTTCCGCAAAGGAGGGGACATGGAGACCAATTCTGAACCTTTCCCAACTCAGCACCTTTCTCAAGATTCCTTCCTTTTGGATGTTCTCTCTTCAGACTTTATTCCCCCCTACCTTCTACTCCAGATCTTTCTGGTCTCTGTGGATCTCAAGGATGCCTACCTTCCTATCCCCATCCATCCCCTTTTCAGGAAATGTTTATGTTTCTCTGTTCCTTTCTTACATTTTCAGTTTTCTGCTTTGCCCTTTTACCTCTCTACTGCCCCAAGGGTATTCACCAAATGCCTCGCTCCTGTCATTGCCTTTTGTAGGATGAGAGGAGTTCAGATCTTTCCTTATCTGGATGATCTGCTCATTCAAGCTTCTTCACCAGATGCCCTGCTACAGGATCTCCAGTTTACTCTTTCCCTGATACAAAGTCTGGGATACACCACTAACCTTCAGAAATCAGCTCTGACCCTTTCTCAGGATCATATTTTCCCTCAGTTGCAGACTCGAGACCATCCCCAAGCTGGCATCTGTGCCTGCCCACAAGGCCCTGTCTCTTACTGCCTTTTTCCAGTTTCTTCTTCCTCTGGCTTAACTCCTTGCCAGGGACTTTCTCAGGTGTCCTCAGGTTCATAGCTTCCACCATGCCCATGCTCCCTCTGGCCAGGCTCCACATGAGAAAGTCACAGTGGTACCTGAAATCAGTGCGGCTCCAACTTTGCCACCCCCTGGCTTCCCATTCCCCTTCCTTCCTTCCTTCTCTCAAGCTCAAGCTTTAGTGGTGGATTATCAACTTTCTCTTAACCTGGGGCTTCCTTTCTAGGCTCTAGTCCTGACTCAAGAGCTCTGTACAGACACCTCAGGCAGGGGATGGTTGGCCTCCATCAGCTCTCTCAAGGTTCAGCTTCTTTGACCTCTTCATCAGAGGTTGGACCACATCAATATAAAGGAGATAAGTGCTTTGCTTCTAGCTCTTCAGGCTTTTCATTCCCTCTTTTATCCTGGGCCCCTCGAAATTTTCACAGACAAGACCACAGTGATATGGTATGTCAACAAGTAAGGGGATACAATGTCCTACATTCTTTGTAGAATAGCTCTTCAGGTCTGGAATCTAGCTGTCCAGTATCAAGGGACTCTTCAGGCAGTTTATATTCCCTCAGAGCACAATCTACTGGCAGAGTCTTTGAGCAGGCCCAGCACACAAGCTCATGAATGAATGCTTCACAGAGCTGTATTCTTGGACATTGTCCATCAGTGGGGTATTCCTCAGGTAGATCTTTTTGTCTCCCCTCTGAACAGACAACTTCTTCTATTCTATTCCAGAGTACCAAGTCCTCTGGCTTAGAAACTGAACACCCCGTCTTTTCATTGGAAAGAGATGTTTCTGTATACCTTCCCTCCCCTTCCTCTGTTACCATGGGTCTTGCATAAGATCAGGCAGGACTCTCCCAAAATCTTGCTAGTGACTCCCTTTTGGCCACACAGCATTGGTTCTCACTTCTTTATCACTTGGCCAGGGGAAGTCAGCACAAGATACCTCACTGGGTGGATCTTCTACCACAAGACAAAGGGTCTCTTATCCATCCTCAATTACCCACTCTTCAACTGACGCTGTGGTTGATGGGGTTTTGATACCCTTTAGGCACCTCTTTTCTGAGGATATGCTTGAGTTCCTATAGGAATCCAGGAAGTCCATTTCTAACAGTAATGACTGGAAAAGATTTTTTGTCTGGTACCTCTCTTGCCATCAGGATCACCTATCTGCAGAGGTTATTCTGGTTCTCACTTATTTGTTTGATCTGCTCCATGCTGGGTTGGCATATTCTTCAGTTAAAGCTCACCTGTCAGTAATTTCTGCTTGTCTGCCCTTGACTCCTCCTCCTCTGGACTCTAGACTTGTGGCCAAGCAATTTCTTAAAGGTATCCTTCATATACCTCTCAACCTCTTAACGCAGAAAATCTGAGCAAGGCCTAAAATAATAGGGGCATAAAGGCCCACAAATAGGGATCGGTTTTAAGTATTGCTCATATAAACTTAAAAAGTTACTAGAATAACAGGACTAGTGCTAGCATGCACTTTCTGAAGGATAGAAAGTCTGAAGCTCAAACGTATTATCATTATTTAGTGACTTTCATATTCAGTGATTTTTCTAGATAACTACACATTTTATAAGGAACAGACTAAACATATGAGACAAAAATCTGGACATTCTGAGAAAATTTGGTTAGTTGAGAGTTATGGTCCTCCATATCAGGCTTCCCAGGAAGCATATTCCGCCTTCCTTGGACCTCAGTTTTGTTCTTGTAAAATTGACTCAGGCTCCTTTTCAGCCTGCTGCTTCAGCTTGCTTACAACATTGCACTTGGAAGACCGTTTTTCTTTTGGCTCTCACTTTGGCCACAAGCGTGTCTGAACGTCAGGCTCTCATGGCTGTTCCTCATTTGTTAGTTTTCCACAGACAGTGTGTCTGTTTGTACTAACCCTTCCTTTATGCCCAAGGTGGTTAATGAACTATCCCTTAATCAGTCTATTCATCTGCCTTCCGTTTTTCATCTCTGCCATCTGCCAGTGAGTAGGTTCTTCACACCTTGGATTTGCATAGACAGCTCAGATATTATTTGGATAAGAATAACGTTATTCACAAATCTGAGCAGCTTTTTGTTTCCTTTCTAAACAATCTATCCCTTCCTGGATTTCTAAGGCCATTTCTTTTTGTTATTCTCTTCATGGTAAATGTCTTTCCTTTTCCATAAAGGCTCATTCTACCAGTGCTGTTGCCTCCTCTGGTGCTGTTTTCAAGGGACTGGATAACAATGCCATCTTTGAGACTGCTTCTTGGTCCTCTGTTCATATTTTTACTAAGCATTACATGCTGGATGTTATTTAGAGTGCAAGAGCTGGCTTTGCCAGGAGTATCCTGCATTGGTTTCTGGAAGGCTCTTCCATGTCATCCTCCTCCCAGGCTTCCTCTTGAGCTTTGTACTCTCCCTTAGGTTGTGAATACTGCAACAGTGATATGGAAGGACATAGTACAGCTGTGTAAAATCTTACCATAACAGTAGATGTCCTTTTCTTTACTGTTGCAGTATTTGTTCCCCCTTCCTGCCCCCTTTGCTTTACCTAGTCCTTATTGCCTTCTTGGCTGAGGGGTTGTTCTCCTTTTTCTCCTTCAGGATGCACATGTTTTTTTTCCTTGACGCTGGGGACATTCTGTTCCTCCTAGGGCTTTTCCATTTCTGAGTGTGTGTGTCCATACATCACCGTTATGCCATACACCTTGCATATGCAGCATATGTGTAATGTACGGCACCTATAAGTACTAAAGGCTTTGGTATACTGGCCAGATGTTGGGCTATCCTTGGCAGGAGAGCCCTTAGGTTAGGAATACTGCAACAGTGAAGAGAAGAACATCTACTGTTATGGTAAGATATTGCAAAACTGTACTTTCCTATGGTATCTAGGAACTGAGCAGTCTTTCATGGTCTTACCTGGGTCTTGGAGAGTTTTGAATGGACTGGCCATCTGAGGGCCAAACAGTAAGCCTTTGTCCAGAGGTGACTCTAGAATTTTTGATTTGAAATCCTCAGGTATAGGCTGACTGTGAAGCCATACATATCTGTGGCAGCAACCCTAGAGGAAGCATCCAATGTATTCTAACTGCACTTAATTGTGTCTGGCAATCTGAGTGGCCTGCCTTTTATGCTTAAAGTCTGCTGTAAGATGATCCAAGGCAACTTTGTTTAGGGAGTCAAAAACAGAGATCAAATACTTTGTAATATGAGTCTGGTAATTAACTGCCCTAAAAGCAAGGGTAACAGAGGTGTAAACCTTCTTCACCCAGCTATCCATACCCCTACAATGTTTGTCAGTAGGTAGGGCATTAGCACTGGGCAGAAGCTTAGATGGCTTATTTGAAGAAAGAGATACTACAGAAGTATCTGCCATTGGGTTCTTAAATTATATTTAAGGTCATCAGCCTTAAGGACAGGTGGGCTGGAAAAGGGGCAGGGGTACCCATCTCCAAGAGAGTGAAGTACCTCTTCAAGAACATCAGAGATCTCTAATTATTACCAATTGAAGTGTTTCATCATATTCTGTATTAGCAGCCACAAAAAAAGCTTCTTCAATAAGGGAATCAGGTGAGAGGGAGTCCCCTTCTTTGGAAGAAATTTGCCCTGGAGAATGCAGCTGATCAGAATAGTTCAGATAATGGTCAGAGTCATTGTCCTGTTCATCATCAGAGGAAGAGGAAACCAGGGTAGGCTTTAGTGTGGTTACAGATACCCAAAAGAGTGAGGTTTCAATAACATAACAGCTTTGAACAACTCTTGTGAGTAGTCTATCCACTCTTTCTCTTTAGCTGCTGGCAGGGAGGCTACATCTTCTTTTTTCTTTTAGGCATGATGTCCACCTGTTTGAGCCGCAGAGGTTTGGAGCCATCCATAACCTCTGTTAGACAGACTGGGATCTCTTCCCTAACTAAAATGTGATAAACGTCATGTGGTCCTTTTGAAATGAGGATACGTGGCTCCTCACATGTATCAGCAGTCTATAAAGGCTGCAGAAGATGGAGCCGGCCATCTTCCAAGCTCATGCCAGCCACAAACTCTCAAGCTAAACTCTTACCCAGAATTCCCCTCTCCCTGTTACCTCAGATTGAGTTTGCAAGTCAAAAGAAAGTCGAGGCTACCTCTGGTCAAATGACCTAATGGAACCGGATGGTGAGATCCACTATAAGCCTCAGGAGGGGGAAGGAGGGAGGGTCGTAATGACTGAATGAGGATCAACAACACAGATGGAATAATATGGTAAGACGTAACTTCTTTATCTGATGTTGTTAATCCTTGTTCATTCCTTACATCTGGGACAGAGTCCCCAGCTACCTTTATTCCTGGGAGGCTCTCATGGAAGGACATTCCTGAGCACCACTGAACCAAACGATGCTCTTCCTCTGGAGGCCAAATCCAATTTGTAATGGTTGATGAAGGTATGAGGTCTAGCCCAAGTTGCAGCTGCACAAATGTCATGTAAAGAAGCTTTATCATGGAAGGCAGCAGAAGTTGCTACCAACCTTGTGGAATGAGCCCTTATGGCTGTAGTTAGAGGGATATTGTGCTATTTGTAAATAAATGTTACACAGTCTTTTAACCATTTAGCCAATGTGACCTTAGAAACAGCACATCCTAATCTAGGTCCAGAATAGGCCAAGAGTAACTGATCTGATTTGTGAGAAGCTTAGCCCTGTCCAGGTAGAAACAAATTTGCCTGTGAATGTCTAGGGTATGTAGGCAATACTCTCCCCTGTTAGAATGATTGGGAAAGAAAACTGGTAATTCAATGGTTTGGTTAATGGACATTTCAGAGATCACTTTTGGCAGAAAGGAAGGATTAGTTCTCAATGACACTCTATCTTTATGAAAGGTCAAGTAGGGCCATTTGATGCACAGAGCTTGAAGTTCAGAAATACATCTGGCAGAAGTAATGGCAACCAAGAACAAAGTTTTCCATGAAAGAAACTTGAGGTCGCATGAAGAAGCTGGTTCAAAAGGTGATGTTGTCAGAGCTTGCAGGACTAATGACAGGTCCCATGGTTGGGTAGGTTCTCTAAATGGGGGTTTCAAATGATTTACCCCTTTTAGAAAGGTCTTGCATAATTTGTGTGACAAAAGGGAAGACTGTTGGACACCATTGTGAAAATTAGATATTGCAGCCAAATGAACTCGAATGGTAGAAGCAGACAGGCCAGATTGGAATAAACTTGACAGGTATTCCAGTACCACCGGCACCGGTGTTGAAAAGGGATCTATCTGCTTTTCCTTAAGCCAAATAGTAAACCTTTTCCACTTGCTGAGATATGTATTTCTGGTGAAAGACTTATGAGATGCAATAAGAATGTCACATACTGGGGAAGAAAGATCATTCTGCCTGGCAATCACAGGAAGTGGAGGAGCCAAGCTGTGAGCTTCAGGCTTTTCAAGTTGGGGTGAATCAGGTTCTGCGGATGGGAGATCAACTCCGGAGTTGGATCGAGAATCCATGGCTGATCTAGCAGGTGAAGCCATAGAAAGGGGAACCAAATATGACGATGCCAATATGGCGCTATGAGGATTATTTTGCTCTTCAACTGGCGGGCTTTCTTCAGGAACTTGGGAATGAGGGCAAGAGGGAGAAAAGCATAAAGTAGACCCAACGGCCAATCGTGGACTACAGCGTCCCTGGGTGACTGTCCCCGAGGGGGAATCAGGGTGAAGTAATTGCTGCATTTGTAATTGATCAGGGATGCAAACAGGTCGCAGCAAGGGACACCCCAGCGGCTGAAAATCTCCGCCGCTACTAAAGGATCCAGGGACCACTCGTGAGGTTGTAGAATGCACCTGCTGAGTCTGTCTGCTATCACTTGGAGCTCCCGGGAATGTGTGTTGCGATGAGAAACTGGTTGGTAGCCATCGCCCATTGCCATATTCTCATGGCCTCCCAACAAAGTGGGTAAGATTTGGTTCCGCCTTGTTTATTGATGTACCAGACTACCGCCATGTTGTCTGATTGTATCACAATAGTCCCTGACGGCAGTAGGAGACTGAATACTTGCAACGCTAGAAGCACCGCCCTCAGCTCTAGGATATTTATATGCAGATGGGCCTCCATTTCAGACCACATGCCCTGGACTGTCTTTCCCTGAAATACCCCCCCCCCCACCACATCAGGTAGGCGTCCATGGTCACTGTAGCCTTGGGCTGTTGGGGGGTAAAAGGGCGAGACCATTGTGACGGGTTCTGTAACATCCACCAAATTAAGTCTTGTTTGCACCTCTGGATTACCCGAATCTTGGAATATAGAGGGTACTGAAAGGAATACCACTGGGTGAGTAGTAGCCATTGTAGAAGCCTCATGTGGAACCTTGCAAGAAGGACAATAGTGATGGAGGCTGCCATGGAACCCAGCATCTGGAGAACAGGATGTGCCATGGATTTTTCTCTTGAAAGGATCGGTATGAGTTGTTGTTTTATCCTTAAGATTCTGTGCTCTGGAATGGATGCTCTGCAGTTTTTTATATTCAACAGGACCCCAATGAATTCTATGAACTGAGATGGGATTAGGTTGGATTTTTGCCAGTTTATAGTTATGCCTAGCCTTCCTGCGGTGTGAAGAGAGTATGCCAAGGCTGCTTCCAATAGATGTCTGGTGGGGGCGGTAATGAGCCAGTCGTCTAGGTATGGAAACACCTGGAATCCCTGTAGTCACAAGTGAGCTGTGACGACTGCCAAGCACTTTGTGAACACTCTGGGAGCTGTAGAGAGTCCGAAGGGCAGTACTCGGAACTGATAATGACTGGCTCCCGCATGGAAGTGAAGGAATCTTCTTGATGGTCTGCCCACCTTTATGTGGTAGCACGCATCTTGAAGATCTATAGAGCACATCCAATCATCTTTTTCCAAGAGTGGGAAGACAGACTGAATTGTGATCATCTGGAATTTCTGTACCTTTACAAACTCATTTAATACACTGAGATCCAAAATTGATCTCCAGTCCCCGGTCTTTTTTGGCACCAAAAATAGTCTTCAGTAGAATCCGGATCCTATCTGGTCTTGGGGGAGTACTTGGATGACTCGTTTTTCTAGCAGCTTTGAGATCTCTAATGCTGCTTCTTCCCTTTGACTGGGTGGAACGTCGGGAAGGTTTCTTAGGGGGATGGGACAAAGATCAAAGGGGATATGATAACCTCCGGTTATTATCTTTTGTACCCAAGAGTCGGTGGTAATGGTTAGCCAGGCAAAAGGGTACAAAGAGAAACGACCACCAACCTCTTCCAGAGGAAAGCAGTTGGGCCGCTCTTCAGATGTGCTGGTAGGATTGACCAGAGAAGGAGTCTCTGGAACCCTGGTTACGTGGACTTCCTCTGCCCTGAAAGGGGCGTCTTCCATATGAGTTCCGCCCTCTGCCTCTAGGGGAGAAATCGGCTCGTGTGTCACGGAAAAAACTTTGAGACTTTTTGTGCCAAATCTTCCCGCTCTTCTGGTTTCTGGAGAAAGCCCATTGAGGGGAAGAGTAACGGATGCCCACGGCAGCAAGGGTCTTACTGTCCTGTTCACATCTAGCCAGTGTGTTTTTCACCTTGGGTCCAAATAACGAAGAGGCTTCAATGGAGTGTTCAGAAGGGAAGCCTTGAAGGGTTCCACAAGGTCATACAGGCGCATCCAGGCATGCCGTCTCATGACTATGCCTGCATCCGCTGCTCTAGCTGCTCCTGCTGATGCATGAAAAATCAGACGCATGGAGGAGTTAGATACTGATTCAAGGGTGGCTAACTGTGAGGCCACTTTGTCACGGACTTCATCAGACACAGCTCCGGCCAAAGTTTCAGAGAGCTCAAAAATTAAGTCTCTTTGAAGCCTGGTAAAATGTGCCATATAATTCAGGGATCTAACTGCAAAGGTCACTGATGCAAAGGTACACTTCCCTAATTTGTCTAGTGCCCGGGACTCCTTGTTGGGCGAATGGACAGTCTGGCTCTCTTCTGCCAGATCCTTTTTAGTTGCGGCCGCCACCACCATAGCATTTACTGGAAGACCTTTGGACCAGTGGGGGTCAGTATCTGGAGGGGACAAGATTTTATCTGGCCTCCGGGGAATAGCTTCAGTGGTGTCAGGAGCCTTCCATGCACACTGTACGACTAGCCGGGCAAGTTCTTCGGCAGGTGGAGTAACCCAGAAGGTAGGGGGCTGGGCACGAAAGGTCTGCAGGAACACAGACTCTTCAGAGGTCAGGTTAGAGGGCTGCCAATCACCTCTCTGTTTAAGGATTTCAAGGATATCCCCAAAGGGTACCTCAGAGGGTGATCGAGGGGACCCTTCCCCATCATCAAAATCTGTGTCTTCCGTGAGGGACTCCTCTGGGGAGTCCACATGCTTCCTCTTACATGAACTCTTGTGACAAACTTCCTCAGAGGGAGATGCTGGGGAAGACAGAGCAAGAGGGGCCTCCTGTGGGAATGTATGCTGAGGCCCTTGTGCCTGGTGTCCGCTAGGGGTGGCTTGTGTGAGTTGCGGCCCAGAGGAGGACGGAAAACCTGGTGGCACAGGATCACCTACAGTGGCAAGAGCCTTCTCCATAAGTTGAAAGGCTGGTCCACCCAAGGAGGGGGTAGGAGCCTACAGTCACCCCTCGCTCAAGCAAGCCAGCCTGTGACTAGGAGTCTCCGGATGGCCATGGGACACAGGGGAAACCGTGCCACAGCTAGCATCCTGAGAAGTGACAGGAGTAAAGTGTCTCTCCTGCCAAAAAGGCAGCTGTGGTTCCTTAGTAAGGTCTACAAAAGGAACTGCAGCAGGGGAAGTCTGGGCTTAAGGGCTTAAAGGCTGAAGATGATGGAGGAGAACAAGTAGGGATCTCTGAGGAAAAATGTTTCCATCCAAGGGGAGGGCTAGATCTTGTGAGGTGGGATTCCTCTAGCCGAAAGCAACTGGTTCACAATGTGCGCCACATCATGTTCAGAGAAGCTTCTAGTGGATCTCATGGACATAGCTGATGGGGAGTCAGGTCTATCTAGAGATGGAGTAAATTGAGAGTCCACAAAGGGGTCTTTAAAAGGAGAATAAGTCTTAGCAGGTAGGATAGGTGTCTGCACGAAGGCAACGGTGCTGTAATGGCTTGTACTATTGGTGTTTGTACTGAGAGTTGTCGGTGCCGAGAACAGAGTCTGCACTGACAAGGTCGGTGTCGTAGTGGTAGTTGGCACCGTAATCAGTGCTGAGAGAGTCTGTGCTGACCAAGGAGTACTCGGAACTGACTGGAGAGTCGGTCCCGAGAGCACTGTTGATGCCGAAGAAGGTACAGATGCCAGAAAATCCCTTGACATCATAGCTGTCTGCATCGACTGTATGGTCAGTGCCAGCGAAAGGGTCTGAGCCGAGGAGCCCCTCGGTTCTAATGCTGTCTGAAGCACACTCGGTGCCATAGTAGGAGTTGGTGCCGATGGCTTCGGAGCTGTAGGTCTTGGCTCTGAAAGCCTAGGAGCTGAAGAAGTCCATTCAGAAGACAACAATTTAACTTACTTTGGTCTCAGTTCCTGGGGGTCCCCAGCAGGGCACGAAGGAAGAGACTTAGCCTTCTTTAGGTTGTCTTTCTTTCTATGGGAGCTAGGAGGGGATGAAGCCTCTGACCCAGAAATAGCCTCTGTAAAGGGGGTTTTCATAATACCCTTTAGAATAAGTTTGTTTTTCCTCTCTAAGAGGGTCCGCAATGAAAATTTTTTACAAATCCCACAAGGTGGGTCTACAGTTAAGTGAGGCTCACCCAAGCAGTACACACATAAGGTATGTGCGTCTGAAGTAGGTAACTTGTGGCCACAACTAGTACACCTCTTAAAGCCCGGACATCCTTTCATTTCTGCCATGATAGGTGAGAGAAAAAAAAAACAGATAGAAGGGAAAGAAAAAATGGGGAAGTAGAGTACCAGCTATGGTACAAAGAATACCTGAAGATACGAGGAGAAAGATTACCAATAATGGTAAAACAGATACCAACAAGGTAAGAAAGAGGATAAACAAGTAAAAAACAGAGTCTCTAGATGCGATAGGGTAAGAGACAACTATACAAATAAATTTCCTTGAAGAAAGTAAATTTACGAGGTAATAAATCAAGAAAAGTAACTTAGCTCAAGAGCAATGGCTTGACACGACTGAATGGCGATGCAGCAAACGAAATCTGGGGTATTAGAGAGGGGAATTCTGGGTAACAGTTTAGCTCGAGAGTTTGTGGCTGGCGCGAGCTTAGAAGATGGCTGGCTCGGTTCTGAGGTCGGACCCGACTACCCAGATGTAAGGATTGAATAAGGATTAACAACATCAGATCTATAGTTATCTTTAGTAATGCATGGTTTTGATTTTTTTTCTGAGCAACATGTATACACACAAAACAAATGGCTATGTAGCCCAGATACATCCAACCTTTATTGCACTATCTTCCTCAATTGTAGAACCAACTTCCACTTCAGGTCAGGTCATCAGTTAATATATATCTCAGTTTAAAAATTCAATCTACTCTTTTCTGAAACCTATGTGGCTCTGTAACTATATTACCTAGAGCCATCTACTAACTCATTAAGGCCCCCACACTCAAACATACTGCACACTGAACTTCACAGTCAGACTGCACTGCTAGTCCTACTTGACATTCCTGGTTGTGTTCTTTCATTTTTCTCACCCAGCACCCCAACTCCTAGTAAATCAGCACCTTCCTCAAAACTCCCATCTCTGTGGCATGGGCAGCTAAAGCTCTATGACCTAGAAAACACATTACCAATTAGAGGCTCAGGCACTGGAAGAGCTGGGAAGAGAAGGGTGGAAATCAGCTGCTTATACCAGCTCACCTGTCTTGTGGAGTAGAAGATGGTGTTCCAAAGTTGACCAATCTACTTGCACATTCACAATGGGCATAGGACCAGGTGATGTGGGCTTGGCAATCCCAAACCAGTGATGGTAGGTTTAAGTGGGCATGTATTTGAGGAAATCATAGGACATCCTCATAATGACATGGGCACTCATGTCAGCTATCAGGTGTGGGGTTAGAGTCACTCAAGAGAAAATCCCAGTGGATGCATGCATGATTGCTTACATGATCACCTCACACCCGAAGTGCAAAGAAGGACCTATTCTTAACAAAGCTTGATGTTCAGCAGCAAGCAGTTTGAAACACATTCATTAGAACTCCAATCACCCACTTGCTAGTTTTCTCCTAATATTTTTAAGAATCAATCTCTTCTACCTCTAAACACTTATCAGCTTAACACCAATTTGGCAGTGTCACTGCCTGCTCCCTACTCCAACTATCATCGTAGTATCATAGGCCTACATGAGTGAAATAGAGTTTGCAAGAAATAAGTTATATACTTACTATAATTACATCCATAGATGGTCTTAATACCGCTTCTTTTATCTCTAGGATTTAGCTGCAAGCTCGTGTCAACTAAATACATGAAAATTTCCCATGTTGTAACTCCTCTCATCATCCAGTAATGATCTGCACTAACTAGGATATCCAGATTTCCTTGTATACAGCTCCAGAGCTCAGCACTGCCCTAATGAAAAACCTGCATGCTTGAAAAAAAAACTTTCTCCAGGCCACACTTTAATGGGGAATGAGGAAGGTGGAAGAATTTGTGAAAGAGGACAGATACTGATCACCTAAATCTATCATTATGGTAAGTTCATAACTTTCATTTCTAAAATGAAATCCCTCTTTAACCTCTAGGACAGAGTCCCCACATATAATTTCTTGGACATTCAGGAAAGAATGTGATTCAATATGGTTGTCCTGAAGAAAGGCTATTCCCTGGGCATCACATCCAACTTAAATTATCTTCCAAAAGCAAGCAGAAAACCCCAAGTTGCAGCTGCACAGTCTATAGAAGCATTCATGATGAAGGCCTTATAAGTAGCTGACCCTCTGTCAGAATGAGTTTTTTAAAAATAGGGAGCTGATTTCCATACATTTCATAGCAAAATGCAATTAGTACGCCATCTTCCCACAGTTTGGAGACTTTCTACTCTAATCTGTTTTGTGCAAAAGAAACAAAAAATTGGTTGCCTTTTCTGGATTGCTTATTTATATGCAACAAAAAAAAAGCCTCAGTTGACTGTTGCATCTAGACAATGCAAGATATATTAAGACCCTCCGCATATGTAGGTCTGTGTGTTTGGTCTGAGCTGTGTGCGACTGGTTTAGTGTGGTAGTGTGTGGTACTGACAACCGGCATGCTACTTGTTGTGGCTGCTTATGAGAGGTTTGCCTCCAACAACATTATAAAACTGCATCTCACATACCCACTGTGTCAGTTTAAGGAAGTATTTAGTGGTTGTTAGTAAACATGAGACAATTGCTACATTGTCTCAGGTTGCTCATTTCAATCAAGCTGGTTATAAACACAGTTGGGGAATGCAACTCCATGGTTCCAGGAGTTACTAATGCGGGCTGAGGGGGGAGTAGCACCTATGAGTTCTGAAGTTGATTGCTGGAGGTGGATCTGTCTGGGAGTGGAGATTGTGCTGGTCTCAGTACAACTGCAAACAGCTAGGAATCAATGATCCTTTGCTCCTTCTCTCACAAGAAGCAAAACAGTAGCACTAATCTCATACTGCTTCCTGAGAAGTAACATTAACCGAGACGTTGTTGAATTCAGTTTACTTGCTAAAGAATTCTCTTGGTAGATACCCTGGAAAGAACCTACAGCAGCTGGATGCAAAAGAAAGCCAAGCTGCACAAAGGCCCTAAAGAGGTTCTCAACAAAAATGAAACCAGACCATTCAGTGAAGTCCCATGTACACTGACCAATGAGAGACCAGTAGGAATCAATGCCGCATCTGCTCCTTTCCTAACCAGGAGCAAAGCACTAGCATTAACCTCCAATCTAGCTTCTAAGAGGCAATTTTTAGGTTTTCTAGGGATTCATATTCTCTAGGAAGGATACAAAACAATGGCCTACTGCTCCTTCTCTCATAAGGATCAAAACAGAAGCACTAATCCCAAGCTGATTCCTGAGAAGCAGTTCTTAGGCTCAGAAGCATAGTTAGGGTGGGGTGAAGGAGGCAACTGCCCTGGGTGCTAGGTGTTAGGTGGTGTGATTGGCAGATGTCAGTTAATCAGTAATATAGTTCTGACATTTATTTCCGTACAGGCATTTCTGAATGCTAGTAAGAAAATTAATTCAGATTATTATTGCGGGGTGGTACTGCGGTAGCATTGTCGCCTCACAGTAAGACGCTGTCCAGTTCAATTCTCAGATAGAGCGTCTTCTGCATGGAGACATGCGTGAATGGGCGTACCTTCGTTGAAGGTTGTGCATCAGGGCTGGTAACTCAGGACGTAAAAATCAACTACCAATCATTAGCAGACCGGAGTTCCGCTGTGGTGACCCCTAACAGGGAAAAGCCGAAAGACTCAACAACAACATTGCTTTTGCCTCCATCACTGATGTGTTTGTTTCATCTGCTTGTATGATACAAGTTGTAGCAAGCTGCTTACTATACATGTAGCAAGCATTATGCCTCACATTAAAAGTTGAAAATAACTTTTGTTTGGATTTTAGGGAATGAACAGAGATAGAGCAGTAAGTCAGGAAAAAGAAACATACCTTTTTACAAGTAACAAAGACCTTTTTTTTGTTCTTCAAACTGGATGTGAGCGGAAGAATGAAGCTATATCAGCTATGTGTAAAAGACCTTTTAAAAATATTTTTTTTGTTTGTTTGCACTCAGCTTGGAGTTGAGGAGTGCCAGATCATGGAGCAACACTGGGCTCTAGATGAGCCAGCTATGGCTCTGTCTAGGCTAGTTGAGATGGGAAAACAAAAAGCCTCCTGTAGAACTCTTTCTGGAGATGGAGGTGTGCAAGATGGGCAACATTCCTTCTTTCACATTAGTGTGAGAATTTCCATGAAATTTTGGATCATCAGGAGGCAGGATTATCTTTATTCTGGTTGTCAGTCTCAGATATACCAAACACTACAGAAAAGTCAAAATACATCTACTTATACAAATGTTTCCTATAAATTACTGAGGGGGTATCATCTTAGGAGGAAGAATCAAGAGGAAAGCAACTTCTGTAACTGTGGGGTCATCAGTAGCTTTCCAATCCCTTTGTCCTAGACTGTCTGCAAGAGTGATATGGTATCAGTATAGTAACCAGGGCAATAGCCTTACTGTTGGACTGCTCTTGTATCAGCAGATGCAACCTCAGTATTAGAGTCAACTTCTTATAACTCACAGGCATCTGAGGATATTGGCATAGAAGGCCTGGCACTGTAATGGCCTGACACCAACCCTGACCAATGGGCTCTGATGCCAAAAGGTCACTTAATACTACTGCCAGTGCTGAGGAAAGCTCAACACTGACAATGTTGAAGGCCAACTTGACATCCATGATCAGTGCCTATCTCACCCTCGAGCCACTGATCCTGAATATCAGGGATGAATGAACCATCAATACCACGGGTATTAATGTCAGGAGAGATGGTACTGAAGGCAGGACCAATACTGAAGACACAAAGATGTGTGGTCTATTGACAACAGGGACAGCCAGCCCCAGTATATCCATCGATGCAAGTAGAAACTGAGACTAGAGGCTAGCATCAGTACAGAGGTTGACAAGGAAGAATTCAATGAAGGAGTATGCATGCCAGAATCCCTTTCTGCCCTAGAAGCAGAAAGAGAATGGGATCAAGCCCATCTTCACCTGAACTTGCAACAAGGCCTCCATTATACTGGAGTAGTCCACCATTACACTTTACAGGAGGACACTAAAAGGGTGAATGTATAAACGGGAGGACTGGAGGAGGTAAGCCTGACTTACCCATTATTTGTGGGGTGAAACTCTACATCATCTGTGACCATGAACAGGCATATCCTTCATGAGTATTGTAGGTTCAAAGTCATAAATGACCATGGATGCTAACCCAGGAGAAAAAGGGGAGAGTCCCTGTGAACTCTAGAATTCTTTCTGGTAATGAGAGATGCGCAGTGAAGGCAAGCAGGGTGCTCTTTTCCTCTAAGTTTATTTTTAGGTCACTAAAATTCCATCAGAGTTGAAGAAGAAGAATCATCTTCTCCAGTCCCATCTTTATTGTACATTCACTATAATAGTAGTTTGTCATAGAGGTCCTGTAAAATTATGTTATGGACACTTGCACAAATGCTGTATTACACTACTAAACGCTGAACCCTTAAACAAGTTATACAAAGTCTTGGGAAGGAATCTTGTGATCAGTCACTGTGCATTTTTTAAAGCCAGAGTTCTCCATTGTTACACAAACCTTCTCAAAATATAATCAGTAGATAATCAGAACATCAAAAACTTAGTCAAATGTAGTAGACTAAAACTTATCCACTAGGAAAAGGTACAGAAAATAAAAAACAGTGGTGGAGGAAAGGAGGAAAAAGAGGCATGGCCTAGGTAGCAAACTGACTTTTAGGAAAGCAACCAAACAAAAACTAAATTTACAACATTTTTGCACCAAAAGATAATAAAAACAAAAGACCTGACCTGGATAAAAGAAAACTGATAGAAAGAACGGGGCTGATTTCCAATGCTTTGAGCTATATGAGTAGAAAAGGCAATCTGGAGAGTCTAGTTAGTGCAGACAGCATTATGAGAGGATGTGATGAACTGGAACTTGGTACAGTTTCAGGTAACACCCAGAGTTAATCCTCAGACAAGCTGCACATAGAGTGGTATTTTTTAGACAACTTAGGAAGAGAAAGTAGTGGCAGATAAAGAAAAATTCCAAGTTAACCACATAAAGGGTAGTGAGCATGGAATGGAAAGCACATTGTGTGTTACACTGCTGCTGTGCCCTCCTCCATGTGTGAACTACTGCCTCCTTCCTACTGGACATGGGTGGTTCCAAGCTGTACCAGTCTATCCAACTCTATATTTTTAGATTGCAGCTACAATATCAAAGATAAATCCAGAAGAATAATGGAATGTAACTATAATGTTACTCTGTTGACGTAGCTGGCTGGCTGTTTCTTGGTGATGCTTTCACAAGCATGAAAGGATAACTCAGTAAAGTTCTATACCATGTATGACAAACAATAACATTACTACTGAGGTAACTGTGAGGGTGTTAAGTCAGTATCATGAAAAGGAAACATATAGGTAATACTAATCCTTCTGGAACTGATCAGAATATATTTACAATCAATGGAATACCTAGAGCACAATAGCATGCACACAAAATGTAGGAACTACATTAGCCTTTCAGATTTCATGAACTTTGTAATCAACCATCTGATAGAATATCTACTGATGGGACATACCCTAGGACACGATATCCTACACCTCCCATCCCAGAAATCCAGTTCCTTAATTCTTGATATTAATTATAATTTTGAAGATATATACTCTGTTATAGAAGCAGGCTTTTTTTTCCATGTTATTTATTTTATTTATTGACATTTGTTGACCGGGAAAGTCCACTGGGCCATGGACCCATTTTCAGCAGAGGCCCGGAGAGAAAAGCTCCAAACAGTTACAGAAATTTTTATATAACATGATCTATAAATGGTATAGGCAAGATATAGAGGTTAAATATTACAACTGAAGCAGTGATACAATCCATTCAATCGAGTGTGCGAGTCTTTAAGTAATTCAGTTTACACAGTCACATTAAGAAAAATACGAATTATGTAAGTTAATTATATAGTTCAAAAGGCTAGTAACAGGAGAACAATTTGAGAAGAAGAAAAGATAGAGAATAGTTGGCTGATGTATGTTAAGTCTTACAATGTAGAGCGCGATTATTATTAGCAATGACCCAGGAGCTTTCTTACAGTTAAAAGATTAGAGTAACAAGGAATGGAGGTAGAGCTTAAGGGAAATCAGTTCCACATCTGCAATGTGTCATTCATTTGCAAGTCACTACCTTAAACCACTAGGCTAAGTTGCTAGACTTTAAGTAAAAAATATGTGTTGTAAGCAAGTGAAAGATGTAAAAACAGTGCCAGTGTGTAGTCGAACAAAGTTATTCTGTGCCTTGCAGTGAAAGCACTGTTGCTGAATACTGTTCCAATAGTCTAACTATTGATCTCGGGTATTAGCCTGCTAACCTAATGATCCAACTTTTAAAAGGTACAGAGAACATCCTTAAGCTACAACAGCTGCCCATTTCACAACCTTTCACCCACTTTAAGACAGCAGAAAGGAGTTTCACAACAAACTGCGGTCAGGTTTCATTTGTCATGTACATTGGTACTGGGGTCGGTTTTTGTGCTGTGAGTACAAATCCCAGGCTGCTCTCATCATACACTGTGAGTTAGTGTGGTTGAACAAGAAACCACAGACAAACATTAGCCATGAAGTACAAACTGACTTTAATTTAGCAACATCGTCCCAACACAAACACACCAAATCAAACATCCCAAGTGACAGGAAATAACCAGCTCCAGAATGATAAATACCTGTGGTATTTCTACCTGACAAGTTAAAGGCTTGTAATGTAATAATTCTTGTATATGCTCTCCATCATTAACTCTGTATTTAGCATACAGTCCATAGAAAAAAAATGAAATTATGTTGGGACTGGAGGAGGTTACAACCCAGGAATTTGGTGAGAAATGAGACATTTTCAACTTGCTGGTCTTGTGGGAGGGAGCAAATAATTTGGGAGATGGTGAACAATTCCAAAACTCCTGGATATGCCCTTTTCAGGGCATATGCAAGTCTACTGTTCCCTGTCATGCCAGTACCTCCCCTTTTTACCTGTTTAGCATTTTCCACAAAAAGGTGTTTACATTTTAAGTGAAAATTACAAATTCGTCAGTCATTTAGACTGTTTATAGTATCATTATCACAGACTGTGTTAACCACATCACCCTTTCTTTATATAATATGAGCTTTAAAACCGGTTCAAATCAGTTAACAGCAATGGTGTTACTATGAAAAATGCCCATAAAAATGTAACTGATGAACTTTGACTCAAAGAAAAGGTTTTGATCCATAACCTATGCATTCATTTCTTGATCACAGTAAAATGATGCAGCATTTTTATCTTCCTCCTTATAAATACAGCCTTCCAGGGAAATGTAAAAACATAACTGCTTCTATGCATAAGTACCTAGAAGCTAAAAAACTGCAAAAAGTGTTTGTAAGAGCTGAGCTTCCTTAAAAATGAAGTACAAAAGATGGATTGTTTACAGGGAAGAAAATGTCACTGATCTTACTTTCAGTTTTCATGGGATGGCACAGCATGCATTCAATACTATTTGGCAAGTAATATAAAGATGGTCTTTCACTCATTCACTTATTCCAATGCAGAGTCACATGGGAGTTGGAGTACATTCCAACACTCACTCGGTGGAAGGCATAGAAGCTCATCCCAAACGGGGAGCCAAACCATCTCAGGATACACAAACAAACAGAGACAGGCATGTGCGTGCTTGCGCGCGCACACACACACACACACACACACACACACACACACACACACACACACACACACACACACACACACACACACACACACACACACACACACACACACACATCCTTTTAACATATTTAAGGTGTTCATCAGCTCTCAATTAGTAACATACAATATGCAATTTTGATACAGAAAATCAACTACAAATATGAACATGTTTTCATTGTTCCTAAAGCATATGCATTCATATTCACTAAAAAATGTGTTATTTTATCTTAGTCTGGAATCCATGTAGGGCTTTTTGATCCTGAAATCAATAGGAAGCTGATTCCTGCAGGATGACCCATATTTAGGGAATGCCTCTTTGTATGGTTAGCAGAAAACACATTCTCTCCCACTGCTAGCCTGAAAGATGGTTTTCTTAAAGAAAGAACATTACTAGTACCGTCTCTGGGGAGTATCCAAGAATCCTAACCATTAATTTTGAGAATAAAACAGGGAATTTTGTAAGTTAATTAATATAAAGTGCATTGTACTATGTATTAAGGTCTAGTCAAAGGGAACCAGTTGGATATATGTCATAGATGACAGTAATAAGTTCTAAATTTAGCTAGGAATATAAGCATGCATACTTCATAAACATTTTTTTGTGCCAAGCTAGCATCTGCAGGAAACCGTAAGGTAGTTAAAGGTAGGATATGTTCAGTCTTGGGTAGGAATACATTTTTTGCTGAATCCTTTCTGTATTCTGAGGTTGAAAGTTTTTTATTACTTACAGCATAACTCGAACTGTACCTAGTAAATTGTCAAATGCAGTTTCTCAATGACGTTTTCCAAAAGACAGTTTAGGGTCCAAAGTAAAGCCAAGATATGCTTTGCTGCCTTCGAAGCTGGCTGCATATAGAGTAACAGCTTATTTCTACCTCTCCCAGTGTGAAAACAGAAACTTAGCAGAGAAAACCACTAGACTTGTCTTTATGGGTAAATTGCAGTAAATGGATAGAAAGTGCACTGCCTGGATGCCAGGAATAAAGAAATACAAAAGACCTGGAAAAAATCAGCTACAAAAATTGAGGAAGAAACACTGACTGGGGAAGTTCTATAGCTGTTCAGCAAAAAGCAATGCAACCTTCAGACATGACTTCCAATAACCTACAGGAGGATATAAGGCAACTGCATGCAGACCTGGTTAAAATAAACAAAACACTGATGAAGTATATCAACACAAACAACAAACGGCTGGAAAAATTGAAGAAGCTTTAAACAGATGTTCAGATGAGATGATAAAGCTGCAAAAATCAGAGGTTGAAATGAAGAAAAGGCTGGCTGAATATGAGACTTCTCAGGAACAGATGTTTCAAAAAGTAATAGAATTTGAGGACAGAGCACATAGAGAAAAAATGAGATTTTCAGCTATACCAGAGAAGCTGGAAGGAACAGACTGCACTAATTTTTAGGAAAACACAAATAAGCAACTGGACTGGTATTCCACAGCAGCAGTTGTTAGTTGAAAGGGCACATTGTGCGTATGCTCCAAACCTGGCTATAATAAAGCAACCCAGACCTTTAATAGTAAAGATGCAATCCTACCAGCAGAAGGAGTTGATTCTGACAAAACTGTGGCAGGACAATGTACTAAAAGTGGGAGACAGCAGAGTGTTTGTGGAGAATGAATACTGTTAGATTAGGGACTTCCATTTTAAAGTAGTTATTAGACATTAGACAGGCTAAAGGGTAAAACAGGCCTATAAATTGTGTTTCATTCATGCATAAAAGACAGTTAAGCAGAAAGAAAGAATAGCCTTGCTGGTCAAGCATGAGAGATAACAGTTCCCAAAGCAGGGTTGCCAGATTTCCAGACCCCCAGGTAGGGACAAAAAAAAAAGAAGGTCTCTCACGGCAAGTGAAGACCAAAAAAAAAAAAAAAAAAGGTCTTTAATGCGGAACAGAGTAGCTCTGCACTAAACACGGAGCTTCTCATGTTTAATGCATTGCAGTTCCGCATTCAACACAAGAAACTCCGTGTTTAGCAATTTTTGATTGGCCCGTATGCCAGGTATACGGGACAATCAAAAAAAAAAAAAAAAAAAACAAAGCGGAGGCTGGCCGGGATTCGGGATCAGGCTGCTGATCTCGGGACAGTCCCGCCCAAATAGGGACGTCTGGCAACCCTGTCCCAAAGGAAGGCTTCAGACTGTTCTTTTTCTGTTCTCTTTCTCAAGGGAAGAATCAAGAAAATGTTAGATAACGAGACAGCTAGGCACCCACAAAACAAGACAAGGTTGCAAAACAAGACAAGGCCTGAGAACCAAGGCTAAGAAGGTGTGTAAAGTATTACAGGGTTTTGATAATATTAAATACACTTCAGATACAGTAAGAGAAGTCAGTCAGTTAGTTTGTTCGACCTGACATTATAAAGAGGATTAAGCTACAATACACATGAGCCTGAGTACAGAAGACAGGTCAAATAAAGACTGTTTCAGTTTATGTTATTCAGGACAATCAGAAGACATGTGCAGAAAATGTGGATATATTTAGCAGCACTGTTATTACTAAACAATATTCCATTATTTCTACAGACTGCTATTGTTTATCAGCACTGTTAATCTAGACAGTATTTGGATATTGTGAACATCTAATAAAGCCTCATTAAATGAACTACAGTGTTTGAGGTATTCATTCTGAAAGTACACAAGACTTGGCCCATAAAAAAGAGACTGGCACCTGTTCAGCATGAGTTTGGATAATTAACAGATAAAGACTTTTGTTTCAGTCTCATTTCAGTTGTTTCCAGTTAATTACAGTATACTACAGTCTAATCAATTCTTTCAATTACTCATCGTACGTCAGACAGAAGAGGAGCAAATTTATTCCAGTATTTAGGGAATGTGGAGATGCAGGTGTGAGATTCAAACTGCTGTGCCCAGCTCTCTTCAAGGTATTCTTCTCTGGAGGGACAAAATCATTTTTTGATTTTTGATGAAGTACATGCTAAGGAGGAAATACAAAAGTTTGTCCAACAAAATACAAGCTGTGAAACAGAAGGTGATTCTGCTTCTTGTTCTTGTGGTAATAAAAACCACAGAGGGACTGTACCAGTGAATCCTTTTCAAAAATTTCAATGGAAAATGTTGGAGAGAAGGAAGAGAGCACGAGATTTGACTAGAAGAATCAAGAGAACATTGGAAATGAAGCAGAGACAGGATTTTGGTAATGAACACTAATAAAACCAGTAAGTTAATATGGGATTACAATGCAATGATTATATTTGTGAAATATGACAGAACAAGAAAATCTGGAAATATTGGACTTTTTCAGAATATGTTGGACTTGTGAGGGACTCTAAAGCATATGCCCTACTTCATGTCATTAATATTCATAAAAATGCTTTGGAGAGGGGGAGAGGCAGGAGAAAGTTAACTGCAAGTAAAGAGTTTTTTCTTAATAGTACTAATTTTGTGGCATGTGGTTTTCTTTACATGCTATAAAGTTTTTCATTTATTTTTAAGTGTAATGGAGATTGTAAACAGGTGCTGCTGTTCTTTTTGTTCTTTCTCCCTTCTTCTTTCTTCTTGTTTAGTTTTAAGAAGTGTAGGTACTGCAATGTAAAAAAAAAGCCTGGTTGGAAAGCATGATAGGGGAGAGACTGATGTGCTTTTTCTCATTCCTGCGTAGGGGAACAACTGGATTGGTGTCCTTGGATTGATTTGATGATGGGTTTTAAGAGAGAGCAAGTAAATGAAAAAGAACATTGAATATTATGAGGATTTTTTCTATACACATATTTTCAATAACAATTTTGCATCTGGTCTGCGAATTTGATAAATAAAGGTTTTCAGGATGGTGATTCAGTGGAGTACCTGGGACAAGGGAAAACGGGAGTACTTATACTAATTGCAAAAGGAGCTCCAATAGTGACAGAAGAAGATAAGAATGATAATAATGGCAGATTTGTAGTGCTAAGGGGCTACTGACAAGTGAGGAAGATTACACTGGCATGTATTTACATTCCACCTAAACTGTTATAATGGAGCTCAGGAAAATTCTTGGAAAAATAATCGGTTTTCAGCAAGGAATATTACTTATAAGTGGGGACTGGAATTTGATTAGCAGCAGTGAAGGTGTGCCTAGGGGGTCCAGAAGGGAAAATATAACAAAGACAGATTTTTGAAGAAATTTATGAAAATATTTGGCATGGAAGATGTGAATTCAGTAACAGGAGTTCAGAGTGAATTTACATATTATTCCCCAATAAATAAAAATTGGGCTAGGCTAGACAGAATTTACATTTCACTGGAACACGTGCATTTAATTGAAGGTCTTGATACTCACCCAATAAATATTTCGGATCATGTGCCAATAATAGCTAAAATAAAAGCACAAGGTTATGAAATAAAAATGAGACATTGGTGCTTCACCACCTATCAGTTAAAAAGAGAGGAATTTAAGGAATGGGATGTGGTGATTATTCAGAAGCTGTTAGAAAGGATAGAAATCTCTTCTGAAGATATAGCTAGGGAGTGGGATAAAATTAAGGCAGAGTTTAAAAATACAATGGAAATAAAAGAAAGGGGGCTATGGTTAAGAACTAACAATAATTATTTAGAGGGACTGACAAATGTTAAAATATTGAAGAATAGGGGGAATCTCAGAGAACAAGAAGACAATCAACTGCAGAATGCTAGACAGAAAATAATGGATTACCTCGATAATATGCATGAGTTTAGAGGTTGCTATTAAGCAACTGTTTTTGATAATAACACTACAGCACAAAAACTTTTAGCACAACGACTCAGGCAACAGGAAGTAAAAAGAACTGTCGCCAAACTTAAGGACCCTGAAACAAGAAAGGTAACAAGAGATCCTGTAGAGGTATTAGAAGTATTTTGCAAATTCTATGAGAGTCTCTATAAAGCAGAGAAATATGAAAATCAAGAAAAGATACAAATGGAAATGTTTATGGAAGAGGTAAATATACCAATGTTAGATGAGGCTCAATTACTAACGGTTAGGATAGCAGGAGATGAGATAAAAATTCTGATGTATAATCAATCTACAGGAAAGTCCCTAGGAATAGATGGTATTCCTGTGGAAGTTTGGAAGCTAGAAGGAAAAAAAATGATAAAGATCTGGAAGGTTTTGTTTAACAATATTTTAAGAGGAGAAGTACCAATGTCCTGGAAGAAAGCAGTGGTAGCTGCAATACCAATAGAGGGTAAAAATCCATCTGATCCAGCTTCATACAGGCCTATTTCAACACTAAACCATGATTATAAAGTGTTCATGTCAATAATGGCTAAAATAATGGCAAAAGTAATGCCAAAACCAATACATATGGATCAATGTGGTTTTGTGGAGGAGAGGCAAACATTTGACAACAGTAACAGAACACTGATGATCCAGAGGGAAGCAGAATGTAAGAAAATACCATTATTGTTGATGGGTCTTGATGCAGACAAAGCATTTGACAGAGTAAGCTGGGACTTTGTGAACAGGGCAATGGAAACATTTGTACTTACTGAAAAAAAAACTTATAAGGTTGATTAGGAGGATATATGAGGGATCACAGGCAAAAATTAAAGTGGGTGAGGTCCTCTCTGATAATTTCTGCTTGAGCAGATGAACCAGGCAGAGGTGTCCTCTTTCCCCTTTATTATTTGCATTATACTTAGAACCATTGGCAAAGAAAATAAGGGACTCAGAAATTCAAGGCTGTAACTGGTATGGTAGTCAAGAAAAGCTGGCTTAGTTGCAGATGATATTATTTTATATCTGACAAAACCAGAAACATACATTACAGTGTTGTGGAACATTTTGAGGCAGTTTCAGATCTTTTCAGGATACAAAATTAATGAAGCTAAAACAAATGCAGTAACGTTAAATTATGTACCCACACATGAATTGGTTCAGAAATATCCATATTTATGGGGAAATAATAAAATGAAGTAATGAGGAGTATGGATTAAAAATGATTCTAGTGTGGCAGCTAAGGATAAGTGGGAAGAGACTAAACAAAAGATAAAACAAAAACTGAGAAAATGGACGCTTGATATATGGATACAGTTAACAAGATACAAGCAGTTAAAATGTTTTTGGACCATTTAGTCTTATACACAGTTCAGACATGTTTTTATCAACCAGAGAAGTTGTGGATAGCAATTAATAAAGAGCTGAAGGACTTAATCTGGGAGGGTAAAACAGCAAGAGTCAAGTGGGATAAGCTGATTCTTCCAGTAGAACAGGGCAGAGTGGGTTTACTCAATTTGAAGGGGTATTTCAGAGCTACACAGTTAAGACCCCTATACATAACACAAATAGAAGACTGTAAGTAGAAAAGGATGATGATGAAATAAGGAGGAAGCTCAACAAACAAGGAGAGACTGTAATTTTGGATGCAGGCCTTTAAGGAGCATAACAATCATACAGAATATTATATCAATAAAGTAGCAGAAAGTATTCTAAGAACTTAGTCAACACGGGATTAGAGAATGGAGATTCTGCCAATAGGGATAACTGCAATTAGGGATATAAACAATAGGCAAGAGAAGGGTGGAATTTATTGGAGAAAACTGGCAAAGGAACCAAGGTATTGGGAGCAAATAACTAGAGTGGAAAAGATGACAGAATGGGAAGACGCCAATAATTTATTTGGACTGCAGGTTAGAGATTGCCTTTCCTATCAGGGATTGATATCAGAGTATAGGCAAAGAGAAAAAAAAATAGGGGGGGACCTCAATGAAAGACTAGCACTGGTAGAGTTTTTAGTAGAATCTAGAACAGAAGCTGCCATTAAAAAAGAAATAATTAGTACAGCATATAAAATATTGCATGATAACTATAAGAATCAATCAGAGAAATTTAGAAAGGACAGGGAAGAGAGATTGGATAAGCAATTCACAAAGAAACAATGGGAGGATATATGTATGTCTCCCAAATATGCAACAAAATCTAGAAGATTTAGGATTTTTGCCTGAAAATGTGTGCATAGATATTTCTATATCCCAAGTTGATCGCAGAGAATTTTTCCTCAGGCAAACAGCAAATGTTGGAGGTGTGACAGGGAAGAAAGAGGTAATTCGGAACATATTTTCTAGGAGTGCAGTGAACTGGAGGACTTTAAAGATTCCATGCGGGATGCACTGTCGCTGTCGAAGATGCTGGTGAGCAGATTGGTCTGACAAGGCAGATGATTTTCCTGAGCTATGATACAGAATTGCAATTGCCTAGGCATGGTAAGGCCTTGCTGAATCTAATAACCGTGGCTGCCAAAAAAAGCAATTAGTAGAAAATGGAAATCACAGTCTAAACCAACTATACTAGAAGTAGTGAATATAGTAACAGAGATAAAACAACTGGAATTGAGAGCTTTAGAAAAGGGTAGGAGCAAACTAAATAGGAAAAATGGGAACTGTGGGAACAATACAAGGGAGGAATGATGTTTAAAAGGTGGCAGAACTTAAATGAGCTATGTAATGTTTGACTGAAAAAGATAGGGTAGATTATAAGTGATGTATAATGTTTGCAACTGGGAGTGTGTCAGCATGGTTTATGATGTAAAATTCTTGGAACTAGCATTGTGTCAGTGTGGTTTGTTTTCATTTGTATAAATGTATGATTGCCTATGTAGTAAGTGATGGTTTAATAAAGATGTTTCTTGTTTAAAAAAAAGGTAGAAATTGAATAATTTATGTAATGTTACTTAGGTTATATGATATTTAGCAATATATGTGAAGTAAAAATGTTTATTATGTTAATCATAGTGTGATTACTTTTATATGAATGTAAATTTGCCTATGTCACAAGTGATAATTCAATAAAGGTGTTTGAAAAAAAATATGTTTTGCTGTGGAATTTTGACTGATATTGTTATTTAGGAGATCAATAAGGTGAAGTGGTGAGGCATTAGTCAATTTTGTAATGATTCAGAGATCATGACCGCTAGTTTTGGGAGGCTATTGACAACTTAAATTCAGGCTGTAGACTGATTTGCAGGTTTTCTATTATGGTATCAGTCTTTCTGCAAACTTTTTATATTTACCAGGGGTAGGCATTTCTCCAACTTATTTAAGAAAAGGGAGTCAGAAATGACAGTCCACAGGTAAATGTCCTATATCTGAGGTAGACTTGTCTGTACAGACTTGATAAATCCCATAAAAGAGGTAATATTTGAACCAAGTGGTAACACCAGGACTGAAATTATTTATTTTTTTGGTTTTACAATTTTTGCATAAGAGGGAATGATCAACAGACTCAAAAGTTCAAGTCATGTCTACGAAAACTCTTCAAGTTAACTGATCATTTTTCTAGGTCCATAGAACCCTTATTGCAATCAAGATGACTGGGGTTTGAACAGCAGCAAACCACAACTAAAACAACTAAAAAAGTAGTGCCTAAAAAGAAATTAAGAACCAATTGTAGATGCACTAAAAAGGGAGGTACTAAAATATAAAAGTTTCCCAAACTTTTTGCTGAAACAAATGAATTGGAACTGTTTAGCAAACTGCTTTCATCCTATTGCTACAGCATATGGACTTGTTCAGAACAGTACAAAAATCGGTACTTTTCCGTTAAACCCCTACCATGCGTCTCGCCGTATTCGTCGAAGACAAGGAAGACTCAAAGGTCCATGACAGACAGAGTTGTTGAATCATAAAATGTTTTATCCAGCTTTTTATGCAGAATCTGGTACTTCTGTCTTGCAATCTACATTTAGAGCTGTATAGATACTGCATGCAGATCTTGGGGCATGTTTTAGTTTAGTTGGCTAAGCTAGGTTAGTCTTGGCATCATGCATCCCTCGTAGTTTTTCTTTTTCTGTTTGACTGTAGCATCAGTCACTTTAGCAGCAAGTAAAATGGATGGTGGACTGTTGCTTATGTGCATTTGGTGAGAAAAAAAAAACGATTACCCTCGTAAACGAGAGTTGAAACTTGTTTCACAGCTGGTAGTACTTGTTCAGGAAATGGACGCATAATGTGCTTCCTCTATTCGTTTATTTGTTGACATTTTCTTACCGGAAAAGTCTGACTGGGCACACAAGTGCCCTTTGGAGAGAGAAGCTCCAAGGTGTCATAATTAATGTAGTCATATTAACAATTACAAATTTTATAACACAGGTTAAGTGATTTGGTGTTTTAAGGTGTAAGACAGGTGATAAAGGGTGTTAGCTGTCCCAGACAAAGAGCAGGAAAGGATGCAAAGCCAAGAGAGAGAGAGAGAGAAAGTATTTTTTTGGTAATAGTTTGAAAAGATGGTGCCTAATAGGGTACTTCTCTGCTAAAAAGCTGGATGAAACATTTAACGAATCAACTCTGTCTGTCACGGACCTTTGAGTCTTCCTTGTCTTCGACAATACAAAATGACAGTGCCAAACTCGAGTTTACGCAGTGTGCTCTCAGATAATACCCCCTGTATACAACCCAAAACCTCCTACAGCATTGTTATGAATATCTGTATGGCAAGACACCTAGGGTTGCAGGATTTATTAGCTCAAATCAACACAACCCATCTCGAAAAACAAATTGCAAGATCACAGGTACTTTTCTGTTAAACCCTGACTCTTGTTTTGGAAAAGTACCTTAGCTTGCTATATTGCTCTCAACCTCTTACCCCCAAAATCAGGAAAGCCAAAAGTAATCATGGACAAAGGCTCAGATCAGGATACCTAACTTGTTTCCGCTACTGAAATAACGCGAAAACATAGCAGCGCAAAGTAGTAGAGGTTTAACGGAAAAGTACCCAAAAATCTTTTTAATCGCATTCAACCCATGTTTAAAAACAGTTGTGTAATAAAATCACATGATTAACTCAACCAGTCACAACAATCACACAGCGTACATACATGTTAACTTGATTCAACCCAATAATAAATATAACACAGTTGACAAAATGTTTCTAATGGATTCAAAAAGTTATTTAAAGTACTAATAAACAGTAAAAAGAAGTTATGTCCTTACCATAACGTTCCATGTGGAGTGTTCATCTCGCCTTGGTTATTACACATGGGTTCGGAGCCGATCCTCGGCTCCGTGCCGGCCGACTGCAAGCTCTGCATCGAGAAGAAGCTCGAGGACATCTAATGCCCACAATCCCCCTCTGCCTTTACCTCAGATCTAGTTTGCAAGCAAACCAGACATAAAGCACGCACATATGCCAACTATATACATAAAATACATATATACAAACATACCCAGTGTATGATAGTAACAGTAATACTGCAACAGCAGAAGGAGAATACTCCAGACCAGGCACCAAATCGAACGTTCTTCCTAAGGGTGGGAAGGGTGGGAGTGTAATAACCAAGGCGAGATGAACACTCCACATGGAACGTTATGGTAAGGACATAACTTCTTTATGTGAGAGTGTTCAATCTCGCCTTTGTTCTTACACATGGGTAGTGTCCCTAGCTCCATGATCCTGAGGAACTCAAGGAGAACGTTCTTGAGCACAGTGGAACCAAAGGTTGCCCTATCCCTAGAAACCCTGTCCACTTTGTAATGAGATATAAATGTATGTGGTTTAGCCCAAGTAGCAGCCGCACAAATAGTGTCTAAAGGTAAACGAGCTGCGTGAGCCAAAGATGTAGAAATTGATCTGGTAGAATGTCCTCTGGGTTTTGCTGATAATGTTTGATCAGAAGCTTCATAAACATAAATGATACAGTCAGTTAGCCACTTGAAGAGTTCGTTTGTGACTGCAAGACCCTTTCTGCTGTCAGCAAAAGCTACAAATAGTTGATCAGATTTCCTGTGATCTTTTGTTCTATCCAAATAAAATCTGAGTTGTCTATGGACGTCTAGTTTGTGCAACATATACTCTAATTTATTAGAGTGGTCTTTAAAGAAGGTGGGTAATTCGATGGATTGATTAATATTACTAGTAGAACAAACTTTGGGAAGAAAGGATGGATTAGTGCATAGGGATACTCTGTCAGAATGAAAAATTAAATAAGGATGTTTGACCGAAAGGGCCTGCAGCTCAGACACCCGTCTAGCAGATGTAATAGCCACTAGAAATAATGTTTTCCATGACAAAAATTTCAAAGTGCAACTTGAAGCTGGTTCAAAGGGTGGTAACATCAATTTAGAGAGTAATAAATTTAAATTCCACGGTGATGTCGGACATCTGACTGGTGGTCTGATATGAAAGGAACCCTTTAAAAGGCTTTACAAAGTCTGTGAGCCATAATAGGTGCACCACTTTCCTCTACATGATAGTTAGAAATGGCAGCTAACTGTACTCTTAAAGTAGCCGGGGAAGCTCCTTCCTGAAATAATTCAGTCAAAAATTCTAAAACCTTATTCAACGGAGCTGTAACAGGGTCCAACTGATGTGACTCCAGAAGACAAAACGTTTCCACTTACTGGTGTAAGTCTTTGTAGTGGAAACTTTATGAGAAGCTACCAAAATATCTTGAACCGCCCGATGTAAGGGGAATTGACCTGGCTAGAAAGGCGGAGCAGCCAAGCTGCTAGATGGAGAGATTCCAGGGATGGGTGAGGAACTCCTGACGAGTGAGTCAGTAGATCTGGCTCTGGGTCCAGCATCCAAGGTCCCTGAATGCGGTGATGCAATAGAAAGGGAACCAAATTTGACGAGGCCAGAACGGAGCAATGAGAATTATAGTCCTCTGAAGGTTGTTTGCTTTCTGTAGAAACTTTGCAATCAGGGGAAATGGAGGAAAAGCATATAGGAGACCCGGGGCCCAATCGTGCACCAGCGTCCCTGGGGACTTCCCCTGGAGGGGGTAATAGGGCAAAGTAGCTCCTGCATTTGGCGTTCATTGGAGACGCAAACAGATCGCAGGTAGGCTGGCCCCATTTGCGAAAAATCCTTCCCGCAACTGACTGTTTGAGGGACCACTCGTGAGGCAATAGTATTGCTCTGCTCAGCCTGTCGGCTATGACGCTGGATGACCCCGGGATGTGCGTTGCGATCAGAAAGCGACCGTGGACTCTGCCCATTGCCAAATTCTCATGGCCTCTCTGCATAGTTGGTAAGACCTGGTTCCCCCTTGCTTGTTTATGTACCAGACTACGGACATGTTGTCTGTCTGAACTGCAATGGTCCCTGGAGGAAGAAGGGGAGCAAAGTGTTGCAACGCCAAAAACACTGCCCTCAACTCCAGAACATTGATGTGCAGATTGTACTCCAGATTGGTCCATTCGCCTTGGACTGTCTGTCCCTGAAAGATGCCCCCCCACCCCATCAGGGAAGCGTCCGTGGTTATCGTCGCTGACGGTGTGGGTAGCACAAATGGTCTTCCGCCGGATAGGTTGCAAGTCTGTAACCACCACATTAGGTGTGATTTGCATGTTTTCGTTATCAATATTTCGTGAGTCAGTGGTAGTTGTTGGAATGACCATTGTGCAAATAGAAGCCATTGTAGCACTCTCATGTGCAGTCTTCCCAATGGTATCGCAATGAGAGAAGCTGCCATGAGACCCAAAACTTTCAGAACAATTTTTGCTGGGGATTTTCTGGACGACAGAAGAAGGGAAATGTTGAATTGAAGTGCTACTATCCTTTCTGTAGGAAGTTTTAGAACTAACTGACGCGTATCTAATTCCGCTCCTATGAATAAGATATGCTGTGATGGCTGTAGCAATGATTTTTCGAAATTTACTGAAATGCCAAGGTGTGTACAAAGTTGTAGGGTGTAATCCCTGGCTTGTATCAGTTGACGCCTGGTGGTGGCAGACAGGAGCCAGTCGTCCAGATACGGAAACACCTGGAATCCTAGGCGCCTCAGATGAGACGCTACCACTGCCATGCATTTGGTGAAGACCCTGGGGGCTGTGGTCAGGCCAAAGGGCAGGGCTCGAAACTGATAGTGACTGGCTCCTAGCCGGAAGCGCAAATGATCCCTGGACGCCCTGGCCATTTTGATGTGGTAGTATGCATCCTTCAGATCTATTGAGCACATCCAGTCGTCCTTCTGCAAGAATGGAAGGATCGATTGAAGCGTGACCATTCGGAACTTTTCCTTCTTGACAAAGGTGTTGAGATGGCTTAGGTCCAGAATTGGCCTCCAGTCCCCTGTTTTCTTTGGAACTAAAAAGAACCTTGAGTAAGTTCCGAATCCTATTTGGTCTGCTGGGACTGGTTGGATGACTCTTTTTTCTAGCAGCTTTGAAATTTCTGTAGCTGCTGGCTCTCGCAGATGGGGTGGTACATCTGGGAGCTTTCTTTGGAATGGGGTGGATAGAAATGGGATTTTGTAACCTCTGGTAACAACGCTTTTTACCCAATTGTCTGAGGAAAGGTTTAGCCAGGCCTGAGGGTATAAAGCTAAGCGACCCCCGACTGCCTCCAGAGCAGGATAGTCGGGCCTCCTCTCAGGAGTGCTGAAAAGGTTTGCCAGGGAGGTTATCCCTGTCACTTTGGTTTTGCGGACCCCCTCTGCCGCCAGAGCGGCATCTTCCACCTCTGCCCCCCCCTCTGCCTCTAGAGGGGGCATCACCCTGTGTGTTTGGGAAAGATCCTTGGGGTTTTCGAAACCACATTTTCCCACCACGTTGCCCTTTGGGGTACGGTCTGGAAGGGGTGGAAAAACGGACTCCGACAGCAGACAGAGTCTTTCCCTCCTGTTCACACTGGGTAAGGGTCTCCTTTACTTTAGGGCCAAAAAGTGTGGCTCCGTCAAATGGGGCGTTAGTAAAGGAAGACTTGAAGGCTTCCGCAAATGAACATAAGCGCATCCAGGATTGTCTACGAAGAGCAATCGCTGAAGCCGCTGCCCTACTCGATCCTTCGGCTGCATAGGATATCAGCCTCATGGACGAGTTCACAATGGACGTAAGGGTGTTGAGATGCGCTGTAACTTTCTCTGAGACAGCGGCATCTGTAGCACCCTGGAGGGTATCTCCCAACTCTTTGACTAGATCCCTCTGTAAACGTGTAAAATGAGTCAAATAGTTCAGGGAACGCATAGAGAAAGCCGCTGAACTGAAAATGCGCTTCCCGTATCTGTCCATGGTCCTAGAATCTTTGTTAGGCGGATGGACAGATGAGGAAGACTCCGACATCTCCTTTTTCGTGGCCGCTGCCACCACCATGGCATCTACTGGAACTCCTTTGGTGAGGTAAGCTTTGTCCTGTGGTGCCGTGATGTACTTATTTGGCTTCCTAGGGACTGGTTCCACCGTGTCAGGAGTCTCCCACGCCCTTCGAGCAATCAATTCCATTAACTCATCAAAGGGCGGAGTGACCCAGGAGGAGGAAGGATGGGCACCAAATGCCTTCAGCAAAACTGACTCATCCTCAGAAGGGGGGAGGGCTTGCCAGTCACCTCTCTGTTTAAGGATCTCCAAGATGTCAGAAAAAGAGACATCCTCTGAAGGTGACTTAGGGGACCCTTCTGACTCATCTAAGTCAGTATCAGATGTCAAGGATTCTTGTGGAGAATCCAAGTGTCTCCTCTTACACAGTCTTTTCCTAGGAACTTCTTCGTGGGGAGCATCCGAAGAAGCCTCCGAGGAAGAGGGGGCACCCTCCAGGGGTGGCTGAGACACTGGTGCCCGACGCTTGGACGTGGCCGTGGATGCAGAGGAAGATAACGGTCCTTTGTGGGGAGGAGAAGCTGTACCTGCTGATGTGGTTGCCTGGGTAGACAACACCTTCCTCATGAGGTCGAAGGCCCCCGGGTCCCGAGTCGAGGTATCTCCCGGTTCCGAAGAAATGGGAAGAATCCCCGAAACAGGAGCCGAAGGCACCGACCCCGAGGACGGAACCGAATCGATCCGTGCCGAGGCCCCGAGAGGGAGCGTCGGAACCGAAACATCGGTCCGACTCTCGGTCCCGGAACCAAGGACGGATCTTCGGCCCCGAGACTCCGGTACCGGATCGGATGGAGTCGAGGTAAACGGTGCCGACCGAGAAAAAGACGGTTCTGGCACCGAGGGCTCCACAATCATCAGGTCAGCTTCTTCCGGCTCCGAAGACTGGACAGGTCTCGGAGGAGGAACAGGTGGAGATAGTGGTAGGCCTTCAAGTCTCGACATCAACTGAGAGGAGACCGAGATAAGCTTGGATAGGGCCGTATGCTCCATCAGTTTCTGCACCCCACGGTCCACATCGGTGTCGGAAAGGGGTCTAGAAGAACGAGTCGAAGGGATCGAAGACGGAGCCGACCTCTGCAGAGTCGGTGGAGGGAGCTCCGTCACCGGTTCCAAGACTCGAGGCTCGGAAACTGCCAACAGTTGAACACTTGGCCCCGAAGTCTGTGGAACCGGTGATCTAACTAGACCCGAAGAGCTCGGAGCCGATGACTTTGGCTCCGACGCCGACCTTCAAGACTTGGATGCCTGGTCTGAAGCATCCAGAGCCTCCTGGAAAGAGGGTTTCAGCAATCCTCTGTCCATCAGTTTCCTGCGCCTATCTGTCATGACCCTCCCACTAAAAGAGTGACAAATAGAGCAGTCCTCTTGTAAGTGGAGAGGGCCAAGACAGTAGACACAGGAACTGTGGTTGTCTGTGACCGACATCTTTTGGCCACACTGACAACGTTTGAAGCCAGATTTTAATTTTTCTGACATAATAACAAGAAAGAAAGACAGTCCAGTAAGTAAAAGTCACTTCCAATGAAAAACAGTCAAATCCGGTAATAAGTGTCAATTCCTTAATAAAGCAGACTACAACAAACACTTAGTCAAAGTAATTCAAGTAGGGGTGGTAGGCCCGAAAACTCTGTACCCTTTAGTTAAACTAAGTAACTAATCTAAGGAACCGAGATATCTAAGTCCACTCACACACCTACTCTTAACTTTTCATTGACTAGATTTAAAGTAATTTTTTTGAAAAATCTAAACAGAAAGATAAATTCTTATCTGTAAAAGCCTCGAGCTAGTCCCCAGCGATGCGTATGCAGCAGCGGCAAACTAGATCTGAGGTAAAGGCAGAGGGGGATTGTGGGTATTAGATGTCCTCGAGCTTCTTCTCGATGCAGAGCTTGCAGTCGGCCGGCACGGAGCCGAGGATCGGCTCCGAACCCATGTGTAAGAACAAAGGCGAGATTGAACACTCTCACATATATAGTTATAAATACATTAATAAAATAAATTAATGAACTATTTTAAAAACATATTGTAAAATTCATCATCCAAGTAATGAAAAATGATAAATACAAAAAAAAAAAATCTGTGGTATCCCTTGAAGTTTTAGAAAACCCAGTATGCAACCTATACTGGGTCAAAAACAAACCAAGAAGAAACTTGGCAGTGTGGAGGATGTGAAGTTCACTCTTTGAGTTATGTTATGCACCTAGTTAAGTAATAAAAATTGAACTGCAAAATATATATTAAAAACTAATAAAATAGAAAATAACAGGTAGTCCACAGTTGAGTTAAAAATGAAATATCCTTTATTAAAACACACAAAACAAGCAATCCTATTTGAGTATAATGAAACGCATCCAAAACATTCATTATTTATATATAATCAGGTTATTTGGAGCAAGGGAGTGGTTACAGAGGGTGGTTCTCTTAAGAGCAATAAAAGAATTAAACTCATCCCTTTAACCAGGTCCCCCTTCCCCCTTGACACCATAGTGTAAAATGAGACTGTGCTACCTTAGAACTGAAACTAAAAAGCTAGAGACAAATTAAAATATATAATAGAAGAATTGCTTATTAAGGCTAACCTACTAATCCAAACTTTATTAATTAAGAAACTAACTCACTAACAAAATGACTAACTACCAAAAAGATATACCACTAGACATCTATCAGAATAAATATTAATACTTATAAACTGAAACACTTTTAACAAAGATCGCTTTCATACCAAATAAATACTTCATCAGGTTTGTGTGCAAAGGACATATCATAATATTAATGAACATGTGTATAAATTTACAAGTGAACACCTAAGTAGGTCGAAAACCACAGCTATAATTGTTAAGGTGGAACTATAGTGAAAATGTTAAAAATAAAGCATTAAGGCCCTGGGGATCTGTTCAAGTGTGACATCTAACTAAGAAAGCAGTTAGTGTGAATGAGTAAAAGTTCACTCAAGATTATCAGAAAACAGCACCAATGTCAGTTATTTTCATTGTAAAATATTTACCATGTTTGATATTTGTTTTTAACAATATTAGCATGTAATGTCAGCATTAATCAGTCCCATATCAGACTTTTACTAGCCTTTTAAACAGTGGGGCAGTTTTCTGAATTCTAGTTTGCCTTTTATGGAGCAATAGTAATTAATCCCCAGTTTTCTAAAAGACTTAAACTGCCTCACTGTTTAAGGGATGTATCTATCAAGGATATGAGAAGTATATTAAATGAACACATCAAGCCCTTAAAACAGGGAACATCTTTAGAGAATGTAACCATTTAATATTACAGGGATAGCTGAAAACGATAGGAACTGAAATGGAATTTGTGCAAGCTATTTGAAGACTGGACAGCGCAGTGGTACAGCGGTAGCATTGTCGCCTCACAGCAAGAGGTTCTCCGGTTTGATTCTTGGCTGGGGTGCCTTCTGTGTGGAGTCTGCATGTCCTCCCTGTGTTCGTGTGGGTTTCCTCTGGGTGCTCCGGTTTCCTCCCACATTACAAAGACATGCATCTGGAGCCTTTCTCCCTGGGCCTCCGCTGAAAATTGGCTTTGTTCCAAGTCGGACTTTCCCAGTTAACAAATGATCAATAAATAAAAATAAATTATGCAAGTGAGATGTAGGAGGGCACAGGTAGAAGGATAATTAGGCTCAGTTTATGGTTTGTCTATGGGAGTATGGCAAGACTGTCAACTTAATCCAGTTATATAAGGCTGTAATACCAAAGAATTTGTAATTAACTTGGGTGAGGGGTCAATAAGAAGTAAAATAAGGGGAAACAAAAGTGACTACAGTTATTCAAGAACTGCTACATAAGATGATGTTTCAATTCTGAACAAAGATATTAACGAGGTAGTGAAAACTTTTTTGTTCCTTTATGCTGCCAATAATCAAAGCATTCTCCCATGATATTATCCATTCTTTCTCTGTTACAGGGTTTAAGTGTGACCTTGAGGTAGCCATTATTCAAGTAGTCATCAGAGGGATTTTTGCTTATAGTTCCCCCTGTACAAGCTCATATTCATCCACAGAGAAAATATGCACATGAACTTTGCAAGGGTATGGCCCTCCCTCTCAAATAAGGCCCTGTGACCCTTGTAAGTAAATGCATACAACCCATCTCTGGTATCCACCAAACATTGATGGAAGAGTATAAACCTTGCACATGCACCTTCACATCTCTTCACAGAGAAAGGTGGGCAGACAGTTGTCACACCTCTCCCATCTACAGCCATTTCCAACAGCATTCAGCCTGCAACCCGAACCAATGAATCTTGCCATGGTCAGGACTTTCTGTCACACAGACAGCTAGGTGCTGAAAGAAAAGACAGAAGTGGTATGGTTTGGCATAAACCAAACGATGAATAAGGTGAAGGTAATCAGCTTTACATGAGACAGTTTAAAGACTTTGAGCATTTATTTTAGGAATGTGAATATGGAACATTAAAATGTAAGACTCAGATGTAGCAGAATAAATGGTGGAAAAATGGCAGCATATCCAATGGAAAAAAATAAAAGGTATTGGCTATTAAGAAATTAGATTTTGCCATTATTTACGTTTGTGTAGCAATACATATTTGAAATTAAGTCAGAACAAACCTCTGAACCGATAAAGGAACCGATGTAGCAAACAGCAAAATAGTGAAGAAAAAGGCAAACTGGTTCCAACGCAGTACTCTTTAATAGAAACACAACAAGGTAAGCACTTTCACGGATTACATCCGCTTCCTCAGACCAAAATGTTAAAACTCAAGTCACATCGTTAAACATTCTAGCAGACAATGAGGCACACTAATCACTGAACCAATTTAACACATTCATTGCCTTGTCTAAGCAGTGAAGAAACTAACATCAGTGTGTTCATAGGTTCATAGGTTCATACTAGGCTATCTGCCCTGGGGCAATTATAAGCCTAGCCCGATTCTGTATGGCTTACGCCACCCCTTGATTTGAGTATACTGTGCCCTTTTTAAGGTTTAGTTTACTGTGCCTCTGTCCAATAGTGACACGGGAGTAATCCCTGGGACAAACCTACGATCCCCCATCCACCTATCGAGATTCTTCTTGAAGAGATTCAGTGAGGTGCTCTGCTTCACATGAACTGGAATTCTATTCCAGAGCGAAGGGAGCCTCTGGGTTATGAACCTGTCCCTCCAGCAAGTTCTATTTATTTCTGTGCTGAGGTTCAAGTCCCTCGAGCGTATGGCTCTAAGGGATTTAGATTTACTGAGGTGGAGCATGTCCATTAATTCTGGATTTGACAAAGCTTTGTATGTCAGGCATAGATCGCCTCGAAGTAGGCGGTATGCAATTGAGTAGAGCTGGAGTTTTTTTAACCGAGCAGCATATGGCATCTGTTTGAGACCCTTGATCCTCTTGGTGAGATACTTTTGGGGTCTTTCTAATTGCTGCAGGTGTCGGGTAAGGTACATCCCAAAAGGGGCATTGTATTCTATGATGGGCCTGATAAGGGATGAATAAAGGCGCACGATTACCTCTTGATCTAGATGTGAAACCCTTCGTGATGAGGTGGGCTATGTAGAAGGTCTTTCTAACCACTTTGGCAATGTGGTTTTCAAAGGAGAGATTGCTATCAACTTGGGTCCCCAGGTCCCTAATAACTTTCTCTGTACTTAATGGGTTTCCGCCTATGTGGTAATTTGTGGGCACATTGTTTTTGCCAAAGGGTATGACTATACATTTTTTGGCATTTAGCTTTAAACCATGGTGCTGGCACCAGTTATCTGTCTCTGTGAGACCTTTTTGAAGGATGTTTGTGTCAGTTGGAGAGTTGATTATGGTGCCCAGTTTGCAGTCGTCTGCGAACTTGGTGAGCCATAGTCCTCCCACGTTTGCCTGTACCTCGGAAAAGTATATACCGAACAAGAGTGGTCCCAGGACAGAACCCTGTGGGACGCCACTTGTGACCGGTTTTGAGTCGGACATGGCTCCAGCAACTCTCACTCTGTATAAATCAGCAACACTATAAAACATACATTGCAGCTCAAAAATTGCTAAGTACATAATTAAAACTGAATCTGGTCTATCACATAAACATAAATATAAATTCTAAAATGTATCAACATTTAAATATACTAAAATATATATATATATATATATATATATATATATATATATATATATATATATATACACATATAATAAAAATCTGTCTAAAAATATGTATATAAAACTGATCAATCTTGTGGGCATATAAAATAAAAACCATAGCAAAGATATATATAAGAAACCAAGGACATAAGCCTGGTACTACTTGGTCAATGTTTCAGTGCTCTAGCTTTTAAGAAGGGCTTCAGAGACACCTTACTATTGAGACCTGGTTGTTTGTCAGCTTGATAATGTATAATCCACTTCTGTTCCACTGATTCTGTCTTATTATTGATGTCACCACCTCTAATACTATCGTGTATGACTTCTAGAACAAAAAATTGAAACTTATGTGCAGTGCCTTCTTTCGCAATAAGCATGGCCAACACACTTGCTTCCTTAGCATTCCTAATTTCTCTTAGGTGTTCTAAAATTCTCTCCTTGAAGGCTCTATTTGTTTTGCCTATATAGAATGAAAAACAGATAGTTTGTCTTTTGTTTGTTTGTCTTTTCGGCTTTTCCCGGTTAGGGGTCGCCACAGCAGAACTCCGGTCCGCTAATGATTGGCAGTAGATTTTTATGGTGCCGAGTTGCCAGCCCGATGCCCAACCTTCAGCAAAGGCACACCCATTCACGCATGTCTTTCAGAGGCCACTCAACCGCGGGGAGGAAATGCAGAATCCACACAGAAGACATTCCAGCTGAGAATCGAACAAAACTTTTTGCTGTGAGGCAACAACTATACCACTGTACCTCCACGGCTAACAGAATGAAAAACAGATAGTACAGAAACAAAAATATACAACGTACTTGGTATGGCAATCAGCATATAAAGTGGTGCTGATCTCAAAGCCTGATTGTGGATGTACAAAAGTGCCCCCCCCCCCCCCCGCATATATACACACACAAGCCATACATCTCCTGCATGGGTACGTACCCATTCTATCAGATTGTACAGCATTCTGTCTACCCTTGGATTTGTAACATAACTGGTTCTTAAGAGATTTGTTATTCCTGAAAGTAAAACTGGGTTGGCGACCTATAACATCTTTGAGTCCAGGATCAGTCAAGAAAATATCTCAATTGCTCTTAATAACATCACATACCATGCACACATTGCTAGCAAAAGTTAGTGGCATCCTACCCCTACAGTACTACTGGTGATAATATTAGATGGAGAATCAACAGCTCTACCAACATTTGTTTGGGAATTTGGGGGAACATTCTCAAAATAAGGTCTACATCTTCTATTTCTCTCCACCCAAGCTGCACTAATCTGAGAGTCAATGGCAGTGAGCTTATATCTCCTCTCAATAAAGTCCTCTTTCATTTTGGTTAGTGCAAGAGGTAGCTGTGTATCATCAGTATGGAGATGCATCATGCGATAAATCTGCCCTTTTAAAACATTAAATTTTGTGTGATTGGGATGCATACTGCTGTTGTGGCGTATGTTATTCCTCCTAACGTCCTTCCTATATATAGTAGTGGAAACAGATGACAGGGCATTTTTTACTCACTTTCACATCTAGAAAATCAAATTTCTTGATAAATCCCAAAATTAGAATTTAAAAAACTTGGGGGGGGCTTACCCCTACAAAAAATGCTTTTCTGTTTATATCATCTGGTTGAAGCTCTTCCTAGCTGAACAGTCTGCTTTATCCTGCTAAAGCTTTGCACAGCTGAGACTTGACTACACAACGTGGAGCAGTTAAACTACATAAGTATGATGATTTGCTTATGTGGATGGTGCTCAATGGTAACATTATGTATTTATATATATTTTTTACTTTATTTTAGTAAAACGTATTAATGTAGGAAGTAAATCCAAACTAAGAGAAAATTAACAAAAATGCAACACCAAATGGGATATATAATTAAGAAGCACACAGAAGAGGCAGTTCGGCAATATGCACAAGTTTTGTTTTAAAATGATAAGGAATGAATAACAGTCAGCGGAAGGAAGAAAATAATATGACAGAAGAGAAGATAATTAAGAATGAGGCAGATGTAAAGAGCAAAAAAGAGAGAAACAAAAGACAAAAGTAAAAGATAGATTCCAAGACAATGGTTTAAATTAGGCAAGGAGAATGTCAAAGAGTTATAGGATATTTTATGGTAAATCATAGAAAGGAAGGTTAGAAATGAGTTTAAAGAAGGGATATAAGTCTTTTTGAAAGAAGAGATGAATGTTTTTAGAAAACTGTAGAGCAACAAGTTTACTCAGAACAGATTATAAGATTACAATTAAAAGAATAAAATAGGCAGAGGACACAGTTGGAAGGGAAATAGTAAATTAAAATGAAAAGGTTGCTAAAGACAGGGTATACCTTTGTGAATTTAAGGAAAATTATGAATGATTTTAGTAAAGAGGAATGGAAGTAGCAATAATATTTGCTGCTACTATATCATAAGCAGAAATTCAATGCTATGAATAATGCACAGTTGTGGGAAATATAAAGTGTGAGACAAAGGACTGTTTTTAGATGAGTGAAGAATATGTACAGAAGGAGATATAGAGAGGGTTGTAAAGAATGGCTCCTTTTTAGTCCTTCAGTACACATTTGCTCTTGGGATAACTGAAAATGCCCTACAAGGAAAACAACAGAAGGGTCATGAGGTAGTGTATAAACAACCGAGATAAGGGCAATATGTTCTTTAGATATTAAGAACTGCTGAGGTATATAATGAACGTGAAAGGAAGAATGTTTAAATAGGGTAAAATATCTAAATGTATGTCTGTGGGTGGTAGAGACCACTGTAGTGTGGACTCTGTACAGTTTAAAAATAAACCAAGGGGAATTTTGAGGCTGTGGACTGGATTAAAAGGGAAATAGTAAGAAAATTAGAAGAAAAGATGGATACAGTAGAATGGCAACTGACTGGCAAAGGTATCAGATCAAGACTTCAGAAATACCAGTACTAATTTCTGTAGATCAAGAGCAGGTGTGCCCAAAGGATATGGTGACAAACCTGTCAAAATTATATTCTGAGGGGCAAATGGAGTGTACATCAAACATATGGTAAATTATACAGTGGTTGTACAGTTTATTGAGAAAGTAAATAGAGGTGATATAGAGACATATTATTTAGAAAGGCTTGAAGGAGTCCTTTTAAAATATGACAGAAAGCAAAGAAAAAGAGTGTAAGGAAGTGTTATTTGGGAAAGTAAAACAATGGAAGACTACATATGAGCCAGGAAAGTACATTTGTGCAAGTGCACTTACCATAACAGTAGATGTTCGATTAAATCTCTGTTGCAGTAGTCTAAGCTCTGAGCATTATATCCTGCCAAGGATATAACCACCAGGCAGTCTTACAAAGCCTTTGGCTCCTTCCACACATGCACCTATGCTGCTCTTACCTTAAGCTCCAAAAGGAGAGAACAACAGCCTTGGCACCAAAATACTTTAGGACATTCTTGCCAACTGAAAAAGAGGGAGGCTACTGTTCTTATAAAGGGATAACGTTTGGGGAGAAACAAACTTTACCCTATCAACAACAGAACCCAAAAGAAAAAGAGGATACAGGGAGCATGGCTACTGTAAACAAAAATGAGTGGTCAATGTGCCCAAACTCACACTACTAATCACAAAAGACAGGCACAGCAGATCAGCAAGAGATATTTATTTTCACTCCACGAACAAACGTCACAGTACAAAAACAATAATGCTGCTACAGTTCTCAGTGCATTTTCAGACATACACGTCATCAGAAAAGCTAAACAGTGCTCAGTGTGCTAAATTTATAAGTCAGATGTTATTTGAATCTACCAATGGTATCTCCTAACTAATTAAAATGGTAATACATTCAATTAACATCCTTGTTGTTGAAATTACAGATTTCTTATCAAAATCAAAGAATAGAAAAATAAATTAAAACTTGTTGAATGTTTTGTACAATAATTCAACAAATTTAAATGCTTGAAAGAACATTAAAAAACAGAAGATAACACTCTCTCTCTCTCTATATATATATATATATACATATATATATATATATATAAATAAATGTTTAAATACAAAGAGATACACAATATCATCATCTAGTGATGGTAGCATGGCTACTGTAGCAGTGATCTAATCAAACATCTACCATTAAGTGCACTTACACAACTGTACTATGTTCATTATAAATCATTGCTGCAGTAGCTAAGCTCTACGGGTAAAGTACTATAGCTTATACAGCCTGGGAGGTGGAAAGACTTGGGTCCAGGAGCCCCTGAAGAACTGTCCAAGCAAAGACTGTTCTTGACCTGGAAAAGAAATCCAGTTTGTAGAGGATTGTAAAAGCATGTACAGAGGACAGGCAGCTGTTATTAGAACGCTTCTAGAGTCCACCCCTTTCCAATTAGCCACCAAAGAAACCACAGCCCCAAAAGAATGAGCCTTGACCCTGCCTGGAAATGTTTTATTATGGTGGGAATAACAAGTCAAGATAATACCCGAGATGCCTATGGTTTGTTCAGAGAATGGAGAATCCATTCTCCCTGGTTTTTAGGTTCTGGAAGTACTACAGGGAGACTTTGAAACCACTTTAGGCATAAACAAGGGATTTGTTCTTAAAGTAAACCCATTTCTATGGAAGTAATCTACCATAAATCGGAGATGAGTTGGTTCAAAGGTAGACAAGGTTAACTTTTCCAGCAGAAAGTAAATATCACTACAATGTGCCATCTGTTTCCTAGGTGGTCTTGCATGTAAAAACATTTTTTCAGAACATTATGGAGAAAGATTGAGAAGAAAGAGAACTATCCATAAGCAGACATGCTGAATTAGCTGAAAGATGAACCTTAACAAAGGAGTAAGATAGGCCAGAGGATAGCAACTCACAAATAGTGTAAAAACAGTGGTTCAGATTCCTTGAAAGGCCCTTAGTTCTTAGTGTGGTATCAATTAGCAAGTCTTTTCCATTTACCAATATATTTACTAGTAGCAGGTTTCTTTGCCTCCTTTGATATCCTTAGAAAAAAAGGCATCTAACAGTTACCAAAACTGAATCATCCAGGCAGTGAGTTGTACTTTTTTGAGGTTGAGGTATATCAAACTCCAAGTATCTTGTCCAAGTAGATCCTCTGTGTGAGGAAGCTTGTGGTAATTGCCCTTGACCAATATCTTCAGAAGGGAGAAACACTGTTGCATGTGCCAGAAGGGAGTCCCCACAATTATCTTTGAAGAGCCCTTCTGAATCTTCAGAATTACCCTGGATATCAGTGGAGAGGGTGGAAAGGCATAAAGTAACATTCCTGTTCAACGGACTTAAAAAGCACATGTTTTCCCATCCTGCTTGGAAATACTGGAGCAGAATTTGTTGAGTTGTCTGCTTTGATAGAAGGCAAACAGATCTACATGAGGAGTTCTCCACAACTGCCAGAAGACTCCCCTCATGAGAGTCAGTCCTGTTCCTGCTCAATTTGTCTGCCCCTGCATTTTGCTCTTGCAAAATGTCAGAAACTTGGAAGGTTAAACAGTGCTACACTGTGACCTCACAAGCTACCACGGCCAGCCTGCAAAGAGGGTATGACCTGGTGTCTCCCTGTTTGATTATGCATTACATCACTGTGGTGTTCTCTGTGATCACCAGCAAACACCCTAGGGATCACAGGTGGTGAAAGAGATTTGACAGCATGAATAACAGCCAACATCTCCTTAATATTTATGTGCTTTAACCTGTCTTGTTTGTTCCAAAGACCCTGCACTTTTACCTCCACTGAAGCAATTCCTCATGCAAAATCTGATGCTTCTGTTATTACAGACTGAGCAGGGGATGTGAGAATGACTGGAAGGTCTGGATTCAGAAATATCTGAATTCTCCACCAGTGCAACTCTCTCTTTACAAAGTCTAACATTGGAATCTGAAATTCCAGTAAGAGGGAATGATGGTTCCAAACAGTCTGTAAAAAACATTGAATTTTTTTCATGTGCAACCTGGCAAGAGGAATTGTGAGAATCACAGATGCCATGAACCCTAATATCCTAAGATACTTTCTTGCTGAAGCCTCAGACTAACTGGAGAAACTCAAGAAGAGTTCCAAAAACAAGTTTCCTGTCTCCTGTGGAAGGAATACATTTTGTTTGGATGAGTACAGCAGGCATTCTAGAAACATAATCTTGTAAGACAGAATCAAAAAGAATTTTTGCATGTTGATCTGGATTCCTAGGCTGATAAGGAATTTCTTAAATATGTAAGAAACTCCTGACACTTGGAGAAGACTACAAAGATAAGTAAGAGTTCTAAGTAAGGAAAGATGGGAATGGCATGCAGTCCGCTATGGACTTTCACAGGGGCTAGACTTTTTTGAACACACTTTGAGTAGTAGATAACCCAAAGGGTACAGCAGAGGATTGATAATGTAACCCAGAGACAGAAAACCTTAGAAAACTTCTGAAATTTGTGATAACAGGAAGTTGATTACAAGTTTCTTTCAAATCTAATGCTACCAAAAAAACTCAAATGAGGAATGAAAGGCAACAGATTTTACAATATCAACATTTTGAAATTTGGCACTTTTGCAAACTGGTTACAAAAAGATAGGCCAAGAACTGATGTCCAACAGAAATCCTTTGTTGCCACCAGAAACATTTTCCACGCTGATCTGAGGTCACTGGTTATATGACCCCCCCCCCAAGGAAAGCATTTGATCAATGACTGGGGGAGGATTCCCTGAAAAGTTGGTAGGCTTTCCCATTGCCATTTGTAACCCTGGTGAGTAACTCTCAGGATCCATTTGTCTGGGACAATCTGATGCCAAAGGGAAAGATGGAGAACCAGACTCTGGGACAGATTTAAGGAAGCGGCAGAGAAGGACTGGGGTAGGGATACTGCAATAGTCATTCTGGGTTACTGGATAGTCTCTTTTTCTAAAAGGTTCCCTCCTTTTCTTCTTAGATTCCTCCTGACACATTTTTTTGAAGTTTGTTGAATCTGTTTATTTTGGTTTTTGAAAAAGGAACTTAAGGATTTAGCAGACTTGGAGAAGGAGGACTGAAAAATCTGTTTGACTCCCTGAATCAATTTCCCTCTTTCATCATGTTGTTTGAGTACCAGGGTAACAGAAGTACCAAACAAAAAAAAAAATTTAATTAAACAAAGCAGAATTTAAAATTTCAGATTTTGTATCTTCAGGAAACTTCTGATTGCTTACCCAAGCAAAACATTTAACAGAAGCAGAAGCTGCTGCCCTTGACACAGAGGCAACACAATCATATGCACATTTTAAAGAATGCCTAGTTACTTCAACAGAATTCAGATAGAACCTACCTTCTGAAACAGGAAAACTAGCAGAGATGCTCCTCATATTACAAAACAAACCAACAAATATTAACATGCGAGCCTGATATTCTGAATTCTAAAGTGGTAGAAGAATAAATTATCTTCCCAAACTTGTTAAAAGCGTTTCCATCTTTATCTGAAGGTGATGGATTAGGATTAACCAAATTCTTTGTTGCACCTGGACTAGACACAGAGATAGGTGGAGGGTCAGACTTAAGATGAGAAAACAAATACTTGTAAGACTGAGGAACTTTAATATAAAGTCTGTTTGCCTTTTTAGGGCCTGCAGCTTGACTATTAGGCATATTGCAGGCAATATATCAGAAACATCCTCCAATGCTGGCAAAAGAGGAGGTATAGAAACAGATTGTGGTACATATACTTGTAACGTCATGATATTTCTTCAAAGAAGGGATTTCAACTTGCCTCCACTGAAAAAAAAAAGTTATGTACTTACCATAAAGTTCCAAGTGTGTTGTCCATCTCCGCCTTTATTCTCACTTGTGGGTTGGATCTGATCCATCGGATCCATCTTGGCCTTTTACAAAAGCTTGAGGCCTTCAGCAAAGTTTATCGGCATTCTACCTTACCCATAATGCAGTTCCCTAACTCCCTCTGATCTTGTTTGCCCATGATAAATAATATTAGAAGTAAAACTATTTGTAGCTTAAAAGGAAGGTGGTTTCTGAGGCTACAAGAGTCCAATTACACCCAAATAGTACTACTCAGTCTCCCAGGAGCATAGGCAGGGGATATGGTGGGTGAGTTGTGAGAATAAAGGTGGAAATGGACAACACTCATGGAACGTTACAGTAAGTACATAACTTCTTTATGTAATGTCAATCTCGCCTTTATTCTCACTTGTGGGACCGTGTCCCAAACAACCTTATTCTTGGGTGTCTCATGGGAGAATATTCCTCAGAACCTGGAGGCCAAATCTATTTTGCAATGAGTGATAAAGGTATGAGTGTTTGCTCATGTGGCTGCAGCACAGATATTGTCCATAGACAGCCTAGATTGGAAAGCATCAGAAGTAGCTATCACTCTGGTAGAATGAGTTTTGATAGGTGCAGTGAGAGTTTTATTTTTAGAATTGTAAATACAGAAAATACGTTCAGAAAGCCATTTGGATAAGGTAACCTTAGATACTGGTAGACCTTTCCCATTATTAGAGTAAGAAACAAATAGCTGGTCTGATTGTCTGAGTTCTGCAGTTCTATGTAGGTAAATAAGTAACTGTCTATGAACATCCAGTAGATGTAACAAGTATTCTCCTTTCTTCTGAAAATTTGGAAAGCATACCAGTAGTTCAATAGATTGATTGAGGTTACTTTCATATAGAACATTGGGGAGAAAGGAGGGGTTGGTATGTAAAAAAATTCTGTCTTTGTGAAATATCAGATATGGTGGCTTGGCAGATAAAGCTTGCCATTCTGAAATTCTCCTTGCTGAGGTAATAGCTACTAGGAGGAGAGTCTTCCAAGAAAGATACTTCAAGTCACAGGTAGCAGAAGTTTCAAATGGAGAACAGATAATATTCAATAAAACAAAGTTCAGATCCCAAGGTGGGGATAGGTCTTTGTATGGGGGTCTTAGCATTCTAGTTCCCTTCAAGAATGCTTTACAAAGTCTGTTTGACATGCTTCCATATCCATTTTCTCCTATATGAAAGTTTGAAATTGCTGCCAATTGAACTCAAATAGTAGCTGCGACAGCGCCTTCATTAAAGAGCTTAGGCAAAAATTCTAGTATAGAAAAAATGGGAGCATTGAAGGGGTCAAACTGGAAGTGACTGGCTCCTAACCAGAAAGCACAAGTGCCTTCTGAACCACCTTTCCATCTGTATATGGTAGTACCCATCCTGAAGGTCTATACAGCACATCCAACTGTCTTTTTCCAAAAATAGAAGAACTGACTGCAGTGTCACCATCCAGAACTTCGTCTTTTTCACAGATTTGTTCAGAATGCTGAGATCCAAGATGGGTCTCCAGTCCCTTGTGTTCTTTGGAACTAAAAAGTACCTTGAATAAGTTCTGAATCCTCTCTGGTCTCCAGGGGCTTCTTGATTGAGTCTTTTTCTTAGCAACTTTTGAATTTCTAAGGTTGCTTGTTCTTTTTGACTGGGTGGAATGTCTGTAAACTGATTTGTTTATGGAAGTGGGGAAGTAGAAGGGAATGACATAAGCCCTGGATATTATGTTCTGCACCCATCTGTCATTTGTTATTTTTAGCCAGGTATGAAGATCCAGAGGAGGACAATTGGGCACTCCTTCAGGAGTGCTGAAAAGGCCTACCAAAGAAAGATTCTCCGGAGCCCTGACTCTGTGGGCCTCCACTGCCATGAGGGTGGCATCTTTCATTATTGTTCCCCCTACTTTGCCTCTAGGGAAACTTTCACCCTGTGTGTCTTGGAAAGTCCTTTGTTATTTTTTGAACCACATCTTTCCACTACCTCTCTGACCTTTGGGAAAGGTCTAGAGGGTGTGGAAAAACATACTCCAATGTCAGATAAGGTCTTGCCTTTCTGTCCGCACCTGGTGTGCATTTCTTTTACTTTGGGCCCAAAAAAAGAGGAGACATCAAAGGAAACATTAATGAAGGAAGTCTTGAAAGGCTCTGCGAAATCGCAAAGGCGCATCCAGGCCTGCATCCTGAGAGAGATGTCTGAACTCACTGCCTTACTCATTCCATCTGCTACATATGAAATGAGTCTCATGAAGGAGTTTACAACTGAAGTGAGGATGGCGAGCTGAGCGGTTACTTTGTCTGCTGCTGCATCAGCTATAGCTCCTTGGAGGGAGTCTGACAGTTCTTTCAATGGGTCTTTCTGTAGCCTAGTAAAATGAGTCAAGTAGTTTAATGAGCATAAGGGAAAGGTCACTGATGAAAAAATGCACTTCCCTTACCTATCCATGGTCCTAGAGCCTTATTCAGGGGATGGATAGAGGAATTGGTCTCAGACAGTTCCTTTTTAGTGGCCACCACCATGACCATGGCATCAACTGCTACACCTTTAGTAAGGAAGGTCTTGTCTGTAGGAGCAGTGATATACTTATTTGGCCTCCTAGGAATTGGCTCTATGGAGTCTGGGGTCTACCAAGCCTTCTGAGAGATTAAACCAATAAGCTCATTGGAAGGAGGGGTCACCCAAGAGGTGGAAGGGTGAGACCCAAAAGCCTTCAGGTATACTGACTCCTCAGCTGAAGGGTTTGTGAATTGCCAGTCACCTATCTGTTTTAACATTTCCAGAATGTCTCCAAAGGAGACATCTTCAGGAGGTGACCGGGAGGACCCTTCTGCATCATCAAGGTCAGCATCAGATGTTTTTGACTCCTCTGGGGAGTCAAGATGCTTCCTCTTGCAAGTCTTCTACCGAGGTACTTCCACAGTGGGGTAATCTGGGGAAGTTTTGTAAGGGGGGGGTCCCTTGCTGGATATCCAGAGGCCTAGGGTCTCTGCGGTCCTGTGGAAGGGGTACATGAGAAGGTAAAGTCACCGGCCCAGAACTGGAAGGAAGATCCTGGGTAGCCTGTGTCTGAGACTGGTATGCAGTCATACCCTCCTCATAACCTCAAAGGCACTCTGTCCCTGATCCAAAGAATACCCTGGATCCAACAAAAAGGTTGTCAGAGCCGGGAATCTATGGAGCAGAAAACGGAAGCTCTGAGGCAGAGGTAGGATCCGAACTCACCAGAAGCCCCGAGAAGCAGGCTCGGATCTGGTGAGATCCAAACCCGCTGCTTGGGTCTGACAGGGGAGTGTCAGCTCCTAGAGGTCTCCTGCTATGACTGAACAGAAGCACTGTGGAGGATAAGTTAAATAAACTTTTAAATCAAGCCCCAGCAGTGTTAAAAGACATGAGAGATTTTTTAATCAGTTTGTATAGATTTGTGGAGAATTTTCCTAGGAAATCAGATTTATGGTTTGTAACACTAGAGGTCGAATCCAAGGAACCCATGGGTTTAGGATCTGAGAGAGACACCAGTTGGATATCAGAATCTTCTGGCTCTGAAACCAGGGGATGGTTCGGAGGAGGAGTAGGCGCCAATGGATAGGACTTTGTCGGATCCGATGCCTTTGGGCTCAGATACAGTAATAACTTGACCAAGGCCGGTGTCTTCAGAAGCTTCTGCACTACCCTATCCACATCTTTGTCAGATAAACTCTTGGTAGACCAGGTAGATAAGGTAGGAGATGTGGATTTCATCAAAAAAGGAGATGTGAGCCGAGAAGGTATCAGCTTCAATGATGGAGAATGGCTCGCTGCTCCGAAGAATCTGTAGAAACAGAAAACTTAAGAACTTTCTGTTCTAGCTCCAAAGATGACTTTGGAGTCAAAGAAGGTAATTTATGTGACTTGTCAGATTTTGAAGATTTAGATGAAACTGTGGACTCTAGAGAAACAGCCTCAAAAAAGGGAGTTTTAAGCATTCCTTTTAAGATAAGCTTATTCTTATACTCCATAAAAGTCCTTTGATTAAATCCATGACAAATGCAGCATGATTCTTATAGATGTAAGGGCCCCAACCAATACACACAAAGTGTGTGTATCACTTAGGGGTATCTTCTTTCCACACTGTTCACATATTTTGAACCCTAAGGGTTTTCCTTCTGTGTTTTGAGGCATAATTCTAACAGTTTAACCAGCTACAGAAAATAAACATGTATGCAAGTTAAAGGAAAAATAATGGACACACACAAAGAAACGTCCTCTAACTTAAATGGGCGTGAAAGAAGTTAAAGGAAAAACAAGCTTTTTTTAAATTACGGGAAAAGAACATCCTCTAATTTAAATGGATGTTGAAAAGAATAGAGGGAAAGAAAAACACTCGAACAACAAACATCCTCTAACTTAAAAAGACATGGGGAGGGGAAAGTGTGAAAGGGTAATAACAATCGCACTCAGAAGATCATCCTTTAACTAAAATGGACGTAAAAGGGTAAGGAATTTGCTAAACCTCCAAAAAAAAGGATGCCAATCTGGTGGTCCCCTGTCATTAATAAAGTCTACAACAGAAGGAAGAAACTGTTGCAGAAAAAGGTGATGTCCCAAGACTGGGAAAACTCCCTTATTAACCTCAACAAAAAGTTGAGATTCCTCATCAAATCCTCTAAAGCCAGCTATGAAGGCAGAATTGCAGCAGACACTAAAAACAATCACAAAGCATTTTATAGTTATATCAAGAACCTCCACGGCAATATCCAGATTTGCTCTGAGTTACTGCACAATGGTACCTCCTATACAGAGCCAACAGATATTGCCAACATACTGGCCGACAGATTCAGTGCCAACTTTACCCCTCTCTCCCCCTCAAAGGACCAATCACAATACCGGAAGACTGCCAGGCACTCAGCATTACTGCAGCCCAGGTTAAAGCTGCATTGTCCAAAGCCAAGAATACAGCTTCCATGGGACCCAATAATATCCCTGGCTGTGTTCTACATGAACTACAAAGTGAACTGGTACCATATCTGTGTGCCCTGCTCAGTCACAGCCTCACCTCAGGCTTTGTCCCTACCAAATGGTGCACTGCTACAGTCATCCCGCTCCATAAAGGGGGAGTGACTACAGACCCTGGGAATTATCGCGCCATTAACCTGACGAGTCTGATATGTAAAGCTATAAAGCACATCATCATGGACCTGATTAACAAAGATATAGTAAATCTCCAAACTCTGGACCCCCATGCTGGATAACAGAGCCTATATCTATTTATGTGGAGGATAAGTTAAAGAAACTTTTAAATCAAGCCCCAGCAGTGTTAAAAGACACAAGAGATTTTCTAATCAGTTTGTATTTGTGGAGAATTTTCCTAGGAAATCAGATTTATGGTTTGTAACACTACATGTGCAAACCTTATTTACGATAATTCCGAATTAATATGGTTAGCAGTTAGGCATTTCTTAATTTTAGAGGCAGGATATGATAGAGTTCAGGTGGACTTAATTATTTCTTTGTTAGGGATGGTGTTAGAAAATAATGTTTTCATGTTTAAGAATAGTTATTTTCTGAAAAATTGGGCATAGCTATGGGCACGGCATGTGCCAACAGCTACGCCAACTTGACTATGGCGTTTTGGGAAGATTTGTATATTTTTAAGAATGAAGTTTTTGGCAAGAATGTCGTCTATTATAAGAGGTTTGTGGATGACATTTTTTGTTGTGGGAGAGAGGTGAGCAACAACTGCTTGATTTCATTCAGTTCTTGAACACCAGTACTGACTTCTTAAAATTCACGGCTAACTATTCTAACATTAGCATAGAGTTCTTGGATGTAAATATATTTAAAGACTCAGAAGGTAAATTTGGGACTAGACTACATAAAAAGTTATGCTGGAAGAACAATAAACTCCATCGTTCGAGCATGCATCCGCAGTTTGTGTTTAAAAGCTCCATGAAAAGTCAATTCTTAAGGATTTCCAGACTACATACAGAATGTGGAGATCTGCTGCAGGCATTTGAAATCATACATAAGGAGTTTATAGAGCGGGGTTATAGGGTAAATTAAATCTCAGATGTATTAACACAGGTGAATGATTTGAGGGCAACCACAGGTAGTCCGTACTTCTCTGACTTTTACTCCAATCAGAATGTCAGTGAGAGGGGTATGGACTTGAAACCCGGGATTTCCCTTACTTATGCAAGCAGTATAGGTGCTGTGTGCGATGTAATTAAACACAACTGGCAAGTATTATTAGTAGATGAGAAGATCAAAAATGTGGTAGGTCTATGTCCCTAATTTACCTTCAAGAATGGTCCCTCATTGAAGCAAAAGCTTTGTTATGGGGTAAGAATGCAATGGATGAAGATCTCAGATAGAGTGGGGATGTTTCCATGCAGGTCTTGCAAAGCCTGTCAATATATCTCAAAGAGGAGTTTTTTTGTTCACTCCACCACGGGGGTTAAATATCAAGTGAGTTTGTACGCAGATTGCACCAGTGAAAATCTGGTTTATTTAGCAACTTGTAAAAAATGTCCCTGTTTTTATGTGGGGATGACAAGTAGGAGATTGAAAGACAGGGTGCTTGAGCACATAAGAGATATCAGGAAAGATGTCTCCACAAATGCACTAAATAAACATAACAAAGCCAATGAAGGACATAATTTTGAGTTTATGGTGTTAAGCATTTTACATAAGAATGTTAGAGGAGGTAGCATGCTTAATAGAACAGAATGTGGAGAGTTGAGGTGGATTTTATAGTTGCAGGCAGACAAAGATTTTAGTTTAAATGACGCTGTCCCTTTAAAACCCTACTTGAAGACTAGGAAGTTGTTACATTAGTTGAAATTGATTGGTTTATGGTTTTATGTTTTATGTATTTAAAGAATGTGTTTTAATTTTGTGATATGGTCTGAAGAAGTGTTTCACAAAAAAGCTTACCAATTGTTATTAAAAGTACGTTCTACAGCTTTGGTGGTCATTGTCTTCACTTGTTTACAGCTGTATTGGTTTAAGAAGGCTGACTGTTCCATTGGAAGTGCTCAAATTGTGGACTACATCTAAAGAAATCCCAATCCATCCACACCACATGCTCCAGAGACCTCAACCTCATTACCACAATCAACAGAACATGCTGGAGGGACAGGTTCCTCACCCAGAGACTGCCCATGGTCTGGAATAGACTGCCCATACATGTCAAGCAGAGCACCTCACTGTCCCTCTTCAAAAGAACTCTTGATGAGTGGATGGGTAACAGAAAGTTCACCCCAGAGATCACTCCAGTGGCTTTACTTGATAGAGGCACTGGAAACTAACGCCAGGCGGCATGATGCCATGGCACTTCTATGGGCTAGGCTTGTAAAGGCTCCAGGGCCATTAGCCTAGTGCAGACCTATGAACTAAATTCTATAGAAAATGTAAGTGAGAAAATAGCAAAAATATATAATAAATTGCCACTTAGCCCAGAGCTTCCTGAGAGGTCCAAGTCTTTCGCTGAGTGTCAAATGAGATCTGGGGGAGTTAGGGAACTGCAGTATAGGTAAGGTAGAATGCCCATGAGCTTTGCTGAAGCCCTTGAGCTTTTGTAAAAGGCCAAGACAGATCTGATGGATCAGATCTGGCCCACAAGTGAGAATAAAGGCGAGACTGACAACATCACATACATTGTTCGTCCTGTAAATAGTTTCAGAAAAGGAAAATTCTTCTAAAGGAGATTCAGGGGAAATGTTTTCCTTTGAATCGGACTCTGGGATATGAGCAGAAAAAAACAGAAGTTTCCCTATTCCTGTCATGTTCATCTGACAGGGAATTTTCAGAAACTGACCTAGTCTTTCCACAAAAATTCCAGTCATTCTCAAGTGGTTTTAAAGCATACAATTAAACTTTAGCCAAAATAATAAACTCTCCCTGTTCAACAGAAAAAAGTGTCACAGGAAGATAAATGTTTAAATTTATGTTTATTTTTTCTGGGAACATCTCTATAAGGGGACCAACTGAAGGATGGTACTTCATCCTGGGGTACATGTCTTTTCACCTGGCTGTGCAGGGATGCTGAATCTCCCAAGACCAAAGAAAGTGTCTCTCCCATGCCTGCTAAATGCCACCTGAACAGCTGCAAAGGATGTGGCTAACTCCCCATCCGTGATTGCTGAAGGGAATTCACCAGAGGGCACTGATGAAAAAGGTGAATGGTCTAAGGTACCTCTAATAGCCACTGCAAATTCACTCACCAGTGGTTCAGGCACAGACTGTCTGCTATGTTGGTAAAGTCTCTTTTGCAGTTCTCTTTTTCTTTAGCTCAGGAGAAGGCAGAATTGTGGAATTGGAATGTTGTTCCAGGGTTCTGCTGAAACCGAAGCATATTTAGTGGTTAGTTCTGCTGGAAGGATTCGATACATGGGTAAGTTGTCAAAGAAGTGTTCACGAGCACAAAATGCACTCATACTTTTCACCAAAGGCCCAAGTACAAGTAAAAATGCAATTCCTGAAAATAAATCAGTACAATACTTCCCAAAAGTCCATAATAAGCATAAAGAGGTAAAAGTTAAAAATACACTGCCAGACAGCAATCATGTCACAGCCTTGTCAAAATCGTAAACAGAGCAAAAATAGAAATATTCTTAAAGAAGCCAGGTACAATTTCTAGAAAAACAAAAATATATGGAAGGTTATCTCCAAAGGGAACTTATCTGCCCAGCAATGAAAGAATAGAACCAACAATAAATTTTCAGAAGCCCAAGAGGAGCACCCACAAGGGTGGCAAGAAAATACTGAAAAAGTTTGGCACCCAGGCTGCTGTTTTCTCCGTTGGGACCTCAGGCTAAAAGCAGCCTGTGCTCATGTGCAGATGGAGCCAAAGGCTTTGAATACTGGCCGGCTGTTACATCCTTGGCATGTTATAATCCAGTGAGCTAATAAAATTGCAGCAGCAATTTATGATGAACATCATTTTATAAAAAATACAAACAAAAAACCTAGGTAGGGACATTATGAAGGGGATGTCCATAATGAGTTCTTTGCCAAGAAAGGAAAGAGTCTGAGAACAACTAAAAAAACAAAAAATTATACAAGGGCACTTAAGTAAATGTGATATTAAGCGCTTTCACCCTGATAATCCAGTGTAACTCACATTCTTCGGTATAATTGGTACCAGAGGGGGAGATATAGACAATTATACTGAAGAATGTGAGTTACGCTGGATTATCCGCTGTAGAGCGGATAGACCACCAGGGTTGAATGATAAAGTCTATTTACATCCCATTCTTCGGAAAAGAAGATTACCTAAACCCAAATTGAGAATGGTGGTGTAACATACACAATACGCTTAGTAAATGTTTTGTTTTAACATTATTCATGATTTTAGATATAATAGAATAAAACCAGGCAACAAGTTGCTTGCAGTAAAAGGTAAACGCTCCTAATTCAGACGACAGTGTATCATAAATAAATTAACCACAAAAAGGAGCGAAATGGCTTTGCAGTAAAAAATCCAGTTCCCAATGTAAAATAACAAAAACAAAAACAGCAAACCTCTATTTCCAAAGTAAAACAGCTTTTTCAGCTCATAAAAGTAGTATGCTGCAAAGTAAAGCAAGTGTAGCTGGTTCTTCAACCCAAAAAGAATGGCTTTGCAGTAAAAAATCCAGTTCCCAATGTAAAATAACAAAAACAAAAACAGCAAACCTCTATTTCCAAAGTAAAACAGCTTTTCAGCTCATAAAAGTAGTATGCTGCAAAGTAAAGCAAGTGTAGCTGGTTCTTCAACCCAAAAGAATCGCACAAAAGTATAATCCAAAGCGAGAACTTTAATAGCTAGCTAGAGTTAAGCGCTTTCACCAAATGGTTTTACAAAACTTCAACAACTGACATTAAAAACAAAGCCTCTAAATATACAATGGAAGAAGTTCATTGGTGCACATGACATAGTTAATTGACTTAAACTCTAGTTCATTTACATATATACAGAAATCCTTCTAATATACTTCTAAAATACATTTAAAAAAGCTAAGGTAGTTTATTCATCATAATACAGAAGGACATAGTATAAATACACATCTATGACCTAAAACAAATGTAAAATAAGATAGTGAAATGTTATAAAAAGTTATAAAACATCCATAGTGTAGCATGAAGAGGAAAAAAGGGGTAAAATACGATTAATTCAAGTGTAACTATATAAAAACTATATAAAAACTATATAAAGATGAGCCTTTTTCTATTCTACTAGAATATTTTCTTAGACCTTTAGTGGATAGTAATAAATTTATCCTTAAAGATAGCAAACAGTTTTTGCTTGACTTATATGAGTTTACTGCTACACTGAAAGATAGGGAACCATTTTTACTGGTTACACTTGACGTTACTAGTCTCTTCACTATGATTCCTAACCAAGAAGGTATGTTAATGTTTCAAAGATATATTCGTAGTAAATCTAATTTTGAAGAAGGGACAGTGGACCTACTTTCTTTATTTTTAGAGATTGTTCTTGAGAACAATATGTTTATTTTTGGAAAGGAGATCTATATACAGAAAGATGGCGTAGCTATGGGCACTTCATGTGCCAATAGCTACCAACATTGTGATGGCAGACTGGGAGGAGAATTTCTTTTTTCCGTTAATTTTATTCCAGAAATATGTGGGTTACTACAGACGGTTTGTAGATGACCTCTTTTTTATCTGGAAAGGAGATGAAGCATCCTTCTGGAATTCTTTGATTCCATTAATGGACTAACGGAGTTTCTTGAAATTTACTATTAATTATTCCAGTGTTGAAATATCATTTCTAGATGTCCGCATAAATAGATTACCTAGTGGTTTATTAAATACATCAGTGTATAGGAAACCCTGTTTTAGGAATACACTGTTGCATCGACATAGTATGCACCCCAGATATGTTTTTGAGAACATTATGAAAGGGCAGTTTATGCGAGCATCAAGGTTGAACCCATGCCCCTCAGGACATTCCAAAGAGATTGAATCACTTACAAATAGATTTTGGAATGTAAATATGTGATGAGAGACATAGATAGGAATAGGAATCAGGTTGACAAATTGAGAGACACAGTGGCTAAACCTTATTTTTCAAGGAAAGAAGCATCTGAAGCAGTACCAGCTATCAGTAGGGGTGATAATGTTAAGTTGTCCTTATTTTACTCTAGAGATGTTGACAAGATCAAGGAGATAGTACATAGACATTGGGGAATCCTTGGATTGGATGACCAAATCTTAGAAGTAGTAGGTGATAATCCAAGGTTTGTCTATAAGAATAAACCCAATCTAAAGAGGACCTTATGCCATCGCCCTTTAGTAGAACATGGTTACCAGAAACCAAGATCTGACCATAATACAATATCCTGTCAAAATTGTAATCAATGTCAATATATAGACAACAGTGACACTTTTAAACATCCGACAACACAAAAATTTTTACTTTAATACTGGCACCAATTGCACCAGCAATAATGTTGTATATATTGCTAAGTGTGTCTCTTGTCCGTATTTTATGTAGGCAAGACTTGCAGACAACTTAGAGAACGTATAAGAGAACATGTTTACAACATTAGGATAGCATCTGATCATAATGCACTTGCCAGACATGTTAGAAATACAGGACCTGACCATTACTTTAACTTTAGTGTACTACAACAAGTTGAACCTAATCTCAGAGGTGGAGATGTTGATTCACATTTATTGGAATGTGAACTGAGATGGATTGTCCGCCTTAGAGCGGACAAATTCCCTGGTGTCAATGATAGAGTCCAGGTTAAACCATTACTACGTAAGAAAAGGGTTTTTGACCCCCTACTTAGTTATTTCTCCCTTCCCATACACACGCCTACCTGTATCACCTTTGTCTACTGAGGTGGATTGTCCCCCCTCTCTGAGCAGACATTTTCCCTGGTGT